>NC_091159.1:16860736-17060736 GCF_040958095.1 Procambarus clarkii | reverse complement strand
ACACTACCTTCCCTGTTTCAGGGGATGTGATGCACTGGGGCTACATACTACCTTCCCTTCTTCAGGGGAGGTGATGCACTGGGGCAAGACACTACCTTCCCTACTTCATGGAATGTGATGCACTGGGGCAAGACACTACCTTCCCTACTTCAGGGGATGTGATGCACTGGGGTAAGACACTACCTTCCCTGCTTCAGGAGAGGTGAAGCACTGGGGCAAGACACTACCTTCCCTGCTTCAGGAGAGGTGAAGCACTGGGGCAAGACACTACCTTCCCTACTTCATGGAATGTGATGCACTGGGGCAAGACACTACCTTCCCTACTTCAGGGGATGTGATGCACTGGGGTAAGACACTACCTTCCCTGCTTCAGGAGAGGTGAAGCACTGGGGTAAGACACTACCTTCCCTGCTTCAGGAGAGGTGAAGCACTGGGGAGATAGACATACACTGCCTGTTGAGTATTATAAGGTTCCCAGTTCCCTCTTGGCGTAAGATCTGGTCTGAGGGACTGAGTGAGGGAACAACGGTAAACTTGATGACGAGAAGGAAGCCATGATTTATTTTATATATATATTTATTTTTACCTGATTTACCTGAGAGCCACTAACACTAGTGGCCTTCGAAGTAAGTAATTATCAAAAGAAGGCACCAAACCGGGAAGGCTATGTAGCACCATCAAACGTGCGGAACAATCAGAGGGCGCTAAATATCACCAAGGATGCCAATACAAGAAGAGAAATGCATAAGGCAAATGATATCAAAAGCATCCGATTCACCAAGAATTCTATCGAGGGACAAGTGACCGCGAGAGACGGTCGGAAAACAAGACACATGCTAGTCCTGGAAGTCAGGACATTTAACAGGGATATGTATGACTGTAAGAGGGACAATGCAATTGGGACAATAAGGAACAGGGCGGCGCACCATTGACCGTGAGTTAAGAGTGTATGGCCATGACGCAACCTCGTTAGAGCCGTTTCCCACCGCCGGTTATGGTGGCAGGAGGAAGATCACAGGGATACACTATGCTTAAGAGTATGCAGTTTGTTGCCAACAACAGAAGACCAACAACCCTGCCAACGGGCAAGGATGGAGGAATGAATAACCGGGTAAAAGTTGGAATAAGGAATACCTTTATGGGAGATGGGACAAGAGTGGATAGCTTTCCTAGCAGCAGCATCCGCACGCTCATTGAAAGAAACACCAATATGGCTGGGAACCCAGCAAAACTCTACGGATTTAAATTTACTGGAGATAAGAAACAGCCAATGTTGAGTCTCGACGACCACCGGATGGATGGGATTAAAGGACCCTACAGCCATGAGGGCACTACGAGAATCAACTACAACCCCAAAAGAGGAATGACAAGGAGAAAGCAGGAGACGAAGAGCATAGAGAGAATAGTATAAAGTTCTGCTGTGAAGATGCTAGTCTCGAGAGGAACAACACGAGGAGAAATATTAGTAATAATAACCGAAAGAGAATGTTGCAAGCGAGACAACCGGACAGAAAGAGGGAGGTGGTGAAGAGGAACAGGAACTACAGGAGGGGGTAAAAGTCAAAGCACGACAGAGGCAAGAGGAAGAATACTGCAAGGACTGAGCAAGATAGCTACGACAGTAGCGATCATGGCGGTCCTTTAAAGATAGGAAGCCAGTGTCAACATACAAGCTGAGAGCGGGAGCCAAACAAAAGGTACCAGAGCTGAGGCGCAACTCAGTATGGTGCAACGCATCAAGACGGCAAAGAGTAGAAAGAGAAGCAGACGAGTAAGCAGGGCAACCATAATCGAGTTTAGACAGAACGAGAGAGGAATGTAAAGCGAGGAGTGCGCGCCTATCCGCTCCCCCAAGAAGTATGGGACAATACCTTAAGGAGGGTATGGGTCTTAGAGCATTCAACTCAGAGGTAAGAGATATGGGGCGACCAAAATAAAAGAGTGTCAAAAACTAACCCCAAAAGCTTAGAGGAATCTTCGTACACAAGGGGATGACCTTAAAGCGACAAAGAGGGATGAAGAACAACATGCTTCCGAGTAAAAGTCGTAGCACAAGTCTGAGACGTAGAGAACCTGAAGCCATGATCTGTGACCCAAGACGACACGGCACCACTCGCAAGTTGAAGCCGCCTTTGAAGGATAAGCGAATAATCACCCTGACAGCAAAGGGTAAGATCGTCAACATAGAGAGTGGAGAAGATGCCAGAAGGAAGGGAGGAAAGACCATTGAGAGTAACCAGAAAAAGAATAGTGCTCAGAACACTACCTTGGAGCACACTCTCGTATTGCTGAAAAGAGGCAGAGAGAGAGAGTGGCACCAAGCCTCTCTCGAAAGGAACGACGAGAGATGAAGCTTTGGAGAAAGACAGAAATTACCATGAAGGCCAAAAGAATGAAGTTGGGACAGAATATGATATCGCCAAGCGGTGTCGTAAGCCTTTTCCAGGTTAATAAGGATGGCAACAACAGAGGTCTTTGCAGCAAAATCAGAACGAATATAGACCTCTAAGTTTACCACAGCATCTGTTGAGCTGCAGCACTTGCAAAAACGAAATTGAGAAGGGAAGAGGTGGTGATAGTGTTCTAAGAACCACATCAGACGAACGTTAACCATTCGTTCAAATAGTTTGCAGACACAACTCGTGAGGGCAATAGGGCAGAAGTCCTTAGAGGATATCCCAAGAAACCCTGGTTTCCGAACAGGGAAGACAACAGCATTGAGCCGGTCCTCAGGATCTGACGACAAATCCCTGACCCGATTATACAGACTTGGTAAATACTGAGACGCGCATGGAGGGAGATGGCGAAGCATCTCATGATGAATGCCATCGGAGCCCGCCGCCGTAGAACCGCAGAGGGCCAGGGCAGACTGAAGTTCAGAGAGAGAGAAGGGGTCGTTATAGGGAAGTTTGAGATGGGTGCAGAAATCTAAAGGACGAGATTCAAGAATAGCCTTACCAAGAAGGAAAGATTGAGGAAGATGAGAACCAGAGCTAACGGATGAAAAGTGGGAACCCAGTTTGGTCACGACCTGCAACGGGTCCGCCACAAGAGTACCACGGAGGTGAAGGACCGGCGAGACATCGAGAACGAGCTTACCCGCTATCTTGCGAATACGCTTCCAGATCTGCGGCAGAGGAGTTTCGGATGTAATGGTGGAAACATAAGACTTCCAACACTCATGCTTAGCTGTATGGATGACTCTACAGGCCACCGCACTCACTTTCCGAAATAAAAGAAAAGAATCGGCCGTCTGCCGGCGGCGGTGTCTCTTCCAGGCTGCACGCTTACAGCAAACAGCCCGAGTACAATCCGCATTCCACCAGGGAACGTACTTCCGTGGTCCCCGAGAGGAATAGCAGAGAAAAAGATCAAGACATGAAAGGGTGCGAGTCCGAGAGTCCAAATGAGTGGACTCACCAGAATTCAGAAGAAGCAAAGAAGAAGAGAGGATGAACGGTTCGAGAAGACGACCCCGGGTGTTTATCAGAACATCACCCCAGAGGGTATGTCAACAATTGAAATCACCAAGCTGGAGCACAGGCTCCTACAAGGAGTCCAGAAGGTGCTTAAGATCGGGAAGAGAAAACAGGACATTTGGGGGGAGATAATTGGAATAAATCGTGTAACATTTATGCACAAAGACATGTGCAGCAGAACATTGGAGAAGTGACAGAAAAAGTAGGGGGATGAAGGGAACATCAGAACGAATCAAGAGAGCAGAAAAGGAATGGGCCCCAGCAAAAGCTGGGGGGAAGGGTGGAGAGAGAAAGGAATAGCCACGGAAGCGACCAGGACGAGCACCAAGCATCGGCTCCTGGAGACAGACACAAAGGGGCAAAAACTGTGAAATCAGAAGTTTGAGTTCATGGAAATTGGCATATCTGCGAATATTCCATTGAGGAATAGACATTGACAAGAAGAGAAAGGACAGCAACAGAGGACAATGAAGAATCAAATGTGAAAAAGGAACATAGCACGTTAAAGAAGCGCAGGATCAGGATCAGGGTCAGCAAAGTCAGGGTTAGGGGGTCATAGGTAAACTGAGTAAGGATGGAAGGAAGGGAGCGGGAGGACCGACCAGAGGCGGACAGGCAGGGTCAGGAGGAGGAGGAGGCAGAGGAGGAGTAGGGGGGGGGGGACAACCGAGGGGTCAAGGATAGCAGCAGGAGGGGCAGAAACCAGGGAATGCACCTCAGCAAGGGCAGCAACCGAGAGGGAAGCGGGGAGCCAAAGAAACCTCCATAGCAGGAACATGGGGCACAACCACCGAAACGAGAGGGGATAGAGAGAGAGAGTCAGAGGTAGGGGGGGCGAGGAAGAGAGCGAAGCCTTCTTACCCACAAGGGAGGAGGAAGGAGATGAGCCAGGTTTTCGCTTCTGACTCAAAAAGACAGGCGACTCAGCAACAACGTACTAGGCAACAGATTCAAGCGTCTCATCAGGAGAAGAGGAACGAGAGCAAACGATACGATGGCCGCCGGGAAAGTGATGGACATCAGCCCGCACAGACAGGTGGCATGCAGAGCTAAGAGATGGAGGAGAAGGATGGGAAGGAGGATCAGAGGGAGAAGAGGAAGAAGACACAGGAGACAAGACAGACTGGGTAGAAAGAAGGGGAACCCCAGACAGAGAACCATGAGGGGGACCCTTCGGGACAGAACTTAAAGGAACAGAGGAGGGGGCGGTGGGCGTGTCTGGGTCTAAGGCCTGGAAACGGTTGTGAGACTGAGGAAGGTGGGAAGGACGAGGAGAGGAAGAGCCCAACACCACGCAAGCATAAGAGATGCCAGCGAAAGGGAGGAGACGGCGAACTTGGTGCCTCGTCTCTGGAAAAGACAAACGTTCCCGGTGCTTCAAGGTGAGGACGACTGCCTTAAGTTTGTAATGTACTGTACACACGTGCGGGAGAATATACGATGGGCCTCACCACAATTGAGGCAGCAAACCCGGGGAGAAATGCATTCTGACTTAGAGTGACCTTCGTCCCCACACAAGGGACAGAGAGAGACAGTACTGGAGCATCGGAGGGCACCATGCGTAAACCTCCAGCACTTATTACAGAGCCGAGGAGAGGGAATGGACTCGTGGATGGAGTACCTGGTACCAGCAAGAATGACAGAGGGTGGAAGGGTCCTACCATCAAGGTAATCTTCACAACCCGAAGGGGCTGATGGTGATGACCATGAGGGGGATGAGTAAATGTGTCTACCTGGAGGACAGAATGGCCCAGGGCTTTGAGGATATGTCGAATATCTTCGTGGCAGTCCTGTAAATTCCAAACACCGGGTGCAACATGGGGTGGGAGGAGAATAGTGTCAACACTGGCATTCAACCGAGCGTTCTTGGAGACCCGAACAGGGCTCTCGCCAAGGCAGGATAAGGCGAGGATGCTCCTCAGGATGCAGCCAAGTGGGTGGGTGCATCCTGAGGAGCAGCAGCAATGACACGTGTACTGAGACAGGTAGGGTTGAAAGTAGCAGAAGCATCTACTGAATCAATAAGATGTAGGGAGAAATCATCAGGGGAAGAATCCAGACTGAGTAGATCAAAGTACTTGGCCCACGAAGTGGGACCAAACAAGGCTTGGTACACATTAGTACGGGAAGGGATTGAGCGAGTGCGACCATGGCGTGGACGGCGTTAAAAACCCCAGAGAGAGAGAGAGAGGGGTTAAAAGGGGCAGTAGTCACAATGACAGACTGAGCCGTGCCAGGGGACAAGGTAGTCACCACTGGGGGCTTGTGGCTTGACCCAACCACAGAAGAGGGGAGCCGAGGGGAGTAGTCAGGAGGGAGGGGAGCTGAGGGGAGTAGTCAGGAGGATCAAAGGAGGAGCAAGGTCAGGGCCCAATGCAGCGGGGGCTACAGAGCCCGGTCTTCCAACACAGTCCGACTCGAAGGCTTGGTCGCCCACCCCACGAGCCCGAAAAGGTACAACGGGGAACAGAATTTGACATAAATATGAGAGGGAAAGACTTTCATTCATGAATGTGCCCCCACACCCACCATGGAGCCACAATTAGAGGATAGGACACCCAACAAGAGACATGTTGCCGACCTTGTTGGGGCCCCCTAGGGGTGCATCATGAGTATACACCCCACAAAAACCACCTTAAGAACCGTCAGTCCATCGAGATCGGGTTCAGTGGCGAAAGGAGGATTGACAATAAAAGCGTCCCCTCGCTCGCGACGTCGGATACCACAGTTCTACGGGTGCAAGAGGGGGGTTTATGCTTCCTCAAATACCTGGGCATCAAAACAAAAGGAGACCAAAAGTATAATCAAAACAGGCAAAAGGTCAGTGGGAAATGACAATTAGAAAGGAGAAGAAGGGGAGAGAAAAATGAAACATAAGGAAAAGGAAAAGTCGTCCAGCAGAATTTGAGAGGACAGCAGTAGGAACATAAGGCCACAAAAGGACAGAGGACTGCCCCATGGAGCATCACACTCTGGCAGCCGCCCACCAAGCCCCCTCATGGCAACAATGGGCCGAACAGGGAGGGGAACATGAAACACAAGCTGGCAAAATTCACCTTGCTCGCACCCAGAAAAGCTCCAGTGTCTGAAGCTCCTACCACTCTCTCTACCAACGCTTCCATCACTGCTATTGGTGCTGTATTACAACAGCTCATTGAAGGAGAATGGCGCCCAATTGCATTCTTTTCAGTGAGCCTGTCACCCACTGAAGAGAAGTACTGTACAGCACTTTTGATAGGGAACTACTCCCCATCTATGCAGCCATAACATTTCCGGCACTTCCTCGAGGGGCGGGACTTCCACATCCTCACAGACCACAAACCCCTCACATATGCACTGATGGCCAAGGGTGATACTCACTCTCCTAGAGTAGCCAACCATCTGGGATTTATCTCCCAATTTACCTCGGATATCTGCCATGTCAAAGGAACTAACAATGTCATAACCGATGTACTGTCTCGACCCCACCATAAACCATGTCGTGCAAAACCCGGTTCAGGTGGACTATTGCGTAATCAGCAAGGCCTAATGGGAAGACTCTGATCTGCAGTGGTTACGAACATCTGACACAGCTCTTCGGTTCATCAAGATTCCCATGGAAGGTGGCGGTAGTATAATCTGACACCTCACTGATGGGAGCACTTAGGCCCTACATTCCTGCCCAGTTTTGCTGGAAAACATTCTCAGCATTTCACTCCCTAGCACACCCAGGAGTACGTGCTTCCCAGAAGCTACTAACAGAAACGTGTTGTATGGCCAGGAATCAATGCCGATGTTCGACGATGGACTCGCTCATCTCCAGTGCCATCGGGCGAAAACACATCAATACACAAAGAGCCCTCTTCAACAGTTCCCGTTACCTTCTGACCGTTTTGAGGTGGTGCATATAGACATCGTTGGACCGTTACCATCAGCAACAGGATATTCTTATCTACTCACCTGCATCGATTGATTCTCCAGATAGCCGGAAGCAATCCCATTAGTCAACATCTCAGCTGAGTCAGTGGTCCAGGCTTTCCTCTCTGGATGAGTCGCCCGTTTTGGCAGCCCCCGTCATCATCACCGACCAAGGACAACAATTCGAATCATATCTATGGAAGGAACTTATGGAATTCCTCAGCACCACACACAACCAAACCACAGCATACCACTCTGAGTCGAATGGAATGGTAGAACGCTTTCATAGACAACTAAAAAGCCGACCTAAGAGCTCAAGCACGGCCTGATGATTGGATCGACAACCATCCATTAGTCTTGCTTGGCATCCGTTCGGCCACAAAGGAAGGCAGTGGATTCTCGGTAGCAGAATTAGTATATGAATCTAGCATGCGGCTTCCAGGCGAATTCTTAACCCCGACGTCACTCATCACACTCCCAGACCCCACTTTTGTCCAGAAATTAAGGGCGGCCATGACAAGCATTCGGCCTACACCACCACGCCAACCGACAACTCATGCTACATATGTGCCTCATGAGCTCCACACAACTGAACACATGTTTGTAAGAATCGATGCTGTCCGATGCCCTCTACAGTCACCTTACGAAAGACCATTTAAAATGGTTTCTCAAACACCGAAGTTTTTCACCATTGAATGCCAAAGAGTGGGTAAACATTTTCATGGATCGCCTTAAACCAGCACACTGTGACGCTGCCCCAGACATCCCTCCAAACACACATCCGCCGACAACGCCATTCACTTTTCAACCACAGTTACCAGCAGCACCGCCACCTACAACACGATCGATCTTGTGCGACCTCCCACACTACGACCCAAGTTAGATGACATCAGCAAAGAGGAGGAAGTTAATTTTGAGGGTAATACAACGCGAGCAGGGCGTACAATTTACCAACCAGCCAGGTTCCTTGATCAAGTGTTTTTCCTTCCATCCCCTGGGAAGGGGAGTTATGTGGTGAGTAGATTATCCCAATAATATCTTTGCTCCAAACTCATTAGCCTAACGAGAGAAGCAAAGCTCTCATTATGGAACTCAAACCTTTTCCCTACTTACAGTTACTGTAATATTCCTTCCAACCTTTGGAGAATGGTGAGGTGTTGTCTGAACATATAAGCAGCAGAGAAGCGAGTAATTACCAGTCTACCTTCAAGTGTGGTTTAGAACAGACACTTGGGAGATACTGTACCGGCTCTCAGTGCACTCAACTCGCTATCACACCATTGCTCGCCAAGTGTCACCTGCAAACTTCTGTGTACTACATTTGTGCAAATATATTTATATTGTCTTAGTGTCTGTTTATTGTCACCATACTTACCTAACAATAGAAACGTTACAAGAGATTTATACAGTTGAAACATTAGCTTCTTTTCCTTAGTCAAGAGCACACTAGATTATCCCAAGAGTTTGGTTAGCTTTTCTGACTGCTGCACCCACCTGTTGTTAAACTTTTAGTGGGCGGTGAATTTCGACTCCCAGGTCCCTTTCTTCGTCAATCTGCTGTAATATATACAAGAGTTCTTGTATATTATACAAGAGTTCTACATATAAGTTTAAATACTGTACATAGATATATATATATACGAGAGTTCTTACATTCTTGTAAAGCCATTAGCACGCATAGCATTTCGAGCAGGTCCTTAATCTTAATTTTTCCTGAAATATGACCCTCAAAATCATTTAACAACCAGGTACCTATTCACTGCTGGGTGAGCAGAGGATACAGTTAAGGATTGGCATGCAGTCAATCCTCCCCGGCCAGAATACGAAGCCAGGCCAAAGCGCTCACGAAGAGCCGGGCAAGTGTTTTACCGCTGCGCCACGGGGACTACATTATGTTGCAAAAGGCCTAAAATTAAGCCAGTTGAATGTATTCCTGCATCGCCACACTGTTTATATACATACATATATACATGTTTCATTGAATATGACTGCATAGTCTGTATTGATTATTTTCTTGTTTAGGGCTTCTATTCCTCTGACTAGTGCTCTTGCATCTGGGATTAATTGGAAGAAGAGTTCTCCAAAAGTCATCTTCAATTGTGGTGAAGAAAAAGAAATAAATAACTGTAGAATGTATTACACTCATTATAAAATTACAGTGTTTCGAACCTACACGGTTCATTCTCAAGTGATGGTACAGTACAGGGCATTTTGGATTTATACCATTTGGGGGTCAGGTGTGAACAATGGGGTCAGAAGACAAATGGATCGAACAATGGGTTTTAAAGGTCTATATAAATGGAACAAGAATAAGGCATAAAGGAGAAAAGAGTAAGGCATAAAGTGTGAAGAATGAAGCGAAAATAGGGTACGAAAAATATACAAAGATTAATCAGGTGTAGTGGGCATGGCATGTTGAGCTGTGTCTTCTATATTGGCATCTTCACGTTCCAGTTTTGTTCTTACTCTCATGGTGGGTAGAGTGATAGTTCCATAATTTGGGTATTTATAGTGGGTTGTTCTATTTTTATGTGGATTGCTTCAAGAATTTGTAATCTTCTAATATCTTGGGTTTTGTCTATTATACAAGTGTTTTTATTCAACATTTCTCTTGTTAGGGTGATGTCATGGGCTTGTCTCATGTGATTTCTGGGGGCACCGGATTGAAAATGACAGGTCAAACGCGTCGTCAGCCTGGTCATCGTCATACCTATGTACTTAGATTGAAGGTTACATCCTTCATGGGGACAGGTGTACATATATACTACGTTTGACTGCTGTAAAGGGTTCTCCATCGGCTTTGGGCTGTTTTTAATAAGGAGGTCGGTAATCTTCTTTATTTTATAGAATATGATTAGGTTTATGGAGGACATAGACCTAATCATATTCTATAAAACAAAGAAGACTACCGATATAGCCTTACAAGAATGTAAGAACTCTCGCATATATATCTATATACAGTATATAAACTTAAATATATATATATATATATATATAGAACTGTTGTCTAATATACAAGAACTGTTGTATAATATACAAGAACTCTTGTATATATTATAGCAGATTGATGAAGAAAGGGACCTGGGATCCACCATCTACTAAAAGTTTCACAACAGGTTGGTGCAGCAGTCAGAAAAGCTAACCAAACTCTTGGGATAATCAAGCGTGCCTTTCACTTTAAGGAAAAGAAGGTAATGTTTCAACTGTATAAATCTCTGGTGTATCACCATTTGGACTACTGTACTCTGGCATGGAGACCTCACAAAGGCAGATATAGAATGCTCCAAAATCACATGTGCATTTCTATAGGCCATTGCTCCTCGTGCCTCTCTGAGGGGGACCAGGTTCTGGCTCATGGTCCCCGGTAGGCCTAAAACTCCACCCACCGGACACAATAAGAATTCCAGAGAACAACATAGAGCACATAGAGGTGTCTAGAGACGAAGTGGAAAAAATGCTCAAGGAGCTAAGAAAGAACAA
The DNA here is from genome assembly GCF_040958095.1 of Procambarus clarkii. NCBI lineage: Eukaryota > Metazoa > Arthropoda > Malacostraca > Decapoda > Cambaridae > Procambarus > Procambarus clarkii. Next base: position 17,049,880 of record NC_091159.1, on the reverse strand, counting down.
AGCAGTTGGTCCAGATGGAGTTTCACCATGGGTTCTGAGAGAATGTGCACCTGAGCTCAGCATTTCACTTCAACTGATTTTTCAGGCATCCCTGTTTACAGTAGTTATAGCTGATGTGTGGAAAAAGGCTAACATAGTTCCAATCTACAAAAGTGGAAGCAGGGAAGACCCCCTTAATTATAGACCTGTATCATTGACAAGTGTAATATTCAAAATATTGGAAAAAATAATTAAAACTAAATGGGTAAAACACCTGGAGGAAAACGATATAATATCAGACAGACAGTATGGTTTTCAATCTGGAAGATCCTGTGTAATGAATTTACTCAGTTTCTATGATTGAGCCACAGAGATTTTACAGGAAAGAGATGGTTGGGTTGACTGCATCTATCTCTGGAACATATTGGAGAGGTGACAGGTAAGCTTCTAACATGGATGAAAAATTTCCTGACAGAAAAATGAGGGCTGTAATCAGAAGCAAGTTATCGGATTGGAGGAATGTCGCAAGTGGAGTACCACAGGGTTCAGTTCTTGCACCGGTAATGTTCATTGTCTACATAAACGACCTACCAGTGGGAATGCAGAATTATATGAACATGTTTGCTGATGATGCTAAGATAATAGGGAAGATAAGAAACCTAGATGATTGTCATGCCCTTCAAGAACTGGACAAAATAAGTATATGGAGCAACACTTGGCAAATGGAATTTAATGTGAATAAATGCCATGTTATGGAATGTGGAATTGGAGAACATAGACCCCACACAACCTATAAATTATGTGAGAAATCTTTAAAGAATTGTAACAAAGAAAGGGATCTAGGGGTGGTTCTAAACAGAAAACTGTCACCTGAGGACCACATTAAGAACATTGTGCGAGGAACCTATGCTACACTTTCTAACTTCAGAATTGCTTTTAAATACATTGATGGAGAAATACTAAAGAAATTGTTCACAACTTTTGTTAGACCAAAGCTGGAATATGCAGCGGTTGTATGGTGCCCATATCTTAAGAAGCACATCAACACACTGGAAAAGGTGCAACGACATGCCACTAAGTGGCTCCCAGAACTGAAGGACAAGAGCTATGAGGAGAGGTTAGAGGCATTAAATATGCAAAAACTAGACGATAGAAGAAAAAGAGGCGATATGATCACTACGTTCAAAATAGTAACAGGAATCGATAAAATTGATAGGAAAGAATTCCTGAGACCCGGAGCTTCAAGAACAAGAGGTCATAGATTTAAATTAACGAAACAAAGCTGCCGGAGAAATATAAGACAATTTACTTTTGTAAACAGAGTGGTAGATGGTTGGAACAAGTTAAGTGAGAAGGTGGTGGAGGCCAAAACCGTCAGTAATTTCAAAGCATTATATGACAAAGAGTGCTGGGGAAACGGGACACCACGAGCATAGCTCTCATCCTGTAACTACACTTAGGTAATTACATCGACTGATGCCAAAGTTAGGGATATTCATATCAGCCTGGATAGTTCTGGGGAGCTATAGGGGCTTCCCCCAGTAAACATGCTTTTCTGGAGGGGAGCCCCTATGGCTCCCCAGAGCTATCCAGGCTGATAGGGATAGTCCTAACTTTTGGCATCAGTCGATGTGGGTGGAGTTCTAGGCCTACTGAGTACCACGGCCAGAACCTGGCCCCCCTCAGAGAGGCACAAGGAGCAATGGACTAAAGAAATGCACATGTGATTTTGGAGCATTGTATTGCTGCCATCGACCAGGACAGGTACCCAGAAAGGTAAGCGCCTCAAAACAAACCCACATTCTGGCGAAACCAACGAAACAAGTGGACAGAACTTCCCCAAGGGAAAACGAGCAAACAAGCATGACTTCGTTCATCATACATAGGTGATTGAGGGTTCCCGTGCACGATTTAAACATTCTGCAGTTACATGGGATTCACACCAGCTTCCTCAGGGCTCTTGTAAATAGATGTCATTTAAAAAACCCAGCATTGAATGTAATGAAACGCCATTTTCTGGGTGAGCCCCGGAGGCTCCCTGGAGCTTATCGGGCTAATGTATGTTATGTTAGACTGGGACATTAGCTATGGAGTTCAGACCTACCAGGGACCAGCGCCAGAACCTGGCCCCTTCAGAGAGGTTTCAGGGAGCAATGGCCCTGGAAAACCTCATTATGGTTGGGGGTTTTCCTTATCTGCCATCAACCGAGGTTAGGCACCCAGAAAGGTAGGCATAACAAAAAAAACCACATGGTAAGAAACTACAACAAAAACCGAACAGAGAGGTAGAAACTCCCTACAATCCCAATGAAACAATCCAACAATCAATTTACTGCCGCGCCGGTCATCCGCGCAGCCCTCCCCTCCCTGGGAAGGGGAGGGGGGGCCCCGAACCTCACCACGCCGGCTGCCTTCAGTTCGGAAACTAGGCTTCAACCAACGCGAAAAACCCCGCCGACTGGATGGGAGGGAGGGTAGCCAAGGCGCCTCCGGGGCTCACCCAGAAAATGGCATTTCATTACATTCAACGCTGGTTTTCTGTGGGGAGCCGTAGGGGCTCCCCACAGAAGAGCCGTAGGGGCTATATACCCAAAGAGAAGGAAAATAGGGACTTACCCGGAAGGCGGCGGCCACAAACTCTTCAACGCGAAGTCGAGACAACTGGCTGCAACCTGTGACCCAAAGCAACACAAGAACGCCAAGGAGCAGGGACGTTCACCAAATAACGGGTGGCCAGGACCCTGTTCGAGTTCCAAAATCCATGCGCCCGAATATGTGCCCAAGACATCTTACCAAACACGGCAGCCAAAGCTGCAAACTTCCGAACGTTATGGGCGCGAGGATAGACCACAGGCTGGCTAGCCTTATTAACCCTGCGGACAACTTGGAAGATCCGAGCCCTGGAACAGGGAACGAGGGAAACCGGATCAACCCAAAGCGCATCTCCGGCCAACTCAGCTGAAGCGCGCAGGTAACGGCGAAGTGCTGCAACCAGACACAACACATGATGCACCCCCAGCCGAACAAACCAAGCATCAATGACCCATGGACCCCTCCGGAAAGCAGCCATCTCGTTCTTCGCCAGAAAAGATGGAGAAGGCTGCAAACGGACAAACCTACCCCCAGGACCAAAAGAGCAGAAACCCCTGTGCCGGAGGAGAGCATGACGCTCCCCTACCCGGCCCCCAGAGGCCAATGCCAACAAAAACAAAGCCTTGAAAAACAATCCAGAACAGAAGGGGCCACCACAAACCGAGGAGAGGAAAGATAGGAGAGCACCCTGTCCAAGGACCAGGACCACTCAGGAGGAGCATGAGCAGGCCGGAGGTGAAACAGCACGGGAAAGCTTATGAAACGGGCCGGAGGTGGACTCACCATTCCAGCTTTGTGGTTTGCTATGGTGAACACAAATGAAGATACTTATATATAATGTGTATATAGTGTAATAATGGCAAAAGGAGTATGTTGGAAGGAGCCATTTTGGCGAGGGAAGCGGCACTGTCTGCATGACTTGTCATGCTGTGTAGGTTGGCCACTATGCTCTTTGGGCACCATACCAGCTTAGTTGTATGTTTAAGGTGAATAAAACATGTAGACACTTATATATAATGTGTGTATATAGTGTAATAACACCACAAACAGTATGGTTGGAGGAGGAATGTTAGTGTATTTGGCCTTGAACGAGTGAGGGAGGGAGCACTAGCTGTGTGGCAATCTCTGTTATTGTCTGATCTCATCATACCAGTTTAGTTGTACAGTTATGGTGAACAAAACATGTAGATACTTATATATAATGTCTGTATATAGTGAATAAAAGCAAAAAAGTATGGCGGGAGGAGGAATGTTGGCAAGTGAGGTGGTGACGGAGAGAAGGTGGCAGCGTTTGCTGACTAGTGTGTGGCAGCCACTCGTTAGTGTTTTGATTCACCATACCAACTTAGTGGTTTATTATAGTTAACAAAACATGCAGATACTTATATATAACCTGTGTATATAGTGTAATAACAGCACAACTATTTGTTTATTGTTTTATGAACTTCATTATTGAATCACTAATATGCACACCATACTTTTGAGTATAGTTACGATTCACACATTTTATTATATAAATATATCACACTACACACTATTGAATAATATTACTGCAAAAAACTAAGAAAAAATCAATCAGAGACATTGAAACAATTAGGTAATAATATCTTTGTGGCAACTTCCACCTGACAGCTCTGGGCGGAGCTGACCGCCTCCGACGTTTGCTCTGTCAACACTTACATTTTACCAGACTTCCTCGCCCTATTGTGGCCAAAATATGTCACCTATGATTCTTTTGTTATTTTCCCGTGGTCAAGGAACACAAATGAACACTTTTATAAAACAAACAATAAAAAATGTTGAACTTTTTTATTTCTTAAGCACAGCGGTGTTGAAAGCCATTAGGGCCATAGCAGCTTAAGGGTTAAGAACTAGAAATAACACTACAGTACTGTAAAGATAAGAAACTATAATTTTCCGTTTATTATCTTAACAGTGTTTGGCCCTAGGGATGAAGAGTGTCTATCCAGGTACATTGATTTTTTTTTTCTACCACAGACGTGACCACACATTTACAATGCTAACCAACATATATACATTTTCTTCTGTCCTCCATGGACAGGATTAGAGATGTGTTAAACATCTTAAACATAGGAGTTTATTGAACATTCAACCACAGAAGGTGATTCGGTGCTTTTAAAATGCTAAGCTAACCTACATACGTAAATACATAGATACACAGATTTACATATGCCCTACATAAAGTGTTCGATGTGTCTTTTACATAGTGCCATTAATGTACATTTACAAAGGTGAAGTGTAATTCTGATCAGCTTCCATATATACTTTATACACATACATACACACACACATATACATACATATATACACACACACATGCATTCACATGATTCACATGAAAAAAGGTGACACCCCTAGGGTCAACACTTGCAGCAGAGGAGCTCCAGCATATTTCAACAATCCTAAGTATTGTAGTACAGGTTGATGGTAGTGAGTGGTGTCCCAGAGAACATAAAGGTATAGTGCTCTTGAAAAATAGGTGAGATAACAGGAAAGTGCTAAGGGAAGTGAAAAATCGGTTGAGAAAAAGTTGCCCTAGTGTTTACAGTGCAGAGAAGAACATTCAAGATGGCCACTGGCAAGGGGAAAAACAAAACAGAGCTTGATTTTGAGGGATTCAATGAAGAAAGCATTGATATTAGTAGTCTACATAACAAGTTGGTAAATTTAGATACTATAGTGAACTCTCATGTAGAAATAATTAGTAAATTGAAAGAAAGTAATGACCATTTGAATAGCAAAGTTTTATGTCTTGAGGGTTTAGTGAAAGACTTGCGCAAGGATAAGAATCAATTGGAAACAAATTGCAAAGCCATGGAAGAAGAAAATAAACTCTTAAAAATAGCTTTGGAAGAAGTTAAAGTAAATTTAAACATAAATGACTACAATAGGTTAGGCAAGGAAATTCAACAGGAGAAACAGCTTTTGTCAGCACAGATGGAGGAAGTTACACAGGGAATAGAACAGTGCAAGAAAGATATGCAACTCACTTATGCACAAGTGGCCAAGGAGAAGGAAAAAATAGAAGAAGCAGTAAAGGAAGTCAAACACTGCAGCAACCAAGATAAAACAAACATTAGGCTGGAAGTGAGAAAAGAATTGGCATCTAACCCGAAGTTGGTGCAAAACACAGTTGATCGGAGCAAGTCCCTGATCATTTTTGGCTGCAAAGAAAAGGCGATAACATCTAGGTCAGAAAGAGCTGTAGAAGAAGCTAAAGTAGTAGATAAAATTGTTGGCCTCGTGGAAGGTCTTACAAAGAGAGAGAATGTGTGCGACTACAGGAGAATAGGCAGGTACGTAAAAGGGAAAGATCGACCTTTGAGGATCACCCTAAACGGTGCCAAACAGATGGAAGAAGTACTAAGGAATGCTAGAAAATTGCAAAGGGATGAGGATGGGAAAGGGTGGTCGTTAAGACGAGATCTTTCAAAAGAAGATAGAGAGAAGCTGAAACTGAACCTCGCAGAGGCAAAACATTTAAATGAGAGCAGGAATGAAGAAGAAATAAATTCTTTTTTCTACAAAGTGATAGGGGTAGGCAAACCAGTAAAGTGGTACATAAAGGCAAACCAACAAAATCAATAGAGAGAGGGGGAGTGAAGAATAAGGAGAGGGGGAACAAGTTCCTGAAGATTGCATACACCAACATAGATGGAGTGAGATCGAAGATACTGGAGTTAAGTGATGTAATACAGCTGCAGACACCAGACATTGTTGCACTCACGGAGACAAAACTTGAAGATGTAATTTTAAATGAGGTCATATTCCCAAGGGGCTACTCAATTTGGAGACGGGACAGAAAAATTAGGAAAGGCGGTGGCGTTGCTGTGCTGGTAAAAGAACACCTAAAGGTGAAGGAAATAATGACTGCCAATCCACAAGAAGTTGACATAATAGCACTAGAGATCTGCTATGAGGATGATAAACTAATGATGATAAATGCATATAGTCCACCGCCAAGCAGCACATGGTCAAAGGAGGAGCTAGATAGTAAACGTGAAGGTCTTATAACAATAATGAGAGAGATTATAGCGAGAGCGGATAACGATAGATCACGACTGTTGATAGTCGGTGACTTCAACTTGAAATCCATAGACTGGGAAGCATATGAAGCTAAAACAGAAGATTTTTGGACCTGTAAATTTGTAGACCTCATCCTGGAAACATTCTTGTATCAACATGTTAAACAAGCTACGAGGATGAGGGAAGGGGACGTTCCCTCCATGCTAGATTTGATATTTACCAGGAAGGAGGAAGAGATATTTGACATTCAGTACCTTCCTCCCTTGGGTAAAAGTGACCATGTCTTTTTGGGAATAAAGTATGCAATGCGTTATAAGCTGGAAGAAAATAAGGAGGTTGAAGCAGTTGAAAAACCAGACTTCAGGAGAGGACATTATGGTGACCTTAGAAATTTTTTTAGTGAGTATAATTGGACAGACTTGATGCTAGGCAAGGAAGTGAATGAGATGTATGGCAAGTTTTGTGAAATATATGATAAAGGCACAAAAAAATTTATACCAAAACAGAGATGCAGAACTAGGAAACAGGATTGGTTCAATAGAAATTGCGAGAGGGCTAGAGACCGAAAGACACAAAAATGGAATCAATACAGGAAGAGGCCGAACCCCCAAACATACCAGCGATACAAAGATGCGAGAAACAACTACACGGCAGTGAGGAGAGAGGCAGAAAGAAATTTTGAAAAAGGGATTGCGGACAAATGTAAAACAGAACCAGGTCTATTCTATAAATTCATAAACAACAAATTGCAGGTAAAGGATAATATTCAGAGGTTGAAAATGGGAAATAGATTCACGGAAGATGAAAAGGAAATGTGTGAAACACTAAACGAAAAGTTCCAAAGTGTGTTTGTACAAAATGAAATCTTTAGGGAACCAGATACAATAAGAATTCCAGAGAACAACATAGAACACATAGAGGTGTCTAGAGACGAAGTGGAAAAAATGCTCAAGGAGCTCGGTAAGAACAAAGCAGCTGGCCCAGATGGCGTTTCACCATGGGTTCTGAGAGAATGTGCATCTGAGCTCAGCATTCCACTTCACCTGATCTTTCAGGCATCCCTGTGTACAGGAATCGTAGCAGACGGGTGGAAACAGGCTAACATAGTTCCAATCTACAAAAGTGGCAGCAGGGAAGACCCCCTCAATTATAGACCTGTATCATTGACAAGTGTAATAGTGAAAGTATTGGAAAAACTAATCAAAACTAAATGGGTAGAACACCTAGAGAGAAATGATATAATATCAGACAGACAGTATGGTTTTCGATCTGGAAGATCCTGTGTATCGAATTTACTCAGTTTCTATGATCGAGCCACAGAGATATTACAGGAAAGAGATGGTTGGGTTGACTGCATCTATCTGGACCTAAAAAAGGCTTTCGACAGAGTTCCACATAAGAGGTTGTTCTGGAAACTGGAAAATATTGGAGGGGTGACAGGTAAGCTTCTATCATGGATGAAAAATTTTCTGACTGATAGAAAAATGAGGGCAGTAATCAGAGGCAATGTATCAGAATGGAGAAATGTCACAAGTGGAGTACCACAGGGTTCAGTTCTTGCACCAGTGATGTTTATTGTGTACATAAATGATCTACCAGTTGGTATACAGAATTATATGAACATGTTTGCTGATGATGCTAAGATAATAGGAAGGATAAGAAATTTAGATGACTGTCATGCCCTTCAAGAAGACCTGGACAAAATAAGTATATGGAGCACCACTTGGCAAATGGAATTTAATGTTAATAAATGTCATGTTATGGAATGTGGAATAGGAGAACATAGACCCCACACAACCTATATATTATGTGAGAAATCTTTAAAGAATTCTGATAAAGAAAGAGATCTAGGAGTGGTTCTAGATAGAAAACTATCACCTGAGGACCACATAAAGAATATTGTGCAAGGAGCCTATGCTATGCTTTCTAACTTCAGAATTGCATTTAAATACATGGATGGCGATATACTAAAGAAATTGTTCATGACTTTTGTTAGGCCAAAGCTAGAATATGCAGCTGTTGTGTGGTGCCCATATCTTAAGAAGCACATCAACAAACTGTAAAAGGTGCAAAGACATGCTACTAAGTGGCTCCCAGAACTGAAGGGCAAGAGCTACGAGGAGAGGTTAGAAGCATTAAATATGCCAAAACTAGAAGACAGAAGAAAAAGAGGTGATATGATCACTACATACAAAATAGTTACAGGAATTGATAAAATCGACAGGGAAGACTTCCTGAGACCTGGAATTTCAAGAACAAGAGGTCATAGATTTAAACTAGCTAAACACAGATGCCGAAGAAATATAAGAAAATTCACCTTCGCAAATAGAGTGGTAGACGGTTGGAACAAGTTAAGTGTATATTAATAAGTTAATATAAGGAAGCGTCGTGGTCAGACTGTGAGGTCGGAGTCGGTGTTCACACGGTCACCATATTTTTTGAAGGTGGTGGAGGCCAAGACCGTCAGTAGTTTCAAAGCGTTATATGACAAAGAGTGCTGGGAAGACGGGACACCACGAGCGTAGCTCTCATCCTGTAACTACACTTAGGTAATTACACTTAGGTAATTACATACATTTGTCTCTTTTACTCTAACAGGGTAAGATAGCTGATAAAGAAACTAGTGTGCAATTAAGCACTTAATCACTGAAGGTGATTAAGGTGCTTTTACAAGCTCAGGTTATATAGTTACATCACATACATACATTGTATAATTGATACATTACAAGGTCAATCTTGGGTACAAGTCCAATATATCATCAAATGTTCCAGTACTCATATAGTAATTACAGAGTTCAGCATACCTTAGCCCAGGAGGGCGAAAGTCAGTCAGTATGGGACATTCTACAATATAATGTTCATTGATTATTGGAGTACTGTTAGAATTAGTATATTGCAGACCCTGGTGACCTTTTGGTCTCTAAGCAATAAGGACGGTTTTCGATAGCTTGTACTCTAGGGTACGGCTTAGAAGCTCGTGCCTTTACACTGTTCATTTGCATCTAGATCTTCCTTTTCTAGTGGAGTACATGTCGGTTGGCTTCTGAAGGGGGTCCTTTGGTCGTTGATACTTGGATATTTCAGTTGGGGGTGCATCTTGCACATTGTCCAGTGGCGACTCTCTGCTGCTTCCTTTGTGCCATCATTTCTGCCTTGGTAAATGCCTTGTGGACTAACCCTGTTGCCTTGGCCCTGTTTTCAGGTTCATTTTGTCTCAGGTTGTCTGCTATGTTTTTCCATCTAATCCTCCTGCGGTCTACCCTCATCACCATGTTGTTAGGCCATATGCAGCACTCTCAACAGTGTTCAAAGTCATGTCCTGGCTGATATTTGGCCCTGGGAGTTTTGGGGGCCTATCAAGAGTTCTGGTGACCTGGTATATTGATAATGTTCCTGGGCTCTAGTGCCCTTGTGTGGCCTTGGGTCGAGTGTCTCAGTCAGGTGTCTCCTCTTCGTCTTGATTCCTGCTTTACTCCCTGTTCCCTGGCATGTCTGTTTCTTTTTCTTCACCTTGGGTAGTTAGTTTCAGGAAGCCTCATGGGACTTTCCCCTAGAAATTCAGCATTGAATGTAATGAAACATGACTTCCTGGGTAAGCCCTGGTAGCTCCCTGATCTATCCAAGGTCATCAGATGGGTGCCAACATCTGCCCCTAGAACTGAGTTTGTGGATCAGGTCACCAGCCAGTGACCTGTTGGGTCGATCACTGGCTGGTGACCTCTCCTCCCCCCTGTCCCAAATGTACGAGGAAGGTAGGGAGAATGAGCTTGTGCTAGTTCCGTGAAAATTTGAGCGTTTGTTTCATTGTTGGGGGAGTACTATTGATAGGTCTCAATGTTTTGGTCTCTATTGAAGCCAGCAGTGGTTTGCTTCACTAACTTTCTGGCTGCCTTCCATGGTTAGTGGCGAAAATAAATGTCATCTGCTCCCTGCACCTCTTTGAGGGGGGCCAGGTTCTGGTTCTGGTCCCAGGTAGGCCTATAGAAGTCTGCAGCTAATGCAACCGAATAGATGATACCACATCAGTATGTAGTAGCTTCAGGGAGCCACTGGAGTTCCCCAGAAATTTGCATTTCATTACATTCAATGCTGGTTTCTTCTCTACAGTAAATATTCAGTGTTAACATATTTAATTCAGCAACTAAAGAGTTAGCTGAATGGATTTCCGAAGCACATGCACTGGAAATTTTTATAGCGGCTTATAAGCTTGACTTTAACAATGGACGAAGGTATTTGTAGTATGCCTTGGGCACGTCCGTCTTATTCAGTGGGCTTTTCTGAGCTTCATCATACAGTCTGGTGAAGAGTAATACATAGCAGTTAAAATTCATTGGAGTTAACATCCTTAATTATATTATGCTGTACAGTACTGTAACTGAAAATGTGTACAGTACTTATGAAATAAAACAAAAAATCCAGCGGTGAATGTAATAAACACTTTTTTGGGGGAGCCCCTTTTGGCTGCCTGAAGCTACTGAGATGACACCATCTACTAAGTCACATCAGCCATGGAGTTCTATAAGCCTACTGCAGACGAGCACCGGGGAAAACTGGCCCACTGAAAGTCACAAGATTTGCGACATATTTTTGCCACTTCACTGGGAAAGGTAACCAGAAAGTCAGTGAGTCAAAACAAACCACTATTGACTTCAGAAGAGACCAACACCTCAAAACCCACCCCAACTATGTAATCAAGTAAGTAAGTAATTATCAAAAGAAGGCACCAAACCGGGAAGGCTATGTAGCACCATCAAATACGCAAAATAATCAGAGGGCGCTAAATATCACCAAGGATGCCAATACAAGAACAAAAACGCATAAGGCGAACGATATCAAAAGTATCCGAGTCACCAAGAATTCTATCGAGGGACAGGTGACCGCGAGGGGCGGTCGGAAAGCAAGACACACGCTCGTCCTGGAAGTCAGGACATTCAAGAAGGACATGCACGACCGTAAGAGGGACAATGCAACTAGGACAATAAGGAGCAGGGCGGCGCTCCATCAAGTGACCATGGGTTAAGCGAGTATGGCCAATACGCAACCTCGCCAGAGCTATTTCCCACCGCCGGTTACGGTGGAAGGAGGACGGCCACGAGGAAACACAACATTTAAGAGTACGTAGCTTGTTACCAGTAACAGACAACCAAGAAGCCTGCCAACGGGTAAGAACTGAGGAATGGATAACTGGGTAAAAGTCGGAATACGGAATGCCTTTACGAGAGATGGGACAAGAGCGGACAGCTTCCTTAGCGGCAGCATCCGCACGCTCATTTAAAGACACACCAATATGGCTGGGAACCCAACAAAACTCAACCGACTTAAATTTACTGTGAACGAGAAACAGCCAATGCTGGATCTCGACAACTACTGGATGAACCGGATTAAAGGACCCGAGAGCCATGAGGGCACTACGAGAGTCAACAACAACCACAAAGGAAGACTGACAACGAGAAAGCAGGAGACGAAGAGCATAGAGAATAGCATAAAGTTCTGCTGTAAAGATGCTAGTCTCTGGAGGCAAGCGACACATATAAGTGCGATCAGGAAAAACAACAGAGTAGCCAACACCGTCCGCTGACTTAGACCCATCGGTGAAGACAGAAACGGAGCGGGAGTGAGAAGAAAAGTGCTCGAGGAAAAGGCGTTTTAGAACCGTAGGAGGGGTAAAAGCTTTAGTGATACGGGTCAAGGAAGTACAAAACCGCGGAAGAGGGACCCTCCACGGGGGCAAAGAAGGAACAACACGAGGAGAAACATCAGAAATACGAACGGAGAGAGAATCCTGTAGGCGAGATAACCGGACAGAAAGAGGGAGGTGGTGAAGAGGAACAGGAACCGCAGGAGGGGTAAAAGTTAAAGCACGACAGAGGCGAGAGGAAGGATGTTGCAAGGACCGCGCAAGATAGCGAAGACAGTAGCGATCACGGCGGTCCTGGAGAGACAGGAAGCCAGTGTCAACATACAAGCTAAGGATGGGAGTCGAACGAAAGGCACCAGAACTGAGGCGCAACCCAGTATGGTGCATCAAGACGGCGAAGAGTAGAAGGAGAAGCAGACGAGTAAGCAGGGCAACCATAATCGAGCTTAGACAGGACGAGAGAGGAATGTAAAGCAAGGAGAGTGCGCCTATCTGCCCCCAAGAAGTATGGGACAAGACCCGAAGGAGGGTAAGGGCCTTAGAGCACTCAACACGGAGGTAAGAGATATGGGGAGACCAAGACAAACGAGTGTCAAGGAATAACCCCAAAAGCTTCGCGGAATCTTTGTATTCAAGGGGATGACCATAAAGTGACAAAGAGGGACGAAGAACAACCCGTTTCCGCGTAAAAGTCATGGCACAAGTCTTAGAAGTAGAGAACTTGAAGCCATGACCTGTGGCCCAAGACGACACGGCATCAATTGCAAGTTGAAGCCGGCGTTGAAGGAGAGGCGAATCATCACCCTGACAACAAAGGGTAAGATCATCGACATAGAGAGCGGAGAAGACACCAGAAGGAAGAGAGGAAAGAAGACCATTGAGGGCAACAAGAAAAAGAGTAGTGCTCAGAACACTACCCTGGGGCACACCTTCGTATTGCTGAAAAGAGGGAGAGAGAGCGGTACCAAGGCGCACCCGAAAGGAACGACGAGAGAGGAAGCTGCGGAGAAAGAGAGGGAGATGACCACGAAGGCCAAAAGAATGAAGTTGAGATAGGATATGATAACGCCAAGTGGTGTCGTAAGCCTTTTCTAGGTCAAAAAGGACGGCAACAACGGAGGTCTTCGCAGCAAAAGCAGTACGAATATAGACCTCCAAGTTCACCAGGACATCTGTCGTGCTGCGGCACTTGCGGAAACCAAATTGAGAAGGGGAGAGGAGGTGATGGTGTTCCAGGAACCACATCAGACGAACGTTAACCATACGTTCAAAGAGTTTGCAGACACAACTTGTGAGAGCAATAGGGCGAAAGTCCTTAGGGGAAGTACCCAGAGACCCCGGTTTGCGAACAGGGAGGACAACGGCATCGAGCCAGTCCTCAGGGACTGACGACGACTCCCAGATCCGATTATACAGACTCAGTAAATACTGAGACGTGCTCGGAGGGAGATGGCGAAGCATCTCATAATGAATACCATCGGAGCCCGCCGCCGTAGAACCGCAGAGGGCCAGGGCAGAACGAAGTTCAGAGAGAGAAGGGATCATTATAGGGAAGCTGAAGATGAGTGCAGAAATCTAAAGGACGAGACTCAAGGACAGGTTTACGAAGAAGGAAAGATTGGGGAAGATGAAGACCAGAGCTAACAGAAGAAAAATGGGAACCCAGTTCGGAAGCGACCTGCAACGGGTCCGCCACAAGAGTAGCATGGAGGTGAAGGACCGGTGAAACATCGGGAACGAACTTACCCGCTATCTTGCGGATACGCTTCCAGATCTGGGCCAGAGGGGTCTCGGACGTAATTGTTGAGACATAAGATGCCCAACATTCACGTTTAGCCGTACGGATGGCCCTACGGGCCACCGCACTCGCTTTCCGAAAGAAAAGAAAAGAATCGGTCGTCTGCCTACGGCGGTGCCTCTTCCAGGCTGCACGCTTACAGCGGACAGCCCGAGCACAGTCCGCATTCCACCAGGGAACGCACTTCCGTGGACCCCGAGAGGAAGAACGAGGAATAGAGCGGAGGGCAGCGTTGAAGACAGTGTCATGAAAAAGGAGGAGAGCGCGAGAGAGAGGCAGAAGGGAGAGGTCAGGGAGAGCAGCACTGAGGGTAAATAGGGTCCAGTCTGCCTTAGCAAACTGCCACCTAGGGAAAGAGAGGGAAGGGCGAAAAGAGAAAAAGGAAACAAGGATGGGGAAATGATCACTTCCATGGAGGTCATCAAGAACCTGCCACGTGAAATCTAAGTAAAGAGAAGAAGAGCAGAGAGAAAGATCAAGACAAGAAAGGGTGCGAGTCCGAGAGTCCAAATGAGTGGGCTCACCAGAATTCAGAAGAGACAGGGAAGAAGAGAGGAGAAACGGCTCAAGGAGGCGACCCCGGGTATTCGTCAGAACGTCACCCCAAAGAGAATGACGACAATTGAAGTCACCCAGCAGGAGCACAGGCTCCGGCAAGGAGTCCAGGAGGTGTTTCAAATCAGGAAGAGAGAGCGGGACACTCGGGGGGAGATAAATGGAACAAACTGTGTACCATTTCCCCACAAAGATACGAGCAGCAGAACAATGGAGAGGCGAAGGAAAAAGTAAAGGAACAAAGGGAACATCAGCCCGAATCAAAAGAGCAGAAGAATTAGAAGCCCCAGCAATGGCTGGGGGAGGGGGAGAGAAAGGAATAGCCACGAAAACGACCAGGACGAGCACCAAGCACCCCTTTGTGTCTGTCCTGGAGACAGACACAAAGGGGCGAAAACCGCGAAATCAGAAGTTGGAGTTCGAGGAAATTGGCGTAATAACCTCGAACGTTCCATTGAAGAATGGACAACGACGAGAAGAGAAAGGACAAAAACAGAGAACAAGGAAGAAACAAAGGCGAAAGACCAACAGAGCACGTTAAAGAATATCAGGGTCGGGATCAGGGTCAGCAAAGTCAGGGTTAGGGGGCATGGGTAAACTGAGCAAAGACGGAGGGAAGGAAACGGGAGAACAGAGCAGAGGTGGGCGGGCAGGGTCTGGAGGAGGAGGAGGAAGAGGAGGAGACAACGGAGAGGAGCCGTCAAGGACAGCAGCAGGAGGAGGGGGGAGTAGAAAGAGGGGAGCGCACCCCAGCAAGAGCAGCAACCGAAAGGGAAGCAGGGGCCAAAGAAACCTCCATAGCAGGAACAGGGGGCGCAACCACTGAAACGGGAGGGGAAGGAGCAACAGAGCCAGAAGGAGGAGCTGAGGAAGAAAGCGAAGCCTTCTTACCCGCCGGGGAAGAGGAAGGAGAGGAGCCAGGCTTACGCTTCTGACTTAAAGAGACCGGTGTCCCAGCAACTACGTACCGGGCAACGGATTCCAGTGTCTCAACAGGAGAAGCCGAACGAGAGCACACACGACGGCCGTTAGGAGAGCGATGGACATCCGCCCGCACCGACAGGCGGTGGGGAGAGCCAATAGATGGAGGAAGAGGACGGGAAGGAGGATCGGAGGGGGACGAGGAAGAAGACACAGAAGACACGACAGACCGGGTAGAAGGAAGGGGAACCCCAGACAGAGGACCAGGAGGAGGATCCTTCGGGAGAGAACCCAAAGGAACAGAGGAGGGGGCAGTGGGCGCATCAGGGTCCAAGGCCCGGAAACGGTTGTGAGTCTGAGGAAGGCGGGAAGGACGAGGAGAGGAAGAGCGCAACACACGAGCATAAGAGATATTAGCATAAGGCGGGAGCCGGCGAACCTGGCGCCTCGCCTCAGGAAAAGATAAACGCTCCCGGTGCTTCAGGTTGAGGACGGCTGCCTCAAGCTTGTAATGGACACACGCACGGGAGAAGGTAGGATGGGCCTCACCGCAGTTGAGGCAACGAGCCTGGGGAGAAGTGCACTCCGACTTAGAGTGACCCTCGCCACCACACAAAGGACAGAGAGAGACAGTCCCGGAGCAGCGGAGGGCACCATGCCCAAACCTCCAGCACTTGTTGCAGAGCCGAGGAGAAGGAATGTACTCCTGGACAGAGCACCTGGCACCAGCAAGAATGACAGAGGGTGGAAGGGTCCTACCATCAAAGGTAATCTTCACAACCCGGAGGGGTTGACGGCGACTACCACGAGGGGGACGAGTAAACGTGTCCACCTGGAGAATAGAATGGCCCTGGGCAGCGAGGATATGGCGAATATCGTCGTGGCAGTCGCGCAGGTCCCGAACACCGGTTGCAACATGGGGCGGGAGCAAAATAGTGCCAACACTGGCATTCAATTGAGCGTTCTTCGAGACCCGAACGGGGGTCTCGCCAAGGCAGGATAAGGCAGCCAAGCGGGAAGCAGCATCCTGAGAAGGAGCAGCAACGACACGTGTACCGAGACGAGTGGGGTTGAAAGTAATGGAGGCATCCACGGAATCAATGAGATGTCGATGAAGGGAGAAATCGTCAGGAGGCGCAGAATCAAGAGGGAGGAGATCAAAATATTTGGCCCACGAAGCGGGACCAAACAAGGCTTGATAGGTAGCAGAACTGGAAGGAATCGAGCGAGGGCGGCCGTGACGAAGACGGCGGTGAGAACCCCCAGAGAGAGAGGGGTTAAAAGGCGCAGTAGTTACAACTAGAGAAGGAGCCGCGCCAGGGGACGAGGTAGTCACCACTGGGGGCTTGGGGCTCGACCCAACCACAGAGGAGGGAGGGGAGCCAGGGGAAGGAGTCAGAGAGGCCAAAGGAGGAGCAAGGTCGGGGCCCAATGCAGCGGAGGCTACAGAGCCCGGTCTTCCAATACGGACCGACTCGGGGGCTTGGTCGCCCACCCCACGAGCCTGAAAAGGTAAGCCAGAAGCAGCCGAAACAGGGGTTATCATCTTGACGAAATTAAGAATTCACTCACGAATGTGCCCCCACACCCACCATGGAGCCACAATTAGAGGCAGGACACCCAACAAGAAGCTATCGCCGATCTTGTCGGGGCCTCCTAGGGGTGCGTCGTGAGTATACGCCCCACAAACGCCACCTTAAGAAACCGACAGTCCGTCGAGATCGGGTTCAGTGACGAAGTGGGGATTGACAATAAAAGGTTCCCCTCGCTCTCGACGTCGGGTACTGCAGTTCTACGGGTGCATGAGTATGCCTCCTCAAGCACCCGGGCGTCAAAATAGAAGAAGTCCATGGAAGAACCAGAACGAGCAAAAAGTCGGCAGGAAACGGCAAGCAGATAGGAGAAGAGGGGGGAGAAAAACGAAACAGAAGGAAATGGAAAAGGTGCCCAGCAGAATTGGAGAGGACGGCAGCAGGAGCACAAGGCTAGAAAAGGACAGAGGACTGTCCTAAGGAGCATCACACTCCAGCAGCCGCCCACGAAGCCCCCACACGGCGACAACGAGCTGAGCGGGGAGGGGGAACTATGTAATCAAACAATTGAAGTCTCTCGGAATCATGGAGAGCATGAAGAGCTTGTTTGCCCCACCTTCCCCAGTGGTTTGAGGTTGGGGGGAGGGGGGGGGTGAGAGGAGGTACCTCATTGCCATTGTCAGTTAGGGAAACCCCAACAGGACTGTCAACTCAGGGTTGACGTATCATTGACTCAACCAGCATCCAGCAAGGGCAGACTGACTGAATGCCGTCACATGGCATGGACAATGTGCATCCCTCAAACTCTCACAAAGTGAGAGCATGTTTGGAGGAATACCCATAGGATCCCCGAGCCTGCAGGGAATTTACAGGGGCCTGAAGGGCTTAACAAAGCAGGACACTGGGATGTTATGCCAAACCTTTAATTGATGATTATTATTGATTCGTTATGATATATAATATTTATATAGAAAATGAACTAAGTAAGCCAACATAGACCTGTCAACATGGCGGTGAAGGCCGACCTCTGTGCACTACAATGTAGTATGTGAATACCCAGTCTGACCGACCAGCCAATGTCACTCCTGACCCGAGGGAAGACAGGAAAGTTTTGAGACACCTAACACCCTGGGAGAGGGCCAACACAAGCTAGGAGGACCTCTGAGGGAAGAAAACCCTGGCAGTGCAAGCGAGCACTAGGAAGCACACAGGTAAAAGAACCCTATGCACATGAACTGCTACAAGGGCAAAAACTACTACTTAGCTGAAAACAAGAACACTAGAGACAGAGCAGGAGAAAGGTGACTAGGCAAACACTACATCAGCATAGAACTGAGGGGTGGAGACTTCAGGTGACCATGAGCTGCCTCTTCCCTCCCCCCCGAAATGAGTGGGTTAGTTGAGATGAACAAGCCTGCACTAGTTTAACCACTTAATTAACTGCGCCAACCGAGTATTCTCGGTCGATGGGAAACTGCGCCAACTGAGAAAGCTCTTTTTTATTTATTCGTACCCATTCTAAATGTGTGCGGTGGCACACGCGCCTCTGGCTCCCAAACACCTGTCCGACGTGATGTTGAAAGATCAAGTTCTGTCGGTGAAATTCAAACCTTATTGTTTGAAGAACATGAGGGTCATAATATTGGTGAAGCTAGGTGCAATAAGGACCTACCACAAAGGTCAGATGCAAGTGATTCAGAACTTATGAGGACGATACAGCGAGCATATCCAATTGTAGCTCTGAGCGCCATCCTTGCCCACCTATGCTATGCTATCTCCAATTTATTTAGACGATACATAGATGAATCGTTTTCTGCATTCAGTGATGATGCATCTGATACAAGTAGCATAGACGAACAGTGTTAGCGGCTTCCATGGTTGTGTTTTCCATAGATATTTTCAGGAATACCTGAATCTCTTCTTGACTGACAGACACTCTTTGAGGCTGGTTGAATCTCTTACATTGACGGACACTCTTTGAGGGTGGCTGAATCTCTTCCTGTATGGGACCTTACATAGCGATCTTTTCACGACTACCTTACAAATTGATCTTTTCCTGTAATCTTTTCAAGACTACCTTACATTTTACAAGCTTGGCTACATACCACCTACAGGTACTAATGCCAAAGGTGTACATCAGTGGGTTATTTGCAAGCACACAGAACGAAGAAACAGGAAGCGAAAATCTATCTGTACCGGGTGCAACGAAAGAGAAGTCGCGCTGTGTACCAAGGACTACTTCATTGATTATTACTCACTTCCAAAGTACTGAGTGTGTAATACAGTGTGTTACTGTGTAAATAGTGTGTGAAACTGTACATATTGTAATTTTAGTGAATTTTTAACAAGTAATACTGCGACAATAAACATTTATTGTGGACACATTACTGACACTTGTATCACAGTTCCATGGAACATTATGAACGTTCTACTGTATACATATTGTAAAGGACACAAATATGCATCATATACAATAAAAAACAAATAAAACCGCATTGGAAATACATAGAACAAATAATTGAAAATATATTTGCGATAACACCCAGTGCTTGAATGGCCCGCGCGACCATGTCTGGGTGAGTCACGCACAGGCGACCAGGCCCTGATGACATCACAGCGCATCTTGTCCACGTCCTCACAACCAAAGTGGAATTTGTTATTTATTTTTACATAGAAATGTTCATGGAAGGGAATTTATCATTTTACGAAGAAAAAAGAATTTTTTGGGAACACGTTATTTCATGCGCACAGGGGAAATTTCACAATAATCTCTGCACTGTGGTTAAAGAAATTTAAATAATTTCTTTATATAACTGGGAGAGTTGTTTCACCAGATCTTGAGGATGTAGTCTTTATTCAAGCCAGCGGTGGTTTATTCTGACTCACTGACTTTCTGCTTGCCTTCTCCAGCGGTGGATGAAATAAATAAATGCCACTACACCCTACACCTCTGTGAATGGGTCAGGTTCTGGCGCTGGTCCCTGGTAAGCCAATAGAATCACGCAGCTGATACAACCTAGTAGATGACACATTACTATGTGTGCTAGTAGTTTCAAGGACCCACAAGGGGCTTCCACCAGAAAAGATGACAATTAAAACATTGTTAATATTTAAGATAAAGATCTAAAAATTTTGAAAGATTTTAAATTGCACATTAAAATTTGCTTTCCTGTACCTACCTTTGATAAACATTTCCATCCCAGGATCCCAATGTTGAGTTAAGGAGGAGGTCATGCATGTTGAATGCATCAACAAGGGGTACAGCCTGGGGCCGTAGGAGTGCTAACAGGTCACACAGCTCCCCTTCTAGCAGACTCATGTTCTCTCCCGACAGTGCACCACTCTGTCACAATGTCATACAGATGAGATAATTAGTTATAAATTAGATTATTGTCAAAAAATGTTTCCTCTCAATGCCTAACAATGGAGAAAAAATCAGCATTGAATGGAATAAAACCAGCACTGAATGTAATGAAACGCCAAATTCTGGGTGAGCCCCAGAGCCTCCCTTAATTCCCTTGTTTAGAGGAATGAAGGAGGCATACCTACTGCCAATTCTATGATGATGAAACACACCGACACCCTCGGGAAGGGAAAGTGTCAGGAAGCCTCTGGGGCTCACGAAGAAACTGGCGTTACATTACATTCAACGCTGGTTTTCTGGGAGGTGAGCCTTGTTGGCTCCCTGAAGTTAACTACTCATGGAGAAGGACAATAAAGGGCACTTACTAGGAAGAAGGCAGCACTGCAGGTATCAATCCGAAGACAAAACCCCTCAGCCGAGACACACGACCCAAGGTGACACAAGGCTGCTGAAGACCAGAGACATTCACAAGATACCTGGCCACCAAGACTTTGTTCGAATTTCGACCTCTTAAGCCACGACCTCCTAAAAATGTGAGATGCCAGATTTGGCACAAATGAGAGATCCTAAAAGCAGTAAGCCTGCTGCCTCACTATGAAACCTAATGAATCCCTGAACCCCGGATGAATAGAGACATACTAATATGCGTTCTAGAGGTCCAGGGAAATTGTCCAAGCATCCAGCTCGAGAGTGAGATGGACCTGGGACAAAGTAGTCATCAGAAAGGAGGGGCAAAGAATGAACTGGTTCAATCAGGAAAGACCGAGAATGAACCGGAAGTCCGAATAACCCTGTTTCAGGACTGGAAACAAGTGGAAAACCCACCAAAGAGATGAGGTCATTTTGACTACAACTGATTACACCCACTCTGAGACGACTCTACAAAAGTCAGGAAATTAGACCTGCCCCAAAATCCTGGAACTTTCTGAAGGAGATGGAACTGACCAACCCCACTGCACGCTGCAACACATGACCTGAAAAGCCCACAAATAGTGGGACCAAAAGATTGCAAACCGAGCTAGCCTTTGCTCCACTGCTCTGTCAAAGGGAAGACTTGCAAAAGGGCTGGCACAAACCATGAGAGGCAGCCTTCTGAGCAGAGTGAACATGGTGCCGACCAAATAATGAGGGAGAGGTTTGAGGAAGCGCATCCAACATTACTGCTGGCACCACAGAGAACTCACATTGACCAACAGCAGATGATGCCCTGGCTCAATCAAACTGCATCAAATGGAACCCAAGAACTCTACTCCAACTTTCCTTGAGCTCCAGGAACCACAGAAGAGAGACCTGGAGCAGAGCTCTCATCCATGCCTACTGCCTGGGAAAGAAAAGCAGAGTCCAAAGAAACAGCTTTGAAGGAAGAGATCAGCTGGAAAAACATGGAAACTTTTGTGGGACCAAGAGGCTCAACTACCTCTGCACCTGCAATGGAAGGAGCCAATCCTAGATCCCCCCCAAGCCACATCCTGAGCTAAACCCTGTTTCGAGACCTAAGTTCTCAGACACTTCTGATCCAGAAGCAGGGGGGAAGAGGAGAAGAACGAAGGCAGCCCACTGGGAAAAAGAAGAGGTTGGAATGGATGGAACCAAAGTCAAGGTGATCGACACCCTTAAATCTGAGTCCCTGGAACACTTGGTGAGGCAGATCCGGGGCATCCAACTGGGCACACAACCTAGACCACTGCAACACTGAAAATCTTAAATGCAGAGCAGGCACCACCTGAAACCTATGAACCTCAACACAATAATGGGTGTAACACTGTAAAAGTGTTTGGTTTAGTTTAATACATACATAGAGTACATGAGTCACAGACAAGGATCTGAGAGGCGCCAGTTTGTTGGCCTGAGATCTCACACCTCAAAGCGTTAATGACCTCAAGTGACCTGAGGTCAGATCATGAGAATTTCACCTTGCTTCCGCTAAGCTTATAATTGTAGTCTGGTAGCCTTCAAACATGCCGACGTTTAAGGAGTGGCTTGGTAGTGCCGGAGGCTATCTACTTGTGGGCGGAGTTAGTACTAGGGTCCCCAATATATACTCGGAAAGCATTGAGCAACAGCAGACGAGCCAGCAGAGCAGAGAAGACGTCCCTAGCAGGGAGGCTGTCGGCCGGCAGGGGCGAGACAGTCTCTGTCAAGCTACAGACCCCCCCCCCTCTCTATTCAACTTAGACTCAGTCCTCGGTGAGTGAACATTAAGGTGACTTGGTCGTGTTTACATATGTTGTGTGATGATCAGGGGCAGTCAAGTTGTAGGGTTCTCGAATTCTTGGATGATGACTCACTTTGCATATTAAACTGGAACATTTTAATTGAATTGCTAAATTATGATACTTCATGGGAAATATAATTATGAATTTATTATTTAAATGGTCTTTCACTGTGTTCCCTAGAGAGTTGAGTTGAGGTGAGAAAGCCTCTGTGGTTACTGGTTTCATGGTTTAGAATGAGTACATGATAAAGATGGGACCATACTAATAATGATCTCTTTATAACATCTTTTAAGAATATTGTGATACAAACAAGTTCCATTCCTTGTCTTGTATGTAATGATCATGAATGGATGGTGGCAGCATTTCGTCTTCTACTATCTACTCTTCTACTTCTATTATCTACTTCTATCTACTCTTCTACTTCTACCTATCTACACCTCTCCCTCCACCCCTCTCTAAACTCTCACTTTCAACTAATGACCCTCCTCGCCCCTCCCACCTCTCTACCTCTCTCACCCCAAACCCTCACTAATTACTTCACTATTCATTTCTTTCCTTTCGTTTTCTCTTATACGTTTGTGGCAATGATTCTGTATTCTAGAGTTCTCTCTAGAGTTTCGGGTAGCTGATCCAGTTACAGCGCCTTGTAGTCTTAGCACCTAGGTAGTCAAATACCTAGGTTACAAGGTGTTGAACGAGAGAGGCTGCCTTAGGAACTCTGGGAGTGCTCTAGAATAGTTAGCTAACTGGGGACGGGATAACGGACTAGAGAGAGCTGTTTCCCCCGGCCTCGTTAGCTAACTGGGGGGTGGAATAATGGACAAGATAGAGCTATTTCCCCCACCCCCCGTTACAATGTTGGCAGCGGTGTTGAACAATGTTGTAGGTAGTTGGTGTTCTTTTAACATTGTTCAGTCCCACGTGTCTTTTGCCGCTCAGGCGCTATCAGGGAGTTCTTGACATGTGTTTATTATTCGCGATTTAGCGAGCTTTATTCAGGTTAGGAGATGGTGATTCTCTGGTGTTGTGTTTAGTGATTTTGTGAGTTTTGTGGTATTCAGGGAATGTTCACCAGAACTTGCATGTGTAGTGATTTATGTTAGTGATAAGATTTGGTGATTTGGGAACTTAGCGGTGTTGGTAGTGCAGGTCAGCTGAGTGTGACAGGTGACCTCGCATGTCCCAGGGGGATACCCAGCCACCGCTGGTCTCCAGGTCAGTGGGGAGTGGCAGGTGTAGTTCTTAAGTAGTTTTAAGTGGTGGTTCTGCTCAGATTATTGCGATCGACTGTTTTACTCCATTTGAACGCAATAACCCGAGGTGTACTGGTATTGTACAGCATGCTAGGGGGAGGCTTAGTATGTCAGTAGACTTCACGTTGGGGACGCTCGACGTTAGATAGTCTGGTCACAGGGGTGGCAACAGTTTTGAGTTGTTGACCGGCGGAGAAGCTAGGGAAACACTCTGGGTCACGTAGGTGGCTGTAGGTTAAGGGTGGGAGTAACGGTTAATTATGTACGTAAGATTAGGAACGGTACAGTTAAGTTAGGCTAGTGTTTTGTCTATTAGTTTTGATATTTATTGTGGAGATTGGTTTAGGTGACAAGTTAAAAGTAGTGATGACCTTATTCTCTCTTCTCTAACTTTACTCTGTTACTGTTTTATGTTCCACCAAGTCAATATCATTCAGGGGTAATTGGATTATTAAAATTTGAGTGTAGTCGTTGCCAGGAGGAGAGCGGTATGACTGGACTGTGTAAACCCTATACAAACTACAGGGTCACACAAACATCTTGGGAGCACGATATTGTCGCCTTTCTGTTCATCCACAGGTGGGAGCCAGAAGAGAGGAGAGACGCACATACAAAAGAGGGAGACGGCTGCTGTGTACCATACTCACGGGCGTTTATCACCACCACCACGACCAGCCCACTACCTGGAGGTCATGGCTCCACCACCACCACCACCCCAGGGGACCCCAAGATGCAGCCCTCTCGGTCGGCAACATTGGTCTACCCAGTGGACCCCAGGACGGACGGACCCCAGGACGGATGGACCCCAGTGGACCCCAAGACGGACGGACCCCCAGTGGACCCCAGGTCGTTCTGCAGACGACCCCAGACGACCCAGTAAAGATGGAAGAGGAGCAACAACGACTCCAGTCTGTCCCACCAACATCGGTCTACCCAGGATGGACCCCAGGACGGACAGACCCCAATGGACCCCAGGTCGCTTGTCAAAGACCCATGGGAGGAGGAAGAGAGAAGAAGGAAGAGAGAAGAAGGAAGAGAGAAGAAAGAAGAAGAAGATAAGACAAGCTGAGTGAGACACGATGCCTAGTGTCCCTTGCTGGTGTCAGCATCATTGCATGGAGCGTAATTGCAAGACAGGATCGTTTGCCTTAACTGGCCGCCCCTCCTGCAAGCATGTTGCTCTGTTGAGTGATTCTTCCTGTGTCGTGCGGACTTGATGTGGCTGTCAGAAGTGGCTCTCTGAAGGAGGCGTGCTGGAGCAACAGGGAGGAAGAAGAGTAGGATGGGATTTCTACTGTTGGCAACTATATGAAGGTCTCGAAACTTGTAGTCCCTATAGCTGTGAAGAACCCCAATATACGTCTCTCATGGTGACTGACGTAGGGCCAATTACAGATCAGCTGGGACAACCGAATTCCACGGTCCTGTGCACAGTTCAAGTAGTAAGGGCTTCTGGTTGACCAAGGGTTGTTGTGCGCTAACGACGGAGAAGCGACGGAGGCAGTTGTGTTGAAGAAATGTGGTACAGGACTATCTACAAGACCAAGCAGTGACGTCGCCCAGCCAGAGACAATGGACGTCTGTCTATATATTTCATTTTTTAGAGTAGGATGATGTATATTTGTTTAGCTAGGATGTATTTTTTTTTTGTTAATAAAGTTGTTGCACACAGCTAGCTTGCTTTAGCAGTGTTGCAAAAACTTTATTTCGGGGAGAAGGGGAGATGTAACACTGTAAAAGTGTTTGGTTTAGTTTAATACATACATAGAGTACATGACTCACAGACAAGGATCTGAGAGGCGCCAGTTTGTCGGCCTGAGATCTCACACCTCAAAGCGTTAATGACCTCAAGTGACCTGAGGTCAGATCATGAGAATTTCACCTTGCTTCCGCTAAGCTTATAATTGTAGTCTGGTAGCCTTCAAACATGCCGACGTTTAAGGAGTGGCTTGGTAGTGCCGGAGGCTATCTACTTGTGGGCGGAGTTAGTACTAGGGTCCCCAATATATACTCGGAGAGCATTAAGCATTGAGCAACAGCAGACGAGCCAGCAGAGCAGAGAAGACGTCCCTAGCAGGGAGGCTGTCGGCCGGCAGGGGCGAGACAGTCTCTGTCAAGCTACAGACCCCCCCCCCCTCTCTATTCAACTTAGACTCAGTCCTCGGTGAGTGAACATTAAGGTGACTTGGTCGTGTTTACATATGTTGTGTGATGATCAGGGGCAGTCAAGTTGTAGGGTTCTCGAATTCTTGGATGATGACTCACTTTGCATATTAAACTGGAACATTTTAATTGAATTGCTAAATTATGATACTTCATGGGAAATATAATTATGAATTTATTATTTAAATGGTCTTTCACTGTGTTCCCTAGAGAGTTGAGTTGAGGTGAGAAAGCCTCTGTGGTTACTGGTTTCATGGTTTAGAATGAGTACATGATAAAGATGGGACCATACTAATAATGATCTCTTTATAACATCTTTTGAGAATATTGTGATACAGACAAGTTCCATTCCTTGTCTTGTATGTAATGATCATGAATGGATGGTGGCAGCATTTCGTCTTCTACTATCTACTCTTCTACTTCTATTATCTACTTCTATCTACTCTTCTACTTCTACCTATCTACACCTCTCCCTCCACCCCTCTCTAAACTCTCACTTTCAACTAATGACCCTCCTCGCCCCTCCCACCTCTCTACCTCTCTCACCCCAAACCCTCACTAATTACTTCACTATTCATTTCTTTCCTTTCGTTTTCTCTTATACGTTTGTGGCAATGATTCTGTATTCTAGAGTTCTCTCTAGAGTTTCGGGTAGCTGATCCAGTTACGGCGCCTTGTAGTCTTAGCACCTAGGTAGTCAAATACCTAGGTTACAAGGTGTTGAATGAGAGAGGCTGCCTTAGGAACTCTGGGAGTGCTCTAGAATAGTTAGCTAACTGGGGACGGGATAACGGACTAGAGAGAGCTGTTTCCCCCGGCCTCGTTAGTTAACTGGGGGGTGGAATAATGGACAAGACAGAGCTATTTTCCCCACCCCCCGTTACATGGGTACGCTGGAGCACATGGGGAGAACAAGTCCCATATGACTCAGGATCGAGGGTGTCACCAACCCAACAGGCAGCATGGCGGAAGTAGACTGTATGAATGTCACCAAGTGGCACAGGTGACAAGCAACCCTCAAATTTGCACAAGGCAAGAGTGGGCTAGGAAGAGATATCCATAATATCCCTATTATGGGATCCCTATGGGATCTGTTGTACATACAGATTGTTGCAGGCCCATACAACGGGGCCTGCAGGGTGAATTAGCCCTGCAGGATGCCCATGCACTGGGAATATTACGCCAGTAACCCCAGCTGATAACAGGCAACCCGGGCTACTCAAAGCCAATGGAAAGGCCAAAGGGAGCAACAAGGTGGTTCAGCCACGCACACCCTAGGCAGGGTTGCACGCCATCCCATGTATCAAGGATGATGTGCAACCCTTAAATGGTTTGTTTTAGTTTCACTGACTTTATTGGTGCCTTTCCCGATGCTGGTGGAAATAAATGGGTCGCATAAATGAATAACTTATTACATAAATGGCACCACTCCATTCCTTTGTGAAGGGGCCAGGTTCTGGCTCTGGTCCCCCAACACGCCAATACAACCGTGACTGATAAACCTAGTAGTATGGCACCTAACTGACAGTAGCTTCAGGGAGCAACAAGGTGCTCCCCTCAGAAAATATATGCTGTAAAAAGATTTGTATACTCTTGATTGGTTGATAGACTAAAATATCAAAATTACACTAATTGATAAAAATATACGAAAGTAGTTAAATGCAATTACACAAATTATATACTAACCTTAAGAAAATCTCCTTGATTAAGAATGATATAGTGAACGATGTAGAGCCGACAAAGACTGTTCAAGATATTGCGTACCCCTTCACTTGCTTCAAGCTCTTCCAGACTTCTAACATACTGCTCACATACATAATATCTGGTGTGTGCCTGTAAGAAAATAGTATTAGCTAGTGCTAATTCATTTGCAAAAATGATGCTTGACATAAAAAGCAGCAGTGAATGTAGTGAAATGCCTCCATTCAACTGCCTCTGTTAATAATTAAGATAGGGCAACCCCCGAAACCGCCGAGCCACATCCCGGACTAAACCCTGCCCCGACCACGAAGTCCTCAGATGCCTTGGGGCCAGAAGGATGGGGAAAGGGGTAGATGAAGAAGGGAGAGCACCACTCAATAAACCAGGGAAGGAAGCCGGTCGACCGAGCGGATAGCACGCTGGACTTGTGATCCTGTGGTCCCGGGTTCGATCCCGGGCGCCGGCAAGAAACAATGGGCAGAGTTTCTTTCACCCTATGCCCTTGTTACCTAGCAGTAAAATAGGTACCTGGGTGTTAGTCAGCTGTCACAGGCTGCTTCCTGGGGGTGGAGGCCTGGTCGAGGACCGGGCCGCGGGGACACTAAAACGCCCCGAAATCATCTCAAGATAACCTCAAGATAAGAAGGAAGAGAAGGTGTAGCAGAGCCCAAGGTTTAAGTGACCAATACCTCCAATTCCTAAGACCTGAAAACCCATCAGGAGAGCTCCAAAACAACTAATAAGGCACACAACCTGGACCGTTGTAACAGAGAAATGAAGACAAAGAGTGGTCACTGCAGGAAAGCTCAATCATCATCAGGAGGGCTGGGGAGAGGAGAGGAGAGACGTGACGGGAACATGCTCCGCATGACTCAGGGTCGAAGGTGTCAGCCTCCACCTGCTGTCATCAGACAGCAGGTGGAGGCAGGACGAATGAACCCATGATAACCCATGTAGCACAGATGATATACATCCTGAACTTCGCAAATACAGGTAGTGAGGGAGGTCGATGGTTATACCCATATGGACCACCGAGTCTGCTGGGTAATTTCCAGGGTGCAAAAGCTTGAATTAAGTGGGAAGCGTCAGGCACTGGGATGCGCCACCGGTGATCTCTACTAAATCAACCCAGCCTAGATCACTTGGATAGAAAAACCTACCTCAGTGTGCTGTAGTACAGCTGCTGATACCCAGTGATGCCCCATTAGCCAAAGACCTTTTAAACTGGGGGGAAAGATGGACAGCAAAAACCCCAGACTTGCACCAAGACAAAACTATCAAAGGTGGGGCAGATCTCCAGAGGAACAGCCCCGAACACTCCATCCGGAGAAGAGAACCCCGGTAGTGTTAGGGAAAGTACTAATGAGCACATAGGGAAGAGAACCCTGAGCACATGCAGCTTCACGTGCACAAAATTCGTGGCCCATGCACACTGAAAGTGGAAGGAAGTGACACCAAGGCAAAATAAATCCAAGAAAAAACACTGGGGCAGAACAACTACGGCAGCCGGACTCATCAGAGGAGAACCAAGGGTGGAGTGGCTGGTGAGCCACAGGATGCCCCTCCTCCCCCCAAACGGGGAAAGGATAGCGGAGATGTTTCCACCCGTACTTGTTAAAGCTTGTATTCCTGTAAGCAGTTTCTAAAATGCCTTATTGGCCCGTTCCCACAATCATTCTTATTGACTAACTACAGGATTATATAAACAACTACTTTAAAAAACCAGCGTTGAATGTAATGAAACGCCATTTTCTGGGTGAGCCCCGGAGGCTCCCTGGAGCTTATCGGGCTAACGTATGTTATATTAAACAGGGACATTAGCTAAGGAGTTCAGACCTACCAGGGACCAGCGCCAGAACCTGGTCCCTTCAGAGAGGTTTCAGGGAACAATGGCCCTAGAAAACCCCTTTGTGGTTGGGGTTTTCCTATCTGCCATCGACCGGGGTTAGGCACCCAGAAAGGTAGGCATAACAAAACAAACCCCACATGGTAAAAAACTAAAACAAAAAAACGAACAGAAGGTAGAAACTCCCTACAATCACAAGGAAACAAGCAAACATCACACTTTACTGCCGCGCCGATCGTCCGCGCAGCCCTCCCCGCCCCGAGAGGGGGAGGGGGGGGAGCCCCGGACCTACCACGCCGGCTGCCAAGCTTCAGTTCGGAAGCTAAGCTTTAACCAACGCAAAAAAAACGCAGACTGGTGGGAGGGAGGGTTGCCAGGGAGCCTCCGGGGCTCACCCAGAAAATGGCGTTTCATTACATTCAACGCTGGTTTTCTGTGGGGAGCCCCTACGGCTCCCTGGAGCTTCATACCCAAAGAGAAGGAAAAGAAAGGGCCAACCTGGGAGGCGGTCGCCACAAACTCTGCAACGCAAAGCCGAGACAACAGGTCGCAAACTGCGACCCAAGGCAACAAGAACACACAGGAGCAGACACGCATAAAGAATGGGCGGCCCAAAACCTGTGCGACCCCCAAATCCCTGCGCCCGAAATGAACCCTAGATGTCGCCAACACAGCAGCAAAAGCTGCAAACGTCTGAACAGCACGGGCGCAAAGACAGACTGCAGGCTGGAAGAATGAAAAACTCTGTGGACGACCTAGGAGACCCGAGCCCGGAAAATAGGGAACGAGGGGAACCGGATCAACCACAGCGCATCCCCAGACACGGTACGCAGGCAACGGCAAAAAACACAACCGGACAACACAGGACGCACCCCCGGCCAAACCAATCAAGCATCAATAACCCAAGAACCCCTCCAGAAAACAGCTGTCTCGACCATCGCCAGGACGGAGAAAGGCTGCACACGTACAAATCTTCCACCAGTACTAAAGAGCAGAAACCTGAACTGAAGAGGCTACCACAAACTGAGAAGACAAGAAGGCACCCTGATGAAGGACCAGGACAGCTCAGGTGACGCATGAGCAGGCCAGAGGTGAAACAAAACACGAGAAAGCGTACGAAACGTCATACTGTCGCCAAGACGAAGCTCGCAGGTGGGACACCGTCAACAAAACCACCTGAACACCACAGAGATGGTGATACCCGCGTCAAAATACCAGACGCAAAGAGCCGAGGAGAAGGCCGAACCAGTCACGTAAAGGACCGATTCGACCTACCGAAAGAGGCGGAGCCGTGAGAAAACGCCCCGGGTTCAAACACCTATCAAGCAGCGTCTGAAAATATGGCTGGGCCGGCCACCAAGGAACTATAAGGACTGCTCTCGTGGGATGGGCTGCAACCGAGCCAGAACCCAAGGCAACAGCTGGACCGGGAGATGAGGAACAGGTACCCCCACCTCGACCAGTCCTGCCGAATGCATCCACTGTGAATGCCTCGCAGGTGGGAAAGGGCGCCACATAAAATGGGCGACGCCTAGACCACGCCGACTCAAAGACGTCCACAGCCAAGAGTCCATGTGTCCGATAGAGGCAACAAAACGAGTCGGCAACGACTGGCCAATCTGCGAAGAGGAATGAACTGGGACAGCTGTCCGCCAGGACGCAGGACACACCCTGGACATGAACCTCACGGTTATCCAAACCCCTGTGGTTCCGGCAAGAACCGCCAGAGAACAGTCCGAACAGAGCCGAATGGTAGAGCACCGAGTGACCCAAACCTACCGAAGCGCAAACTTGACAGCCACGAACTCTCGAACTGTGCTCTGAGCCCGACGGACGGACAGACCCCACCAACCTCAGCCGACCTGGTGAGCACTGGTCACAAAGCCCCAGCCGAGAGATGACCCGTCCGTGAACACATCGAGCGAAGGCTCGGGGAGGTGCCAAGGCACGGAACCCCGAAAACCCCAAAGAGGAAGCTGGTGACGCAGCACCAACACAAGAACCCCAGAGGAACGAACCCAACGAATGCAAGAGGCGGAAGGGGAGTCTCCAAAGGAAACAAACAGACACCGAAGCCAAACCCTACTCAGCGGGCAGACCAGCATGTCGAAGTTCAGACTCCCGCACAACTGCTCAAGCAACCGCTGAGCAACCCGGGACCCCCTCATGTACAGCCGAAGGCGGGACCACAGCCGCAGTAACACTTCTGGAGGGAAAGACAACGAGTGGCCCAATAGCCCTAAACAAGACCCAGGTCCGAACCCGGGACGGTAACAGATAGAATGACCTTTAGATCACCAGGAAACCAACCCCGGTGATCTGGAAAGAACCACACCCTTGGCAAGCAGACAAGCGGACTGACTAGGAGCCCACACAAGCCACTCGTCGAGGTAGGCCAAACACCGAATCTCAGACTCAGACAGGGCACAAGATCCGGCAAAGATGCAAAAAATATATACCAAGTGCCCATTACAAAATAGGGAAGGCAACAAAAGCAGCAAGCCTGAAGCCCCACCACTAACTGTGCCAGTCCCAGAAAACTGGAGAGGAACGTGCCAAGAAGTGACTTGGAGGTCCAGGGCCACCATCCAGGCACCCGGCCCCAACAGTAGCCGGACAGGAGACAACAGTCCCCCGAGGAGGGCATAGAATCCAGGGCGCAGACTGAAGAAGTCCAGAAGAACTGCAGATGCGAAAGGCCCATGACTGCAAGGATCAGACAGGAACCCCAGAAGGATGGGGCGGATCGACCACGTCCAACGCACCCACTAAGATGACATGACGAAGCACAGGGGAAGAAACCCACCCCGCCAGCTCTAAACCCCCCCAAAGGGGGAGAAGCCGTCTACCGACGCCACCAGAGGCCGGAAGACAACCAAAAGCGCCCACCAACAGCGGATCATGCGAGAGTCAACAGAGCAAGCTGCTCCCCCAGCGTCCCGTCAACAGAGTAGGGAACAGAACCCCTTCCGAAAGAAAAAGTACACATACATATACACATTATGTATATACACATACATATACATATACACAAACACACAAGATATGTTACACACACGTGTGTAAACCCATGTGCACACACAGCATACAAAAGCACATGCGTACACACACACAAAAAAAAAAGGTGACACCCCTAGGGTCAACACTTGCAGCAGAGGAGCTCCAGCATATTTCAACAATCCTAAGTATTGTAGTACAGGTTGATGGTAGTGAGTGGTGTCCCAGAGAACATAAAGGTATAGTGCTCTTGAAAAATAGGTGAGATAACAAGAAAGTGCTAAGGGAAGTGAAAAATCGGATGAGAAAAAGTTGCCCTAGTGTTTACAGTGCAGAGAACATCCAAGATGGCCACTGGCAAGGGGAAAAACAAAACAGAGCTTGATTTTGAGGGATTCAATGAAGAAAGCATTGATATTAGCAGTCTACATAAGTTGGTAAATTTAGATACTATAGTGAACTCTCATGTAGAAATAATTAGTAAATTGAAAGAAAGTAATGACCATTTGAATAGCAAAGTTTTATGTCTTGAGGGTTTAGTGAAAGACTTGCGCAAGGATAAGAATCAATTGGAAACAAATTGCAAAGCCATGGAAGAAGAAAATAAACTCTTAAAAATAGCTTTGGAAGAAGTTAAAGTAAATTTAAACATAAATGACTACAATAGGTTAGGCAAGGAAATTCAACAGGAGAAACAGCTTTTATCAGCACAGATGGAGGAAGTTACACAGGGAATAGAACAGTGCAAGAAAGATATGCAACTCACTTATGCACAAGTGGCCAAGGAGAAGGAAAAAATAGAAGAAGCAGTAAAGGAAGTCAAACACTGCGGCAACCAAGATAAAACAAACATTAGGCTAGAAGTGAGGAAAGAATTGGCATCTAACCCGAAGTTGGTGCAAAACACAGTTGATCGGAGTAAGTCCCTGATCATTTTTGGCTGCAAAGAAAAGGCAATAACATCTAGGTTAGAAAGAGCTGTAGAAGAAGCTAAAGTAGTAGATAAAATTGTTGACCTCGTAGAAGGTCTTACAACCATAGAGAATGTGTGCGACTACAGGAGAATAGGCAGGTACGTAAAAGGGAAAGATCGACCTTTGAGGATCACCCAAAACGGTGCCAAACAGATGGAAAAAGAACTAAGGAATGCTAGAAAATTGCAAAGTGATGAGGATGGGAAAGGGTGGTCGTTAAGACGAGATCTTTCAAAAGAAAATAGAGAGAAGCTGAAACTGAACCTCGCCAAGGCAAAACATTTAAATGAGAGCCGGAATGAAGAAGAAATAAATTCTTTTTTCTACAAAGTGATAGGGGTAGGCAAACCAGTAAAGTGGTACATAAAGGCAAACCAACAAAATCAATAGAGAGAGGGGGAGTGAAGAATAAGGAGAGGGGGAACAAGTTCCTGAAGATTGGATACACCAACATAGATGGAGTGAGATCGAAGATACTGGAGTTAAGTGATGTAATACAGCTGCAGACACCAGACATTGTTGCACTCACGGAGACAAAACTTGAAGATGTAATTTTAAATGAGGTCATATTCCCAAGGGGCTACTCAATTTGGAGACGAGACAGAAAAATTAGGAAAGGTGGTGGCGTTGCTGTGCTGGTAAAAGAACACCTAAAGGTGAACGAAATAATGACTGCCAATCCACAAGAAGTTGACATAATAGCACTAGAGATCTGCCATGAGGATGATAAACTAATGATAATAAATGCATAAAGTCCACCGCCAAGCAGCACATGGTCAAAGGAGGAGCTAGATAGTAAACGTGAAGGTCTTATAACAATAATGAGAGAGATTATAGCGAGAGCGGATAACGATAGATCACGACTGTTGATAGTCGGTGACTTCAACTTGAAATCCATAGACTGGGAAGCATATGAAGCTAAAACAGAAGATTTTTGGACCTGTAAATTTGTAGACCTCATCCTGGAAACATTCTTGTATCAACATGTTAAACAAGCTACGAGGATGAGGGAAGGGGATGTTCCCTCCATGCTAGATTTGATATTTACCAGGAAGGAGGAAGAGATATTTGACATTCAGTACCTTCCTCCCTTGGGTAAAAGTGACCATGTCTTTTTGGGAATAAAGTATGCAATGCGTTATAAGCTGGAAGAAAATAAGGAGGTTGAAGCAGTTGAAAAACCAGACTTCAGGAGAGGACATTATGGTGACCTTAGAAATTTTTTTAGTGAGTATAATTGGACAGACTTGATGCTAGGCAAGGAAGTGAATGAGATGTATGTCAAGTTTTGTGAAATATATGATAAAGGCACAAAATTTTTTATACCAAAACAGAGATGCAGAACTAGGAAACAGGATTGGTTCAATAGAAATTGCGAGAGGGCTAGAGACCAAAAGACACAAAAATGGAATCAATACAGGAAGAGGCCGAACCCCCAAACATACCAGCGATACAAAGATGCGAGAACCAACTACATGGCAGTGAGGAGAGAGGCAGAAAGAAATTTTGAAAAAGGGATTACAGACAAATGTAAAACAGAACCAGGTCTATTCTATAAATTCATAAACAACAAATTGCAGGTAAAGGATAATATTCAGAGGTTGAAAATGGGAAATAGATTCACGGAAGATGAAAAGGAAATGTGTGAAACACTAAACGAAAAGTTCCAAAGTGTGTTTGTACAAAATGAAATCTTTAGGGAACCAGATACAATAAGAATTCCAGAGAACAATATAGAGCACATAGAGGTGTCTAGAGACGAAGTGGAAAAAATGCTCAAGGAGCTAAGTAAGAACAAAGCAGTTGGTCCAGATGGAGTTTCACCATGGGTTCTGAGAGAATGTGTACCTGAGCTCAGCATTCCACTTCAACTGATTTTTCAGGCATCCCTGTGTACAGGAGCTGTAGCTGATGTGTGGAAAAAGGCTAACATAGTTCCAATCTACAAAAGTGGAAACAGGGAACACCCCCTTAATTATAGACCTGTATCATTGACAAGTGTAATAGTCAAAATATTGGAAAAAATAATTAAAACTAAATGGGTAGAACACTTGGAGGAAAACGATATATCAGACAGACAGTATGGTTTTCGATCTGGAAGATCCTGTGTAACGAACTTG
The DNA here is from genome assembly GCF_040958095.1 of Procambarus clarkii. Lineage (NCBI taxonomy): Eukaryota > Metazoa > Arthropoda > Malacostraca > Decapoda > Cambaridae > Procambarus > Procambarus clarkii. Next base: position 17,014,184 of record NC_091159.1, on the reverse strand, counting down.
CTCAGTTTTTATGATCGAGCCACAGAGATTTTACAGGAAAGAGATGGTTGGGTTGACTGCATCTATCTGGACCTAAAAAACCAGCGTTGAATGTAATGAAACGCCATTTTCTGGGTGAGCCCCGGAGGCTCCCTGGAGCTTATCGGGCTAATGTATGTTATGTTAGACCGGGACATTAGCTAAGGAGTTCAGACCTACCAGGGACCAGCGCCAGAACCTGGCCCCTTCAGAGAGGTTTCAGGGAGCAATGGCCCTGGAAAACCCCATATGGTTGGGGGTTTTCCTTATCTGCCATCGACCGGGGTTAGGCACCCAGAAAGGTAGGCGTAACAAAACAAACCCCACATGGTAAGAAACTACAACAAAAACCGAACAGAGAGGTAGAAAACTCCCTACAATCCCAAGGAAACAAGCAAACATCACACTTTACTGCCGCACCGATCGTCCGCGCAGCCCTCCCCACCCCGGGAGGGGGGAGCCCCGGACCTACCGCGTCGGCTGCCAAGCTCCAGTTCGGAAGCTAAGCTTCAACCAACGCGAAAAAAACGCCGACCGGTGGGAGGGAGGGTTTCCAGGGAGTCTCCGGGGCTCACCCAGAAAATGGCGTTTCATTACATTCAACGCTGGTTTTCTGTGGGGAGCCCCTACGGCTCCCTGGAGCTTCATACCCAAAGAGAAGGAAAAGAAAGGGCTAACCCGGGAGGCGGCCGCCACAAACTCTGCAACGCAAAGCCAAGACAACCGGTCGCAAACCTGCGACCCAAGGCAACAAGAACGCCCAAGAACAGACGCACATATGGATGGGCAGCCAAAAACCTGTGCGACCCACAATTCCCTGCACCCGAAATGAGCCCGAGACGTCACCAACACAGCAGCAATTGCTGCAAACGTCTGAACAGCACGGGCGCAAAGACAGACCGCAGGAAGAAGGAAAACACTGCGGACGACCCGGGAGACCCGAGCCCTGAAAACAGGGAACGAAGGAACCGGATCAACCACAGCGCATCCCCAGGCACGGCACGCCGGCAACAGCAAAAAGCACAACTGGACAACACAGGACGCACCCCCCGGCCAAACCAAACAAGTACCAAAACCCCAAGAACCCCTCCGGAAAGCAGCCGTCTCGACCGTCGCCAAGACAGAGAAAGGCTGCACACCAATAAAGCTACCACCAGTACCAAAGAGGAGGAAACTGAAACCGAAGGGGCTACCACAAACTGAGGGGAAGAGAAGAAGGCACCCTGAACAAGGACCAGGATGGCTCAGGCGACTCATGAGCAGGCCGGAGGGGAAACAAAACGCGAGAAAACGTAATAAACGTCATACAGTCTCCAAGACGAAGCTCACAGGTGGGACACCGTCAACAAAGCCACCTGAACACCATAGAGATGGCGATACCTGCGTCAAAATACCAGACGCGAAGAGCCAAAGAGAAGGCCGAACCAGTCACGGACAGGACCGATTCGGCCTGCTGAAAGAGGCGAAGCCTCAGGAAAAACGCCCCGGGTACGGACACCTATCAAGCAGCGTCTGAAAAGAAGGCCGGGCCGGCCACCGTGGAACCATAAGGACTGTTCTCGTGGGAATGGGCTGCAACCGAGCCAGAACCCGAAGCAACAGCTGGACCGGGAGAAGAGGTACAGGTACCCCCCACCTCGACCAGGCCTGCCTAAAGCCTCCACCGTGAAGTCCTCGCAAGTGGGAAGGGCGCCACAAAACGGGCGACGCCTAGACCACGCCTACCCGAAGACGTCCATGGCCAGGAGTCCATAAGCCCAACAGAGCCAACAAAACGAATCGGTGACGACTGGCCAACCCACGAAGAGGAATGAACCGAGACAGCTGTCCACCAGGACGCAGGACACACCCCGGACACGAACCACACGGTTAACCAAACCCCCTGTGGTTCCGGCAAGAACCACCAGAGAACAGTCCAAACAGAGCTGAATGGTAGAGTACCTAGTGACCCAAACCCTCCGAAACGCAAACCAGACAGCCATGAACACCTGAACCGGGCTGTGAGCCCGACGGACAGACAGACTCCATCAACCTTGGCCGACCTGGTGAGCACTGGTCACAAAGCCCCAGCCGAGAGATGACCCGTCCGTGAACACATCGAGCGAAGGCTCGGGGAGCTGCCAAGGCACGGAACCCCGAAAACCCCAAAGAGGAAGCTGGTGACGCAGCACCAACACCAGATCCCCAGAGGAACCCAAGGAATGCAAGAGGCGGAAGTGGAGTCTCCGTAGGAACCAACCGACGCCGGAGCCAAACCCGACTCCGCAGGCAGACAAGCACGCCGAAGTGCAAACTCCCGCACAACCGCCCAAGCAACCGCTGAGCAACCCGGGACCCCCTCCTGAACAGCCAAAGGTGGGACCACAGCCACAGTAACACTTCTGGAGGGAAGACAATGAGGGGCCCAAGAGCCTGAAACAAGGCCCAGGTCCGAACCCGGGACGGAAACAGAAGGTAAAACCTCCAGATCACCAGGAAACCAAACCCAGCGATCTGGAAAGAACCATCCCCTGGCGAGCAGACAAGCGGACTGACTGGGAGCCCACTCCAGCCAGTCGTCGAGGTAGGCCAGACACCGAATCTCAGACGCAGACAGGGCACTAAGATCCGGTAAGGATGCAAAGAGTATACAAAGTGCCCTTCACAAAATAGGGAATGCAATAAAAACAGCAAACCTGAAGCCCCACCACCAAAGCATTGTATGACAATCATATTAAGACATATTATGACATATGACAATCATTATATGACAATATGACAATTATAATCAAAGCATTATATGACAAAGAGTGCTGGGAAGACAGGACACCACGAGAGTAGCTCTCGTCCTGTAACTACACTTAGGTAAGTACACATAGGTAATTACCAACCGTGCTAGCCCCAGAAAAACTGGAGAGGAACGTGCCAAGAAGTGACCTGGAGGTCCAGGTCCACCATCCATGCACCCGGCCCTAACAGAATCCGAACAGGAGACAACAGTCCTCCGAGCAGGGCAGAGGATCCAGGGTGCAGACGGAAGTAGTCCAGAAGAACTGCAGACTGGAAAAGCTCATGACTGCAAAGAGCAGACGGGAAAAGCTCATGACTGCAAAGAGCAGACGGGAAGCCCAGAAGGATGGGGCGGATCGACCACGCCCCACGCACCCACGAAGAGGAAATGACGAAGCGCAGGGAAGAAGCCCACCCCGCCAGCTCTGAACCCCCCCCAAGGGGGAGAAGCCGTCCTCCGACGCCAGCAGAGGCCGGAAGACAACCCAAAGCGCCCACCAACAGCGGGACCAAGCGAGAGGCAACAGAGCAAGCTGCTCCCCCAGCGCCCAGTCAACAGAGAAGGGAACAGAACCCCTACAGAAAGAAAAAGTACACTACCGAAGTCATGAGGAGAGACTACGGGAATGAAACCACACTTCGCTGGAAGAGGAAGTGAGGGGAGACCTGATCACCACATACAAGATACCCAAGGGAATCGACAGGGTTGAGAAGGACAGGCTATGTAACACAAGGGGCACACAGGTGGAAACTGAGTACCCAAAAGAGCCACAGATAGAATTAGTTTTTTTTTTTTTTTTTTTTTTTTTTTTTTTTTTTTTTTTTTGAGTGTCAGAATGGGAACGGGAAAGCACTAAGAAGTAATGTGGCGACTCCTCACACAAGTAACGAGGCTGACCCCCATACAATGTCACATGTAGACATGACAGAGCCCAAGAGGCACAGGAACCGATACACCTGTTGACGGACGGTTGAGAGGCAGGACCAAGGAGCCAGAGCTCAACCCCCACAAGCACAACTAGGTGAGGACATATATTGTAAAAGCACAAGCCGCCGACTAGTGGCAGAGAGCACTACGCCGGCCAGGCAAAGAAGGCACAAAACTGCATTAAAAGGCCCACCTCGACAGCAAAACCACAAAGTCCCAGCACAACCACAACATGTGCCAAGACCCAAAAAGCTCAGTCTGCAAGCCAGGAAGACCCCGGAACCCCAAAAGGCAGAACCGGGTCACACGAGGAAACAAAGTCCCCTGAACCCACAAAAGGGGGCCCAAGAGGAAGAAACCTCCAGAACGAAACCAAGGAACCCAAAGGAACCCAGAATCGAACCAGGGGGAGCCCAAACCACCACATTTGCCGGCGGAGAACACCACTAAAAGGCAAAGCACAGACCCCAGCAGAACGCCCTGGGAAAACGGTCCCAACCGACCGAAAACCGAGGGGCAAGGTGTGGGAGCAAGCATACCAGCCAGGGGCACTGAGCCTAAACCCAGAGGCTCAGACCCAAAATCAACACCCAAACGTTCCCAGAGGAACAGGCAACGGCAAGAAAACGCCAGAAAAACAAAGAAACGACAACAGGAGAACAAAAACCCTGCAAATTTTTCGAAAACTCACCAGAGACGCTCGCTCGCACACCCAGACGCATGTAAACAAACCGCAACGCCGCCCTGGTGGCCACGCCGGGAAACCGGCAGACGAAAATGGCCGCCAGCAGGGGCTGTGACTGACGCTTAATACACAAAAACACGCCAGCAAATGTGGGAAGCTAGCAGACTGGAAGGGCGAAAAACGACGCCCAACAGCAGAAAAAACCCTGAAGGGGCAAAACCGCCCCAGAACTGCTAGCAGGCAACCCCCACAGCCCCGGGAACCAACAACAGAGGCCCCGGGGCAGAGCCGTCCTCCAAGCCCTCCGCCCTTAAAGAAAAGCAAGAGCCCATGGGAAAGGCAACAAGAAAGGGCCGCTGGTAAGACCCAGAAGCCTTGGCAGGAGGCACAGGCTCAAACCTCCGTCCCCAACCCGAACGGGGCATCCCCCGAAAACCGCCCGAGTCTCTGCCGCAACTAAACCCCGCCCCGACCCCGAACACGCAGACGGTCCGGAGCCGGGAACATGGAGAGAAAGGGGCGAGCAGCACCTAACCAAACGGGGCGGCCACGGGGCATTCGAGTGGGAAACCAACCTAGCATGTTGCAGCAACCTAACCTAGCTTGCAACACGGATGCCGCCTGTACTCTGAACAGTAATAACATCAGGAGAGTACTGGAGAACAAGCAGAGAATCACTCGCAAGACTCCGGGTCAAGGTGTCAGTGACCCAACAGGCAGCATGACGGAGGTAAAAATGGCGACTGTCACCCGGAGACAAGGGAACAGCAACCAACGATCCCGTTCAAGACGGGTTGGAACCCGGAAGACACATACAATGGTCCCCCGAGCCCAGACAGGGGTTTCCAGGGCCCGTAGGGTAACAACTACGGGAAGCCCGGGCAAGGTGTTGCTAACCGGTTAAGAAACCCAAACATAACAAGAGGGTAGATTATAGCACTGAAAACCCCTGAGACGTGTACAAGCACGGGGGCCTAGCAGAGGGCCGCCAAACACTACCAGTGGAACTATAACCACCTTAGGCAGACCCCCACCAGGCAAGAAAATGAAAAACAAAAGAAAAACCCCGCAAAAGTACACCGTCTCCAGAGGCAACAGAAACCGGCCGCCGCTTAGGTGGCAGGCTGCGCAACACCTTGACGCCCTAACCAGCACAATACCAATCCCTACCCAGGGCCAAACAAGGGCCCCAAGCCCCAGCTGGCCCCAAGGGCGAGGCAAATGCCGAGCAGCAAGAACCTCTACGGGAATGGTTCCCGAACGCCCCAGGGAAGATAACCCTGTTACGCAAGGGCAGTACTCACAGGGCGCTTAGGGAAGTCAGCCACTAAGCACATGCAGCCCCGGCACTGATGAAGTACTCCTGGCCACCGCACACCACAACACACGGCAGTGAACGCCACACAAGGCAAACACCGCCTAGGAAACTGAGGCCAGAGAAGCGTCAATCCCGGTTGACATTAGCGAACGAACTGAAGCTTGGCAGCCGGCGCGGTAGGTCCGGGGCTCCACCCTCCCCCTCCCGGGGTGGGGAGGGCTGCGCGGACGATCGGTGCGGCAGTAAAGTGTGATGTTTGCTTGTTTGCTTGTTTCCTTGGGATTGTAGGGAGTTTTCTACCTCTCTGTTCGGTTTTTGTTGTAGTTTCTTACCATGTGGGGTTTGTTTTGTTACGCCTACCTTTCTGGGTGCCTAACCCCGGTCGATGGCAGATAAGGAAAACCCCCCAACCATATGGGGTTTTCCAGGGCCATTGCTCCCTGAAACCTCTCTGAAGGGGCCAGGTTCTGGCGCTGGTCCCTGGTAGGTCTGAACTCCTTAGCTAATGTCCCGGTCTAACATAACATACATTAGCCCGATAAGCTCCAGGGAGCCGTAGGGGCTCCACACAGAAAAGGCTTTCGACAGAGTTCCCCATAAGAGGTTGTTCTGGAAACTGGAACATATTGGAGGAGTGACAGGTAAGCTACTAACATGGATGAAAAATTTCCTAACTGACAGAAAAATGAGGGCCAAAAACAGAGGCAAGGTATCGGATTGGAGGAATGTCACGAGTGGAGTACCTCAGGGTTCAGTTCTTGCACCGGTAATGTTCATTGTCTACATAAACGATCTACCAGTGGGAATACACAATTACATGAACATGTTTGCTGATGATGCTAAGATAATAGGGAAGATAAGAAACTTAGATGATTGTCATGCCCTTCAAGAAGACCTGGACAAAATAAGTATATGGAGCAACACTTGGCAAATGGAATTTAATGTGAATAAATGCCATGTTATGGAATGTGGAATTGGAGAACATAGACCCCACACAACCTATAAATTATGTGAGAAATCTTTAAAGAATTCTGATAAAGAAAAAGATCTAGGGGTGGTTTTAGATAGAAAAATGTCACCTGAGGACCACATTAAGAACATTTGGCGAGGAGCCTATGCTACACTTTCTAACCTTAGAATTGCTTTTAAATACATGGATGGAGAAATACTAAAGAAATTGTTCACGACTTTTATTAGACCAAAACTGGAATATGCAGCGGTTGTATGGTGCCCATATCTTAAGAAGCACATCAACAAACTGGAAAAGGTGCAACGACATGCCACTAAGTGGCATTTATTGTATGTATGTACCTTACCTAAATAAACATTTTATTTTATTTTTTTTTTTTTAAGTGGCTCCCAGAACTGAAGGACAAGAGCTACGAGGAGAGATTAGAGGCATTAAATATGCAAAAACTAGAAGAAAGAAGAAAAAGAGGCGATATGATCACTACGTTCAAAATAGTAACAGGAATAGATAAAATTGATAGGGAAGAATTCCTGAGACTCGGAACTTCAAGAACAAGAGGTCATAGATTTAAACTAACGAAACAAAGCTGCCGGAGAAATATACGAAAATTCACTTTTGTAAACAGAGTGGTAGACGGTTGGAACAAGTTAAGTGGGAAGGTGGTGGAGGCCAAAACCGTCAGTAATTTCAAAGCATTATATGACAGAGTGCTGGGGAGATGGGACACCTCTCATACTGTAACTACACTTAGGTAATTACACTTAGGTAATTACACACATGCGTGTGTTTAGGAAGTGAATGGGTGGAGGCCGACTCCATACACAGTTTCAAGTGTAGATATGATAGAGCCCAATGGGCTCGGGAATCTGTACACCTGGTGAATTACGGTTGAGATGCGGAACCAAAGAGCCAGAGCTCAACCCCCACAAACAACTAGGTGAGTACATACATTGCAAAAGAAAAATACCAGTCGCCGACCAGTGGGCAGAGAGCACCACGCCGGCCAGGCAAAGAAGGCACAAAACTGCATCAAAAGGCCCACCACGACAGCAAAACCTCAAAATCCCAGCACGACCACAACATGTGCCAAGACCCAAAAAAATCAGTCTGCAAGCCAGGAAGACCCTGGAACCCCAGAAGGCAGAACCGGGTCATATGAGGAAACAAAGCCCCCTGAACCCATAAAGGGGGCCCAAGAGGAAGAAACCTCCAGAACGAAACCAAAGAACCCAAAGGAACCCAGAATTGAACCAGGGGGAGCCCAAACCACCACATTTGCCGGCGGAGAACACCACAGAAGGCAAAGCACAGCCCCAGACAGAACCCCATGGGAAAACGGTCATAACAGACCGAAAATCGAGGGACAAGGTGTGGGAGCAAGCATACCAGTCAGGGGACACCGAGTCCAAACCCAAAGGCCCAGACCCAAAACAGACAAAATGGAAAACCCGGTGTAAAATCAACACTCAAACGTTCCCAGAGGAATAGGCAACGGGCAGAAAACACCAGAAAAGCAAAGAAACGACAACAGGAGAATAAAAACCCCTGAAACGAGGTGAAAACTCACCCCAGCAGCTCGCTCGCACACCCAGTCGCATGTAAACAAACCGCAACGCCGCCCTAGTGGCCACTCTGGGAAACCGGCAGACGAAAATGGCCGCCAGCAGGGGCTGTGGCTGACGCTAAAAATACAAAAACACGCCAGCAAAAGTGGGAAGCAAGCAGACTGGATGGGCAAAAAACGCCGCCCAACAGCAGAAAACCCAGGCAGGGACAAACCGCCCCAGAACTGCTAGCAGGCATCCCCCACAGCCCCGGAAACCAACAACAGAGGCCCCGGGGCAGAGCCGTCCTCAAAGCCCTCCGCCCCTAAAGAAAACAAGAGTCCATGGGAAAGGCAGCAAGAGAGGGCCGCTGGTAAGACCCAAAAGCCTTGGCAGGAGGAACCAGCTCGAAAAACCTCCGTCCCCCAACTCGAACAGGGCAGCCCCCGAAAACCGCCCGAGTCTCGACCCCAACTAAACCCCGCCCCGACCCCGAAACCCACAGATAGTCCGGAGCCGGGAACAGGGAGGGAAAAGGGCGAACAGCACCTAACCAAACGGGGCGGCCTCGGGGCATCCGAGTGGGGAAACCAACCTAGCATGTTGCAGCAACCTAACCTAGCTTGCAACACGGATGCCGCCTGTACTCTGAACAGTAATAACATCAGGAGAGTACTGGAAAATAAGCAGAGAAATACTCGCAAGACTCCGGGTCAAGGTGTCAGTGACCCAACAGGCAGCATGACGGAGGTAAAAGTGGCGACTGTCACCCGGAGACAAGGGCACAACAACCAACGATCCCATACAAGACGGGTTGGAACCCGAAAGACACATTCAATGGTCCACTGAGCCCCGACAGGGGTTTCCAGGGCCTGTAGGGGTAACAACTACGGGAAGCCCGGGCAAGGTGTTGCTAACGGGTTAAGAAACCCAAACATAACAAGAGGGTAGAGGATAGCACTGAAAACCCCTGCGATGTGTACAATCACGGGGGCTTAGCAGAGGACCACCAAACACTACCAGTGGAACTATAGCCACACTAGGCAGACCCCCACCAGGCATGAAAATAAAACAAAAGAAAAACCCTGCAAAAGTACACCGTCACCAGAGGCAACAGGAACCGGCCGCCGCTTAGGTGGCAGGCTGTGCAACACCTTGACGCCCTAACCAGCACAATACCAATCCCTACCCAGGGCCAAACAAGGGCCCCAAGCCCCAGCTGGCCCCAAGGGCGAGGCAAATGCCGAGCAGCAAGAACCTCTACGGGAACGGTTCCCGAACGCCCCAGGGAAGATAACCCTGTTACGCAAGGGCAGTACTCACAGGGCGCTTAAGGAAGTCAGCCACCAAGCGCATGCAACCCTGGCACTGATGAGGTACTCCTGGCCACCGCACAACACAACACACGGCAGTGAACGCCACACAAGGCAAACACCGCCTAGGAAACTGAGGCCAGAGAAGCGTCTATCCCGGTTGACATTAGCGAACGAACTGAAGCTTGGCAGCCAGCGCAGTAGGTCCGGGGCTCCCCCCTCCCCCTCTCGGGGCGGGGAGGGCTGCTCGGACGATCGGCGCGGCAGTAAAGTGTGATGTTTGCTTGTTTCCTTGTGATTGTAGGGAGTTTCTACCTCTCTGTTCGTTTTTTTGTTTTAGTTTTTTACCATGTGGGGTTTGTTTTGTTATGCCTACCTTTTTGGGTGCCTAACCCCAGTCGATGGCAGATAAGGAAAACCCCAACCACAAAGGGGTTTTCCGGGGCCATTGCTCCCTGAAACCTCTCTGAAGGGGCCAGGTTCTGGCGCTGGTCCCTGGTAGGTCTGAACTCCTTAGCTAATGTCCCGGTTTAATATAACATACATTAGCCCGATAAGCTCCAGGGAGCCGTAGGGGCTCCCCACAGAAAAACCACTATCACCAGTTTAATCCATGGAGGGCACAAAATAAAAAACCCAGTGCTAAATGTAATGAAACGCCATTTTCTGGGCGAGTCTCGGAGGCTTCCCAGAGCTATCCAGGCTGATAGGATAGTTCTAACTTTCGGCATCAGTCGATGTGGGGTGGAGTTCTAGGCCTACCGGGGACCACGGCCAAAACCTGGCCCCCTCAGAAAGGCACGAGGAGCAATGGTCTATAGAAATGCACTTGAGATTTTCCAGTATTCTATATCTGCCATCGACCGGGACAGGCACCCAGAAAGGTAAGTGCCTCAAAACAAACCCCTATTCTGGTAAAACCAACGAAAATAATGAAACAAATGGACAGAACTCCTCCAAGAGAAAACGAGCCAACAAGCATGACGTCGCACGAGCTGTGTCACATATCTGCACAGCTCCCCCCTCCCCGAGAGAGGGAAGGGGGAGCGCCAGACCCGCGTGCCGGCAATCCACACCTCCAATTCCGAGGCTGGTTATCAAAATATGCGAAAACCGCCAACCGGAGGGAGGGAGGGAGGGTTGCCAGGGAGCCTCCGGGACTCACCCAGGAAATGGCGTTTATTACATTTAATGCTAGTTCTCTGGAAGGAGCCCCTATGGCTCCCTGGAGCTACTTCACCAAAGACAGGAAAAAAGGGGACTTACCCAGGAGGCGATTGGTGCTCCACACCTCAACTCGAAGTCACGACAGACTGCAGCCGCCGACCCAAAGCGACACAGACCTGACTAGACCCAGGAACGCTCACGAGGTAGCGTGCAGCCAGGACCCTGTTCGATTGCCAAAAATCCCGTGCCTGAACGTTAGCCCAGGACATGTTCCCAAAAACAGCAGCAAGAACAGCGAACTTACAAACATCATGAGCACGGGGATAGACCGCAGGCTGGCTAGACTTGATAACCTTGCGAACAACCTGAGAGACTTGAGCCATTGAAGAGGGAATGAAGGAAATCGGACCTACTCAAAGCGCATCCCCGGACACAAAAGCAAAGGCATGCAGGTAATGGCGGAGAAATGCAACTGGGCACAAAACATGATGCACTGACCAACCAATCATCAATAACCCACGGACCTCTCCAGAAGCCTGCCGTCTCATTCTTTGCCAGAAAAGAAGGAGACGGCTGCAAACAAACAAAACGTTCACCAGGACCGAAAGAGAAGATACCCCTGTGTTGGAGGAGAGCATGAAGCTCACCGACCCAACCCCCAGAGGCCAAAGCCAACAAAAAGCCGAAAACAATCTTGGACCGAAGGGGCCACAACAAACCGAGGAGGAGAGAGAGAAAAAGAGAGCACCCGTTCCAAAGACCAGGATGGCTCAGGTGGCACATGAGCAGGACAGAGGTGGAAAAACGCACGAGAAAGCTTACGGAATGGAGTCGAAGTGACATTCACCCCGAACACAAGCTGGAGCGGCTCCTTCAGCGCCACACGATAAGAGGTGACAATATTCAGCATAAGATGTCGGTCCTGAAACAGCCAAGAAAGGAAAGACAAAACACAAACAGAAACAGAATGCAACCTACAAAGAGAAAAGAGGTAGTGAAAGGAATGCCAAGAGACTTTATGCTATCACCGAGAAGACCGCGACACCTGCTGCGACACTAGGTGGGACACCTGCGGTCTCACCATACAAGTGGTGATACACGTGCGTCAAAAATACCAGATGCGAAGAGCGGAAGAGTAGATTAAACCAGCAAGGACCCTCACCGGGTCCTTGCTGGTCCTTGCTGGTCCTTGCTGGTCCTTGGGTCCTTGTTCAAAGTGAACACCCCGGGCTCAGACACTAAGCAAGCAGCGACTGAAACCAAAACTGGGCTGGCCATCATGAGGCCAGAAGGAGAACCCTCCCCCGATAGGACTACAGCCGAGCCAGAATCCGAAGCAATAGCTGGACTGGGGGAGGGGGGGGGGGGGGAGAGAGGAGTCCTGCTGAAAAGTGCCAACTTCGATGGTGTTGTAGTGAGACACCTCGACCACGCCAATACAAAGAGGTTCACCATCAGGGCCTGAATGTCCGGCAAAGCCAACTGAAAGGGTCGGCATCAACTGTTCATTCCATGGACAGAGGAATGAACTGAGACAGGCCGTCCACCACAATGTTGGACACGCCTCTGATGTGAACAGCACGGATAACTAAACCCTGAGAACTCAGCAGAAGAGCCACTCAAAGCAACCAGCCCCAAAGAGCCAAGGACCAAAGAGACGCCCTGCAGTTCAGGCAATGAACCACCGGGGTGCAGTCCAAATGGAGGCAGATCGTAGAACCGCAAGCATGTCAAATCCGCTGCAGCGAAAGCCACACAGCCACAAACTCCCGCACCGTGCTGTGAGCCCGATGGAGCAATGGAACCAACCACCCCTGGCAGGCTTGGTGAGCACTGGTCACAAAGCCCCAGCCGAAAGATGAGGCGTCCGTGAACACAGCGAGCACAAAGGCGCAATTAAGGCATTCCGGGAGGCGCAAAGGCACCAAACCTCAAAAAACCCGAAGAGGAAGCTGGAGATGCATCAACCGACGCAAGGCTCCTGGAGGACGAACCCAGCGATCACAAGAGTGACAGAAGGGATGGCCGTGAAGAAACCAGAACAGTCACTGAAGCCAAACCCAACCCAGCGGGAAATGCTGGGTTGGGTTTGATGAAGTTCAAACTCCCACACAGCTGCTCGAGCAACTGCCAAGTGACCTGAAACCACCTCAGGAACAGCCAAAGGTGGGACTGCAGCCGGAGCAACACCGCAAGAGGGAGACATAGATGCCGTCCGAGAATCCCAAACAAGGCCCAGCCAAGTCTGAACCTAGAACGAAATCAAATGGGACTTCCTCTAGTTCACCAGAAACCCAAACCCGGCCAGCTGGGAAAGAACCAAACCCCTGGCAAGCAGACAAGCAGACTGGCTGGGAGCCCAAACCAACCAGTCGTCGAAGCAAGCTTGGCGCCCTACCACAAAACCTAACCAGTCCCTGAACCCCAGATGAATGGGGACGTGCCAATAAGCGTCCCGGAGGTCCAGACACACCATCCAAGAACCCGGCTCCAAGAGAAGCTGGACCTGGGACAGAGAGGTCATCCAAAAGGAGAAGCAAGGAATCCAACGGTTCAGACGGGACAAGTCCAGAATGAACTGAAGATCCGCAGTCCTGTTTCGACACTAGAAACAAGCGAGAAACCCACTTGAGGGTCGAAGTCATTTTGACTACGCCCAAGCGCGCCCACGCCAAGATGACCCGATGGAGCGAAGGGGAAGAAGGCAGACCCGCCAGCCCTGATCCTCCAAGAGGAGGAGGAGCCGCCCATCGCCACCACACGCTGGAGGACACAACCCTAAATGCCTACAAATTGTGGGACCAAGCCTGGGCAAACAGAGCCAGCCTCCCCATCGCCCCATTAATGGGGGTGACCTGCGAAAAGATCAGTGTCTCTTCTGAGAAGCTGACGTATGAACAGAGCGACCACTGCGCCGACCAGACGAAGACGGCTCCGGAGGAGGCACAGTCACAGTAGATGGCACCAAGGCCCCACCTCGACCGGCAGAAGCCTGAGCCCTAGCATGATCTTCCCCGGAAGCACAAGAACGCCCACCCCGGATCACCAACAAATCAAAAAGAGGACGGCAACCAACACCAGAAGAGGCCATTTCAAGATGACCCAAACAGGCAAAGGGAGAAAGCCTGCCCAGAACCCCCCAAAAGAGGGAGAGACACGACCAACTACATTGCGATCCTAGGGAATCCCAATAAGACCACGAACACGTAACAAGGAGAAGGCACACCGAGCAAGCTGCCCCACACCACCACAGCAAGGGGCACAAGAGAGCCAGCACGAACCAAAAGAGCTTGGTTCTCAGAAACAAGCTAATTAATTGTTGTCTCCAGAAGGAAAGTGAAGCCTTACTTAATATCCCAAACAAACCAAAACGAGGTAAGATGTTGTGAAGGCTACAACTGGTATTGTAGCTTGTTGATCATGTAGCAAATATATTATGTAAGTAATATACTTGCTCCATATTCTCATTAGCTTATGTGCAGATGATGAAATGGGTCTGTTAATTCTACATAACATATCTCTAAGTTATCACATTCCTAGAAGTCACATTCCTAGAATTATCACATTCCTAGAATTCCTACACTGATTCTTGGGCCACTAATTGCAATTCCCAAGTGTACAACTAATAACAGTTAATATCTCTTCCCAACCTGGTAGATGATGGTCAGGTGAGGGGCAGGCCTGTAATATAAGCTTTGACAGCACATTAATCAAGCAGTCTAAACTCATATTGTGGTTCAGTACAAATGCTTTAAGAGATACTGTACATCTTCAACATTCACCTGCAACAATGCAACACTCGACGAGTCCAATTCATACCCTCACAAGATGCTTCAGTCACGCTACAGAGCAGACAGCCAGACTCCGGCCGCATCTAGGTTCCACGCTCTCGTCCCGCACTTGAGCTCTTCAACTCCCTTCGAATTCAGAGTGTCACGCTCTTTACTCTCACCCCATATCTGAGTTCTCTACCTCCGGCCTCACTCAACTCTCTGCCCTGCTCCTAGGCTTCGTCTCAACTACGACACTTCACTACAGTGGAACCCCGGGTTACGAGCGTCCCTGGTTACGAGTTTTTCGGGTTACGAGCAGGATTTGGTCGGAAAATTTGCATCAGAATATCGGAAAATTTGCATCAGACTACGAGCGTTGCATTGGGTAACGAGTGTGTTGATATGTGTACGGGCCGACCTAGCACGTGATGGCACGACGATCGTCCCTTAGTTTACCAGTGCCTCGCACCCAGTGACAATCCCGCCTGAATTCTTCACAAGGCTTTACAGTGTGTTGTCGGATATTTGGTTACTTGAGCATAAAAGTTGTTATTATATACCTCGCAATGAGACCCAAGAAAGCCAATAGTAAGGTTCAAGGCAAGAAATAGCATGTGAGGATGACAATAGAGGAAAAACAAGAGATCATTCGGAAGCATGAAAATAGTGTACGTGTTGTTGAACTTTGTAGGCAGTACAACAAATCCATGTCAACGATATGCACTATACTTGCCAAGAAAAAGGACATTACGAGTGCTAAAGTGTCAAAAGGCATATCAACAATCACGAAACAAAGACCACAAATACTTGAGGAAATGGAAAAGGTGTTATTAATTTGGATACACAACAAGGAGTTAGCGGGTGATAGTGTTTCAGAGGCTATCATTTGTGAGAAAGCCAGGGTATTGCACGAAGACTTTGTAAAGAAAACCCCTGGAACGAGTGCCAATACGATAGACTTTAAGGCAAGCAGGGAATGGTTCGACAAATTTAAAAAAATGAATGGTATTCATAGTGTTGTGAGGCATGGGGAGGCTGCTAGCTCAGACTAACCAGCGGCTGAAAGATTTATTGAAGAATTTAAAGAGTTTGTAGAGGTTGAAGGATACCTACCGCAACGAGTATAATTGTGATTAGATAGGACTGTTCTGGAAAAGATTGCCTAAGAGGACATATATTATCAAGGAGGAAAAATCATTGCCCGGACACAAGCCTATGAAAGATAGATTTACACTTGTGCTGTGTGGAAATGAGAGTGGCAATTTGAAAATTAAACCCTTGCTTGTGTATCATTCTGAAAATCCAAGGGTTTTCAAGCAGTATAAAGTACAGAAAAACCAAATGTGTGTGATGTGGAGGGCTAATAATAAGGCATGGGTGACTAGGATTTTTTTTTACGGAGTGGGTGAATGATGTGGTGTGTCCTGCCATAAAAAAATATCAGCAGGAGAAAAGTTTGCCACTCAAGGCCCTGCTTCTCCTCGACAATGTTCCTGCTCATCCTCCAGGCTTGGAAGATGAATTGTTGAACAGATACAGTACTTTTCTCATAGTAAAGTTTCTTCCTCCTAACACCACTCCTCTAATTCAGCCTATGGAGCAGAAAATCATAGCGAATTTTAAGAAACTTTATGAAAGGGCACTTTCCGGAAATGTTTTGAAGTGACTGAAGCCACAAATCTCACCTTCAAAGAGTTCTGGAAACACCATTTTAACATTTGTAGTGCTTTAAAACTCATTGACAAAGCCTGGCAAGAAGTGACTCAAAGAACCCTGATCTCTGACTGGAGAAAATTGTGGCCTGAATGTGTGCCAGAACTAGACTTTGAGGGGTTTGAGGCTGTAAATGAAGTGCCTATTGTTGAGGAAATTATTACTCTGGGCCAGAAGATGGGCTTGGAATTGGATGGTGCTGATGTGGAGGAGTTGGTGACAGAACAACCTGAAGAACTGGCCACCGAAGAACTCCAAGCCCTTCAAAAGGAGCAGCAAGAAGAGGCAGCTGAGGATGTTTCTCCAGTGGAGGAGGAAGAGGATGTCCTTTCTGCAACCATTAGGAAGTGGTGTCAGATGTGGGAAGAAATGCAGGCTTTTACTGAAACGACTCACCCAGAGAAAGCTGTAGTAGGCCGTTGCATTAATCTTTTCAATGACAATGTGATGCCTCACTAAAGAGACATCTTGTGAAGAAGAGAAAAACAATCTTCAATTGATCGTTTTGTTGTGAGGAAATCGAGCAGTGAGCCACAACCAGGACCTAGTGGTATGCAGGCAAAACGTGCCAGAGTGCACCCCAGAGAGAGTGCACTTCCATTATAACATCACTGCCTGATGTTATAATGGAAGGGGGACTTCCCCTTCCAAACAGTAACACTTCTCCTCCTCCCCCCTCCTCACCATTTTCCATACACCAACAGTAGTCATCAGCAAGGGTAAGTAATAACTTGAACATACTTTTGTAGTGTAGATTTTGATGAATTAGGTATAAAATTTAGTTTGAAGTGAGGTTTTTGGGTAGTCAGGAACGGATTAATTCATTTCCCATTTATTTCTTATGAGGGAAATTAGCTACGGTTTATGAGTTTTCGGGTTATGAGCCGTCTCCAGGAACGGATTAAACTCTTAAACTGAGGTACCCCTGTATGCAACAAACCGACTGCTGTAACCAACACTATAGTAAATAAATACAAGGAATTACTAAACTCTTTGTGTCTAATCAACCAAACATGGACACACAAACATGTTACAATCACATAGATGAAATTGCAAAGCCCCATCAATGCACAATCCCAGGCTAGCAGGAAGAGTCAATGATTGGGAGCCCAAGTTAACCAGTCGTAGAGGTAGGACCCTGGCATTGAGAATCAGAGTTGAGGTTAACAAAGAACCACCTTGTTCAGTCTGGTGACGGTCCTGAGTGTCAGATTCAACCCAAAGGGAAGCATTAAAAAGTAGCAGGTGTGGCCACCCTGAAACTCCGCCAATCCCTAAATTCTAGATTGAAAGGAATAAATCAATAATCATACTGGAGACCCAGGGAGTTAAACCATGAGTGACTGGAAGCCATCTGGCAATCCAGTCATGGTGCTCATTTGGAAGTTCAGGCAAGCCATGTCAAAGTCGGCAACTGCAACATAGAGGATCAGAGCAAACATACACAGCAAAACTATAATCACTTCACATTGATTTGAATGCTCTCTCTAAAGGTCATTTTGGGCTGGATTGAGTATTCTCCAGTGACTACCTGGCACAAGCATGATTTTGGGCATCACCTAAAAAGATTCCCATTGTGCTGGTGCAAAATGTCAACTTGCCCTGATTGAGCAACATTCTATTCAAAGTATCAGTAGAATTTTGTCTTGGGGAGTAATTGGATGTGATAGCTAAAATAGAAAATCATTATACCATACAATATCTGCCTAGTGACAATGCTTTCCAAAGAACATCTACAGCCGAATTTACAACTGGAATGGTTAAAAGTGAAAGGTCACTGAAGTGTTACCCCATTAATGTTGGAAAATAAGATAAAACAGCAGTTTAAGTGTAAAGACAAGAAAAAGTAAATAGCCATTTACTCCCCCTTTTAATTATGAATTTATTAAAATAAGTATAAAGCCTCTGAATTATAACTTCATTTAAATGCTGTTTAACTGCAAATAGCAAATGAAAATACAGTATAAGACAGCAAATCTATTTCAAGGTAGATCTCTAACAAAATACTGCCAGAGATTACTGTATTTATTTTCATGAATTTTTCCAACTTTTTAATACAATGGATGGGGGTGTCTAGTCATAATGATACACCATCACAATTTGATCATGAACTTACTTGGGCACATTTGACCAATTGTACTGAAGAGTTATTCCATGCATGATGCTGATCTTGTCCTGCATCATACAACTTCTGGAGCCTTGCATCAGTGTCCTGTATCAGAGCCATCACTGATGACTTGTATGCATCAACCAGAGCTGTCAAACATAGGAAAAAACTCCTTTTGCAAAATATGGTACCAAAAAGAAAAAAGGCGTTGAATGTAATGAAACGCCATTTTCTGGGTTGAGCCTCCGGAGGCTTCCCGAAACTAATGGACTGATATCCATTGTATTAGTCTAGAGCATCAGTTAATTAGGGGTTCTCTGCCTACAGAAATACATTTTTCTTACACAAGCCAGAACCTGGTTCCCTCAGAAGCGAAGGGAGCAATATCTTATGAAACACTCCACTTTGTGAGAGTCTAGTCACGTCTGCCATCGACCGGGGGTATCACTCTCAGTAAGTGACTATACTCTTAATAAGTGGAGTGTTCATACGCCATTGCTCCCCTGCATCTCTGAGGAAACCAGGTTCTGGCTTGTGGCTCCCGGTAGGGAAAGAACTCCAATTAACTGATGCTCTGGACAGGGAGCCGACGGGGTGAGCTGATATATCACGTCAGAAAATATATATTTTCTGGGGGGAGCCCCGTCGGCTCCCCGGAGCTATTCAGGCTGTATGGATATGTATAACTTTCTGGCATCAGTCAAAGCATGGAGTTCTTGCCTACCGGGGAATAAGAGCCAGAACCTGGGCCCCTCTAGAGAGGTACGAGGAGCAATGGCCTATAGAGAACCCCCGTGTGATTGGGAGCATTCTATGTCTGCCATCGACCGGGATAGGCACCCAGAAAGGTAGGCGACCCAAAACAAACCCCCTATTCTAGTAAAACTATTGCGACTGAAGGCCGAACAAGTGGACAGAACTTCCCAAACGAAAATTAGCAAACTAGCATGATGTCATCATGTTGCCACGCCGCTGTCTGCGCAACCTCCCCTCCCGGGAGGGGAAGGAGCAGCCCCAGACCTACCCGCCGACGACCCAACCTTTAGTTCTTGGCTAATGGAAGTCTATTGCGGTCGTGCCTCTGGCTCCAGTTTTTCATTACAGTTCTGTGCCTTGTGGTGTGGGCTGTCCCTTCAGGTGATGCGCGAGTCGGGAGTGATATTCTATGCTACTCGGGCTGCATGCGCCTAGGGCCATCTTCCCTAGGTGCCCTGTAAGTACTGCCCTTGGGGCTTGGGCCCACCTCCCACTAGTCACTTTGGGATCTACCTCCACTGTGCTGTTTATTGCTCGATATTTGGCCGCCCTTGGGGTTAGCTGGGGTTTTTCTTACCCTTGTTTGTCTCTGGGTACAGGATAGTTTTTGTCACTGGCAGGGGCACGGGGTACTGCACAGCTAGTTTTCATCTATAACAGCAGCCGGCTCTGTTCTGCCTGAGTACGTTGTCCTCTTGCATGGTTTTTCTTTTGTTTTTGTTTTTTGCCTGGTGGGGGGTCTGTCTTTGTGGTTCCCCATCGCTGTTGTTGAGGTTTATATGTTTGTATATCTATATTCTGTGTTTGGTGGTCCTCCCCGCTTGGCCCCCGTGAGTGGACACGTCCCAGGGGTTCAGCTTTAGCAGTTTGTTTGGTGGACTTGGGTGCCGATTCGCAGTACCCTGCCTAGGCTTCCCTTAGCATGTAACCATGGCTAAGGGCCCTGGGAAACCCCATGGGGGCTACGTGGTCCAATGGATGTGACCCCCTGAGTCCCCCCTCGTGTCTTGTGAGTTTGAGGGCTGTTCTGTCCCCTTGTCTCAGGGTGACACTCGGCTGTTTTGCTTCCGCCATGCTGCCTGTTGGGTTGATGATTGTTTTGACCCGAAGTCGTGCGACGTATGTTGTCTGTACGTGCTCCTGTTCACCCAAGCCACTGATAATGATGTGCGGGTGCAGGCAGCTGTGGCATTGCATGCTAGGTTTAGGTTGCGGCATTGCATGCTAGGTTTAGGTTGCTGCAACGCTCTAGGTTGGTTGCGGCCCTGGATGTCCCGAGACTGCCCCGTTTTGGTTAATGGGTCCGGACTTTGCGGGTGGGAGTCACTTCGGCTCCGGCTATATTGGCGCCTCCTCGTCCTTTCCCTTCTGTTGTGCATACTTCCTTCCACTTGCTCCCGGCTCCGAACCGTAGGCAGGTTTCGGGGTTGGGCGGGGTCTAGTTGGGCGGTCTCGGGAGTTTCCTCTTCCGGGGTGGCCGCGGAGGCATTCAAGCCTGTTCCTCCAGCCATGCCGTATAGGTCTGACCAGTGGGCTCCCTTCCTTAGAGTTTTTGTATGGCTGCCTCGGCTTTTCTTTGTGGGGCTGGGGCTTTGGGGGGAACGACTCGGGTCCCGGGTCGTGCCGTAAGGGTTCCCGGGGTTGGGGAGGAGTTGCCTGGGGACCTAGGCCCCGTTTTGCCCCGCTTGGGGTTTTTGTACCCTCGGAGCAGGGCTTACAGTTCCTCAGAGTGGGGTTTTTCCCTTCCCCCTCTGCGTTCGTGTTGGTCTCGGGTCTACCCCTCCCTGGGTTTGGTTCCGTGTCTTTTCGGGTCCGTTCGGTTCCGTTCTTCCTGGGAAGTTGGCTGCTCCTTAGGGATGCCTCATGGAGTACTTTTCACCCCTTTCCTTACCTTTTTTGCGCTTATGTCATGTTGCTATTCTCTTCGTTTCGGGATCCTTGCCCGTCGCTTGGTCAGGGGTGTCTTCGGGCCCGTATGTGCCTCCGTGCGCTTGTGCTTGTTTGTCACGGTTTTCATTGGTTCATGAACCTCTTCGGTACTTGGTTCATGGTGGTTCATGCCTTGAGCGCTGGGGCCGGGGCAATCGTTTTGTTTCTGGGCAGTGTACACGTGTGTTAGTGTTCCGCGTTCTTTCTCGTGGATTCTATGCTGTTTTCGCTCCTCTTCTTTCAGGTCATAACCCCCCTGGTTACTTGATGTTCTGAAGCGAGTATGGGCAGCTAGGAATGGCACTTCCTCCGCCTCTGTACTGCATGCACCTTGTCTTTTCATACTGGGCTCGCTCCACTGGGCGTTCTCCACTAGGGATGCTCCTGTTACATAGCACGGCTCAGCTGTTTCGTGACACGGTGGTGTCTGTTTTGCAGGCGAGATTGTACTGTCCGGCGAATCTGTCGGCCGGGTGCTGGTTCTCGCTGTTGGTGGGATCCTTGCCTCTTCGTACTCACCTAGTTGTGCTTGCGGAGGTTGTGCTCTAGCTCTTTGGTTTGGCCTCTCCACTGTCAATCGTCTGATGTACAGCTTCATGAGCCTACTGGGTTCTATCTTCTCTACATTTGCGACTGTGTATAGAGTCTGCCTCCACCACGTCACTTCTTAGTGCATTCCACTTCCTGACTACTGACACTGATACGGTTCTTTCTGTGTGTCTGTGGCTCATTTGGTTACTAGACTTCCACCTGTGTCCCCTTGTGCAAGTACCACCTGTGTTAATTGTTCCGTCCTTGTCTACCCAGTCGCTTTCCCACTTGACAGGGTAGTGTCATTGGCTCCTAACAGGGGTGTTAGGTGTTGTGTGCTTTGCTTGGACACTTTGCATGTGTCTCACAGTGACTACTTTGTTCGTGTATTTTGTTCTTGTTGTACTGGGGGGCACTGCCCCGCATTTCGGTGCTTTTTGTTTCGTTTTTCGGTGCCTGGGTTTTTTCTCGATCTTTGGGCATTCCTTGCCTATCTTCGGTGCCTGGGTGCACCCTGATATCCATGGTGTCCCTCTGTGTCTGTGCGACCTCGCACACCACACTTTGTGGTTGGTTGTTGACATTGCTTTGCTGGTGGCTACTTGGTCCGTATTCCGGTCTTTTCCCTTGTCTATTTTTTGTTTTCTTCCCTCTATGCTACACATGGCTGTGAATCTTGGTTGGTGCTTATTGGCTATACTGTTGTTAGGTGCTGGGGTGGGCTTCTGTCCATGTTCTTGATTTTGGACTTCCCCAGTGTTCAGTTTGGAACGAGTTCACTTTTTTCTTGTTCTCCCTTGTTGCAATGTCTGCGGGAGGATGTGGTCTTCTGGTCAACCGCTCCTGCCCTTCTGGTTCCTTTTATTGGGACGGGTAGCTTGGATTCCGGTCCTGGCTCCCGTTTCTCCTTGTTCTTTTTCCAGACCATGCGTTTTTGTTTTCTTGTGGTACATGTCTTGAGTAGTTCTCTGGTGTACCTCGGTGATGCGTGCCTCATTCTTCTCTGCTGGGGTTGGTTGTGCTGCTCCTTAGGGTTGCAGGGTCACTGCTTTTTTGCTTCGCTTCTCGCACTTTAGTTTGTGGTGCTCAGTTTCCTCATTGGCCTTTGCCTGGCCCCTGGCTCTTCGGTGTTTGGCCATGTTGGTCCTTCCAGGGTCCTGGGGGGAGGGGATTCCTCCCAGATGGGGCCTTTCTGCTCGTCCGGGTTGGTTCCTTTTCGGCTCATCGGGATTGGGTTCCTGGTTCCCTGGTAGCCATTCCTTCTGGTTTTTGCCAGCCTTATTTGGGGGCTCTACTTTCCTCGATTCTGATCCTGTGGAGCTTCCCGCGACTCCGCCTCTTTTTGTGGATTGGTCCAGCCCTGTGGTGCATTCTTTCCCCTCGAGTCTTCCTTGTCTGGGGTTTGTGTATCATGTTCTCGTCGCTTGTGGGGGTACTGGTGGATTCTTTGTTGGTCTCCCGCCTAAGTGCTTCGTCTCGGCGGCGATGTGTGGTTCCTGGTGGTCCTTCTGGTTTTCTTATCACTGCGAAAGATCACTGCGAAGGGTTCGTTAGTCTCCGATAGGGTTGTTTTGTCTTTCCCTTCAGGGTTGTTCTGGGACCGTCTTCTGGTGCCTTGTACTTTTGTCTCATAGGTAGCGCTGCCGGAGCCACTCCAGCTTGCGTTCAGTGTTGCTGTTTCTTCTGCTCCATTCCGCTTGCTGTCTTGGGCATTCTTTCGCCTCCGGCCTGATCTTGCGCTTCTGGTGCTGTCCTAGTCATTGGCCCGGGTGGTCTATTTTCTTCTTCTCCTCGGTTGTCGTGGTCCCTTCAGTTCTGGTGTATTTTTGTTTTTCGAGTCTCCTTCTGTTGGTGTTGACCTCTTGGGGTCGGGTCGGGGAGTTTCTGGCTCTCCTCTGGCGCCCGTGTTTTTCTGCCTCGTTGGTCCTCGTGGTAGGTTGTTCTTTTGATGCAGTCTCCTTCTTGGGTGATGTTTGGGTCTGCTGCTTCCTGAGGGGTCCTTGGGTTGCTGCTTGGTTGGTCAGGTCGGGGTACTTTCTTTTGTTGTTCGGTTGGAGCTCTTCACTGTTCTCTGCGCGTCTTAGCCTCTGAGGCTGTGGATGCGTTTTGGTTTGTCCGGTTTCCCCTTACTTCCCTCCTTCCTGTTCTGGGGTTTGGGTCTTCTGGGTCATTGGCAAGGTCTTTTCTTTTAGTCTGTGGTGTTTTTTTAGGTTAGTGCGCGTGGCATCCACCTCCCGGATCCTGCCCTCTTTTCCTTATCTGTGGTGAGGTAGCTCTGGGGAAGCCGAAGGAGCCCCCCTCCCAGAAAACCAGCATTGAATGTAATGAAATGCCATTTTCTGGGCGAGTCCCGGAGGCTCCCCGGTATCCCTCCTTCCCTCTGGTCGGCTGTGTGTTTTCTCGCTTTTTGACATCCAGCCTAAGGACTGAAGGTTGGGTCACCAGTGGGTAGGTCTGGGGCTTCCCCTTCCCCCTCCCAGGGAGGGGGGGTTGCGCAGACAGCGACGCAGCAACATGATGACGTCATGCTTGTTTGCTAATTTTCATTTGGGGAGTTCTGTCCACCTGTTTGGTCTTCGGTCACAATAGTTTACCAGAATAGGGGTTTGTTTTGGGGCGCCTACCTTTCTGGGTGCCTATCCCGGTCGATGGCAGACATAGAATGCTCCCAATCATAAAGGGGGTCTCTATAGACCATTGCTCCTCGTGCCTCTCTAGAGGGGGCCAGGTTCTGGCTCGTGGTCCCCGGTAGGCAAGAACTCCATGCATTGACTGATGCCAGAAAGTTATACATATCCATTCAACCTGTATAGCTCTGGGGAGCCTCCGGGACTCACCCAGAAAATGGCGTTTCATTACATTCAATGCTGTTTTTTAAAAAACAATTTTGAAAAATGATATAGAACTATGTCACACCCAAAATTTCTTGCATTTCATCACCTCTATTTGAGAACGGTGGTGTAGGAGGCATGGTAGGCTGCAATGCCAAATAAGCAACAGACCCAAAAACTGGCTTATTCTCACTAGCTGTACGATAAGACTTGATGAGATGCCTGTAAAAGGTATAGTCTTTTATGAGGAAACAAACAAATTTATTCACATTTGTACGAGTTACATTTGTACACATTTGTTATTAATAACATTTGTGCACATTTGTTATTAATAAAAACCCAGCATTTAATATAATGAAATGCCAGTTTCTGGAGGAGCCATGGCAGTGTCCTGAGGCTATTTTCCTGAGATTGCTGCATACTAAAAGGTCACATCAGTCATGAAGGGTTCTGTTTGATTTACTGGGGACCAGTGGCAGCCCCTCACAGCAACCCGTCCTTCTAATAGCACATCGCATTTTGACGTACACTTTACCTAAGGCCAAAAAACCAGCGTTGAATGTAATGAAACGCCATTTTCTGGGAGAGCCCCGGAGGCTCCCTGGAGCTTATCAGGCTAATTTATGTTATATTAGACCGGTACATTAGCCAAGGAGTTCAGACCTACCAGGGACCAGCACCAGAAGCTGGCCCCTTCAGAGAGGTTTCAGGGAGCAATGGTCCTGGAAAACCCCCTTGTGGTTGGGGTTTTCCTTATCTGCCATCGACCGGGGTTAGGCACCCAGAAAGGTAGGCATAACAAAACAAACCCCACATGGTAAAAAACTAAAACAGAAAACCGAACAGAGAGGTAGAAACTCCCTACAATCCCAAGGAAACAAGAAAACAAGCAAACATCACACTTTACTGCCACGTCGCTCGTCCGCGCATCCCTCCCCACCCCGAGAGGGGGAGGGGGGGCCCCCGGACCTCACTGCGCCAGCTGCCTAGCATCAGATCGGAAGCTAAGCTTCAATCAACGCAAAAAAATCGCCGACTGGTGGGAGGGAGCCAGAGGGGTTGCCAGGGAGCCTCCGAGGCTCACCCAGAAAATGGTGTTTCATTACATTCAAAGCTGGTTTTCTGTGGGGAGCCCCTACGGCTCACTAGAGCTTCATGCCCAAGGAGAAGGAAAAGAAAGGGCTGACCACAAACTCCGCAATGCGAAGCCGAGACAAGAGGCTGCAACCTGCGACTCAAGGCAACAAAAATGCACAACCGGATCAACCCAAAGTGCATCCACAGTCACGGTACGCAGGTAACAGCAAAAAGCCGCAACTGGACAACACATGACGCACCCCCAACTGAACCAACCAAGCGTCAATAACCCAAGGACCCCTCCAGAAGCTCATTTGAACCGCAGTGCACCCTCCATCCCCAGCAAAAAAAACACTCCCAACCCCAAGAAAGACAGCAAGTTCAAGAAATAGAAAGAAAGCTCAAGCTCAACTGGGTTATCTGAAGGGAGAGGTGCACGACAAGCGAGGAGACACGCCTAAGGGAGTGTATCCCAAACATACCAGGGAAGATAACCCTGACTATGCAAGGGCATCATTTAAGGAGCACTCAGCGAAGGGAACCCTGAGCATATGCAGCCTTAAGAGAACAATACTCCTGACTTATTCGAGAAATTGACAACCAAATTCTAGTCTGCACAAGATGGCAGCCAGGTCACTCTAGATCCTACAACACTACCTGCTTTACTCATACACCTAGTACAGTAGGGCTGTTTGCATCTACATGGAGTTCTTTGCTACTTTTTGAAGCAAATTAGTACAGTATTGGTTTTTCCCTAACAATTGTTTGTTGTAGGGTCCTTTGTTTGCTTTTTATTTAATTTTAGCTTTCACAAGTATTTGTATCAACCACATTACATTATCCTTTGCTGTTATTTATACTCCATCTTTGGTTCAGGGTTCTCTTCCCTGGCTCTGGGTTTGCGATTCTTTTGCTCCACCAGGGTTATTATCTCGGATTTTGTGTAACCCAATATGAGTTGGAGTGGTGTGTGAATAACAGAGTAGGCATTCTAAGTCTCCAGGTGGCCAGGGCTGACATCTAGTAGTGAGCAGGTGGTATGAACCAGTAGTACAGCCCAGGGTAATAATTGTTTACATAGTTAAGTCAGTATTGTAACTGTGATCCAGGCAGTTGTCTATACAGTGGTGCCTGTATACACACACACTGTATAGACATAAAGAGGGGCATCTTACAAATGCCTCTCTTTACAAACTTTTCGGGTTACGAGCCCAATTTCTTCTGAAAATTTGAATTGGGTTATGAACTTTACCTCGGGAAACGAGTTTGTTGATATGCGAATGGCCGACCTAGCGCATGGTGGCACAGTGATCGACCCTCAGTTTATTAGTGCCTCCCACCTAGTGACTATTGCGCCTGAATTCTTTGCAAGGATTTACAGTTTTTTTTTTTTTTTTTTTTTTTGGGGGGGGGGGGGGGGATTTTTGGCTATTTGAACATGAAATTTGTTATTATATATCTCACCATGGGTTCCAAGAAAGTCAGTGGTAAGGTTCAAGGCAAGAAAACACATGTGAGAATGACCGTAGAGGAAAAACAAGAGATCATTCGTAAACATGAAAATGGTACACGTGTTATTGAACTAGCTAGGCAGTATAACAACTCTTCAGGGGAGGAGGAGGAGGAGGCAGTAGAGGATGTCCCTTCCTCATTAATTAAGAAAATGTGTGCAGTATGGGAAGAACTGCAAAGTTTTGCTGAAAAGAATCACCGAGATAAAGCTTTAGCAGGCCGTTGTATTGATGTTATTAACCTTTTAACTGCGCTGCCTTCAAATATGACACCCCCCCAGTGCACAGGAAATAAATTCTCTTGAAAAAATTCGTTTGTTTTTTAAAGTGTCAAAAACCCTTCCCTCAGTATGGGTATGTAAAAAAAAATTCAAAATTGTACTTACTTTGGCTCCTATTAGATCCGTAAGTTGGCGCGTGACATCATTCCCCGTTCACCCGTGACGTATGCTCCCGGGGCCAGTAGGGCACCTGGGGCGGGGCGCACGAGTTGCCACGAATATATTTTTGTTCATTTTTTGCGCACAGTTCCAAATACATTTTATTTGTTTTTACATGCTAATCCTATGTGTAACGAACACATACACTATATTATGGCAGTAAAACATCCGTACTGTCCGAGGACACTGTGTTACGTGCATGACACTTGTATACACATATGTTGCACATATTTACCATGTATCATGCTAATTTATGTATTTATACATAATTTATGTATATATTATGTATCAAAAGTTTCAAAAACTGTTGGCATTCTTTCTAAGATCAGATATTATGTACCTTGCCCTGCCCTGGTGACACTATTACTCTCTCAACTATCTTTATCACAACTATGGTATTTGTGCTTGGGGTTCTACTACCCAAAATCATTTACGTCCTCTAATTACTCAACACAAAGCTGCTATTAGGACAATATCTAACTCTGGCCCCAGACATCACTCGGTACCCTTACTCAAATCTCTGAATATGTAAGATATTAAGTCACTGCACATCCTCTCATGTGTATTTTATATATATAAAACGCTGAACTGTAATGTCAATCCTGACCTTAAAAGCTTCCTAGAAGGTTGTAACAGATCCCATGAGCACCACACCAGAAACAAATACCTATTTGATATTCCAAGAGTATGACTTAGTCAAACTAGAAATACTTTACAAATCAAGGGACCCAGAATGTGGAATGACCTTCCCAATTATGTTAAAGACTGTACCTCTCCCAACCAGTTTAAGATAAAAACTAAGTATCACCTAATTAACTCAATGTAACCTACCTCACCCCTAAATGTCAACCCATGTCTACGAATTTAAACAATGCTGTTTGTTATCTTCTTGAGGTTATCTTGAGATGATTTCGGGGCTTTAGTGTCCCCGCGGCCCAGTCCTCGACCAGGCCTCCACTCCCAGGAAGCAGCCCGTGACAGCTGACTAACACCCAGGTACCTATTTACTGCTAGGTAACAGGGGCATTCAGGGTGAAAGAAACTTTGCCCATTTGTTTCTGCCTCGTGCGGGAATCGAACCCGCGCCACAGAATTACGAGTCCTGCGCGCTATCCACCAGGCTACGAGGCCCCTCAAAATTTGTTGACCAAATTGTATTTTTGTTTTTTTTCTGCCATGTTTCCCCCCCCCCCTTTTTTCATTTTTTCTGATTTTTTCTCTACACACTTTATACTTTAATCTCAATTAGTATTAAGTTTTAGTTTTAGTGTTTTTCCTGCCCGAAACACTTTGCGTAATAGTGGCTTTAGGCATTGTATGTACTAGCTCTATCTATAAATCCATCAACTTTTGTATTTCACTTTGTATGTACTTTACCTGAATAAATATTTGTATTTGTATTTATTTATATATACAATCTATTTACAGACTATACACTGTCACACACTATATACATTCACCATCAACACATTCAGAACACCGCGAGTGTGAGCTGCCACACCCAGACAGGCCCTCCCTCACTTCAACATCTTAATTGCCAACATTCCTCCTCCCACCATACTGTTATTGTTTTTATTACACTATTTACACACGTTATATATACCTATCTACATGTTTTATTTACCAGAACTATGCAAGTAAGCCGGTATTGTGTCCAAACAGTACAGTGGCTACCATACACTGCATGAGAAATCACACAGCAGACAACGCTACGATTACGCCGTCACCTCCCTCACTAAAATAGCTCCACTCAACATACTCCTGTTGCTGTTATTACACTATACAAACACACTGTATATACCCATGTACATGTGTGTTCCCCATAGCGATCCACGAAGCTAGTATGGTGAGCAAAAAAAAAAAAGAGTGGTTGCCAAACAGTGAGGCTACCTCAATTCTCTCCCTTCCTCCCTACCTCACCAAAATTCCTCCTTCCACAATACTACGCACAACGCTGATTATAACCACAATCCTGGTCACTAATTCCTGTAAATGAATAATTGACCACAAGTTTATTTTGAAAAGGAACCCAAGAAGTCGTTTGAAGATTCTAAGATGGACAAAATAATGCTGTAGTGCTGTGGCTAGCGCTGTGAACATCGTGAACAGCATTGAATCACTGATATTTGAACATCGTACCCAGTCATTATCACACTCAGACTCTTCTATAATACTATCATGGCTAAAAAATACAGATTATATATATATTTTGACATTATTAGGCGATGCTGTGGTCACACGCTGAACAGCAGTGCTGTGCGCTCAGGCTGCGAGCACCAGCCTTGGCTGCTCACTCACTACTGAGGCTCTCGCACCCGGGAATATGGACCATGATTTTTTTTAAAGATGGCGTCTGTTTACAAGAGCCCTGAGGAAGCTGATGTGAATCCCATGTAGCCCCGGGAGTTTTGAATGGAACGTGAAAAATACAAATACCTGGAGGCGCGTAGCGCAGCCCAGACGTGGGCCTGCAGGCGCGTTGCACAGTTAAAGGGTTAATGACAATGTGATGTTTCACTACAGACAAGTGTTACAAAGAAGGGAAAAACAATCTTCAATGGAATAATTTCTAGTGAGAAAATCAAGCAGTGAACCAGAAGCAGGTCCTGGTGGTATGCAGGCAAAACGTGCCAGTGTGTGTATCCCAGAGAAGTCATCACCGCCTGATGAATATAATGGAAGGGGACTCCGCTTCCAACCAGTAATGCCTCTCTTCCTCCCTCCCCTCCTCACTGTCTTCCATATGCCAACAGGAGTCATCAGTAAAGGTAAGTAATAACTTGTACATACTTTTATATTTAAGATTTGGGTGAATTAGGTATAAAATTTACTTTGAAGTTAATTTTGTTGGGAGTCTGAAATGGATTAATTCATTTCCCATTATTTCTTATGGGGAAATTTGCTTTGGTTAACAAATTTCCGGGTTACGAACCGTCTCTAGGAACGGATTAAATTCGTAAACTGAGGTACCCTTGTGTTGCTGTGATCTACCTTTCTGGTGGTCTTTTCTCTTGGTTACTGTGTTAGTTATAGACTCCCAGACTTCCCTTTCACTCTACGGAGTAGACCAGATTCTGGCATTGGTCTCTGGTAGGTGCTTGTGAATTGTTAAGAGAATAGAGTAGTACTGAAGGTTTGATAGGTGTACTAGTGTGTAGCTCTAGTCTTTCCCTATACATTATTATTAAACGAGAATTATAATACCATACATAAATTACATACACAGTTTTTACATTAACATCTTGAAAATGTCGACATAATGCTTGCTCAATGTACAGGATCTGAATTTATTCCTTTACAGTCAATTAAAAAAAACATTAAATAATACAAATTGTTAAGAGAATTTAAAATGAGAACAGAAACAGCATACCGAGCAACCTGGAGCCAGAGGACAGTGTTCTCGCCTTCATAGGTCATAGCAGCTACAGTGCTAGTATAGATCCGGGGTAAGTTGGAGGAGGCGATGTAACCATGACCACCACATGCCAGACGGCAGATGTCGGCACCCTGTGCTGCATCAGTGGTGCTAAGGGCTTTGAGGCCACTTGTCAGGAAGTGTAGCTGCAATATTATGGTAGTGGGTAATTATTAGAAATCCTTGAACAGTATATTTATTCTTAATATAAAACTAAAATATGGCTCATTTAATACTTAAATTATTTTCTTACATTTCTGTGGATAAATATCTCTGATTCTGTATCAAGAAAGTAATTTTTCAGAATATTGATACATACTGAAAGACAAGTTGGAAGCCTTGTCTCACCTCTGACAAAAAATCCATACTGCCTTTTGAAATGTTTGATAATGCTTTCATGTAGGTATCTACTACACTGTTTGCTGAGAAATGTAAAGCAAACACAGATGCAATGTGAGGCAACAGCTTGTACTGCTGTGTCTGATAGTCCAAAATCTGAGGCTCTGGTTCCCTGAAAGAAAGAGACATTTATATAGCACTTTTTTTTTAATAATTATTTACTAATCAAGTGACATTCTATTATTACTTTTATTTAATTTTTATTGTTATTGAATTATTATAACATTCAGTGCTTAGTATATTTCTCAGGAATTATTTCACATTGTTGGTATTAAGTATGGCTGCCTACTAAGCCAACTTATCATATAAGAATATGATAAGTTTATCAGTCTCCGTGGTGTAGTGGTAAGACACTCGCCTGGCGTTCCGCGAGCGCTATGTCATGGGTTCGTATCCTGGCCGGGGAGGATTTACTGGGCGCAATTCCTTAACTGTAGCCTCTGTTTAACGCAACAGTAAAATGTGTACTTGGATGAAAAAACGATTCTTCGCGGCAGGGGATCGTATTCCAGGGACCTGCCCGAAACGCTACGCGTACTAGTGGCTGTACAAGAATGTAACAACTCTTGTATATATCTAAAAAAAAAAAAAAAAAAAAAAAAAAAAAAACAATCTGTTGATGCTAGGTATGAACTTAGCACAGTAGTACAACACATGACCTAACACGGCCACTAATAGAGACAGGCCATATTGAACAAGATCTTACCCCGGAACTAGTTCGGACTGACGACGCACAGCTGAATATCGGGTAGCAATGGTGACAGCACACTGAAGCTCTTTGCAGGCGTCTAGTATAATGCCAGTCCTTGCATACATCATCGTGCCATAATTTAGTTTACTATGCATAGGTTTGACGTATGTCCCATCCTGTTACGATTCAGAATATAAGAACAAATGTAATTATATTATTATTAACATTAAGTTAATTAAGTTACAATAAGTTATTATTATTAACAAATAAAATATGAAACAAATTCAGTTACAAGTATTATGAAAGACATGTAAGAATTCTCATGTACAGTTATTTCTTAAAGCAGTGTAATCATAAGGTTACAGGCAATCACATAAACTTTATTTATTGGCTGCCAATTTAAAAAATAAATATTTTTGAAATTAATGGTAAAACCAGGTATGGTCTGTTGGCACAACGGTGCTCAAGAAAGGTATCTACATTCCAGCATGTCTTAAGTTATCAAGGTAATTACCTAAGTGTAGTTACAAGATGAGAGCTACGTTCGTGGTATCAAGCACAGCTTTCATATATTTTTAACAAAACTTTAAGAAATTTTTTATTTTAATGTTTCAATTTTAAGCACTAAGGAGGGGGGGATGAAGTCTCATTTTGTTAGCCTTGTACAACTAAACTACTGTATTGCACGTGTAATTTTATTCATTATTTTCCTAAACTCCCCATAATTTTTCTGATAAATTCATACTCAGCTACAGCAAAAAATGAAAATATCAAGAGAGAAGCCACTTGTAAAACACAAATCATATTACAGAAAGAAAAAGCAACATACAATGACACCGCGGCTTACGAATGCCCCTATTTACGAACTTTTTTAGCTACGACCCCAATTTCTTCAGAAAATACGAATTGGGTTACGAGCTTTGCCTTGGGAAACGAAGTTTGTTGATACACGTATGGCTGACCTAGTGCGTGGTAGCATGGCGTTCGCCCCTCAGTTTACCAGTGACAATCGCGTCTGAATTCTTTGTAAAGAATTATCTTTTTTTTGGATTTTTTTGGTATTTTGAACATAAAAGTTATGATTATATATCTCGCCATGGGTCCCAAGAAAGCCAGTGGTAAGGTTCAGGGCAAGAAAACACATGTGAGAATGACCATAGAGGAAAAAACAAGAGATCATTCGTAAACATGAAAATGATACACGGGTTGTTGAACTAGCTAGGCAGTGCAACAAATCTATGTCAACGATATGCACTGTACTTGCTAAGAAAAAGGACATTATAAGTGCTAAAGTGGCAAAAGAAGTACCAACAATCACGAAACAAAGAACACAAACACTTGAGGATGTTAAAAAGTTCTTATTAATTTGGATACACAACAAGGAGTTAGCAGGTGATAGCATTTCAGAGGCCATCATTTGTGAGAAAGCAAGGCAATTGCACAAAGACCTTTTAAAGAAAACCCCTGGAACGAGGGCTGCAGATACGAAAGAGTTTAAGGCAAGCAGGGGATGGTTTGAGAAATTTAGAAAAAGAAGTGGTATTCATAGTGTCGTGAGGCATGGGGAGGCTGCCAGCTCAGATAAACCAGCAACTGAAAGATTTATTGACGAATTTAAAGATTTTGTAAAGAATGAGGGATACCTACCACAACAAGTGTTTAATTGTGATGAGACAGGACTATTCTGGAAAAGACTGCCTAAGAGGACATACATTACCCAGGAGAAGTCATTGTCCAGACAAGCCTATGAGAGATAGGTTTACTTTTGTGCTGTGTGGTAATGTGAGGTGCAATTTGAAAATTAATCCCTTGCTTGTGTATCATTCTGAAATCCAGGTTTTTTCTAAAAAATATATGGGCAGAAAAGCCAAATGTGTATGATGTGGAGGTGCTAATAGTAAGGCATGAGTGACGAGGCAATTTTTTACCGAGTGGGTGAATGAGGTGGTTTACCCTGCCATAAAAAAATATCTGCAGGAGAAAAGTTTGCCACTCAAGGCCCTGCTACTCCTCGACAATGCTCCTGCTCATCCTCCAGGCTTGGAAGATGCATGTTTGACAAATTTAATTTTGTTACAATAAAGCTGTTTTCTGGGTTGGGGGGGGGGGGGAAAGAGTCCTTGGGGTTGTTGATGCTTGGTTGGTTGGCCGGGATGCACCTTCTTGTGACCTGTTGTGGCTCCTAGCCATTGCCTGCGTGCCACGGCCTCTGTGGCCCTGGATGTGCTTTAGGTTAACCTGGGCTCCCTTCGTCCCTGTTCCAGGGTTCAGGTCTCCTGGGTCGTCCGCGGAGTCATATGGTGTTGCCTGTTGTTTTGCTTTCGGGTTCAGGCGCGTGGTTTCTGCCTCCTGGGTTTGTCCCTTTTTTGTCCTTGTCTTTGGGTAGTTAGCTCCAGGGAGCTGAAGGGGGCTTTCCCCCAGGAAACCAGCGTTAAATGTAATGAAACGCCATTTTCTAGGTGAGTCTTGGAGGCTCCCTGGTAACCCTCCCCTCCGTCCCTCCAGTTGGCAGTTTTTCATGTGTTTTTGACATCCAGCCTCAGAACTGTAGGGTGGATAGCCAGTGCGGGGGTTTGGGGCTCCCTCTTGCCCCTCCCGAGGAGAGGGGAGCTGCGCAGACATGAGGTGCGGCTCGTGTGACGTCATGCTCGTTTGCTCGTTTTTATTTGGAGAGTTCTGTCCACTCGTTTGTCTATTTTAGTTGTTTTAACCAGAATACGGGTTTGTTTTGGGGTGCTTACCTTTCTGGGTGTCTGTTCCGGTCAATGGCAGATATAGAATACTCCAAATAACAAGCGCATGGTCCCCAGTAGGCCTAGAACTCCATTCACACTGACTGATGCCAAAGTCTAGGGATATACATATCACCCTAGATAGCTCCGTGGAGCCAAAGGGACTCCTTCCAGAAATGGTCATTTTAAAAGTGTGAAAATCAAAATAAACTGAAGGAAATTTAAATAAAACACTAGCGTTTAATGTAATGAAATGCCATTTACTGGGTAAGCCCCTTTGGCTCCCTGGAGCTATATAGGACTGATACATTATATTAGTTTGGGGCTTTAGTCAATGGAGTTCTGCCTACTGGGACAATGAGCAAGAACCTGGTCCCCTCAGAAAGGTGAGGAGAGTAACGGCCTAGGGTAACCTTCTTTGTATTTGACGGTATTCTCTGTCTGCCATCGACTGGGGTTAGGCACCCAGAAAGGTAGGTATCTCAAAACAAACCCTACATGGTAAGAAATTGCAAAAAATCCAAGACCGATCAGAGAAACAGTACTCCCGAAAAAAAGAAAACAAGGAAACTAGCAAACAAGCAAATGTTAACAACAGCCTAACAAATGTTAGGGAGAAGGGGAAGCCCTGGACCCCCGTGCCGGCAGCCAAGCTTCTAAATTCGGAGGATGAGCATCAAAAACGAAACTGCCGACTGGAGGGAGGGAGGGTGCCAGGGAACCTCCGAGGCTCACCCAGAAAATGGCGTTTCATTACATTCAATGCTGGTTTTCTGTAGGGAGCCCCTTCGGCTCCCTTGAGCTACATAACCAAAGATAAGTAAAAGAGGGACTTACCCAGGAGGCGGATGCACTGCGAGCATCAACTCGAAGATGAGACAACTGACTGCAACCTGCGACCCAAAGCCACACAAAAGAGGCTGGGACCAGGAACATTCACCAAATACCGGGCGGCCAGGACCCCGTCAGCCCAAGACATGTTCCCAAATGTCAGCCTAAGACATGTTCCCAAACACAGCAGCCAAAACAGCATACCTACAAACATCATAGGCACAAGGGTAGACCACAAGCTGGCGAGACTTAATCCTGTGGATGACCTGAGAGAAATATAGGATCAACCCAAATCACGTCCACAGAAGTCGAAATGCGCAGGTAACTGCACAGAGCTGCAACCAGCCACAACACCTGATGCACCCCTGGCCTGACCAACCAAGCATCAAGAAACCAGGGGCCCCTCCGGAAGCTCACCATCTCGTTCTGCACCAGAAAAGAAGGAGACGGCTGCAACTGAACAAAACAGCCACCTGGATCGAAAGAGCAAAGGCAGGGGGGCAAACAGCCCCAGAACTGCTAGTGGGCTTCCACCACAGCCCCCCCAAAAAACCGACAGAGGGGCCCCGGGGCAGAGTTGCCCTCCATGCTCACTACCCTAGAAGAAATGCAGAGTCCAAGAAAAAGGAAACAATAAGGGGGCTTGCTGGTAAGGCCCAGAAGTCTCTGCGGGAGGAGTAGGCTCAAATGCCTCTATCCCCACAACAAATGGGGCAGCCCCCGGAGCAGCCCGAGTCTCATCCCCAACTAAACCCCATCCCAACTCCAAAACCCTCAGACATTAGGGGGCCGGCAGGGGTATGGAGGAGCAGAGGAATCCCAATAACAGGGAAAGGACCCAGGGGTGCGGACTGAACCAAGGTCGAAGCGACCAATGCCCTCAAATCTGACCTAACCAAAACGGGGCAGCCCTGGGGCATTCGAGCGGGCAACCAACCTAGCACGTTGAA
Organism: Procambarus clarkii; assembly: GCF_040958095.1. Lineage (NCBI taxonomy): Eukaryota > Metazoa > Arthropoda > Malacostraca > Decapoda > Cambaridae > Procambarus > Procambarus clarkii. The sequence goes on along the minus strand of NC_091159.1, from coordinate 16,977,786 downwards.
AGAACTAAACCAATCAAGTAAGGCGACCGCTGCTTGACCCCCAAGATCTTCCAAAGAAGAAAGGGTAAACTGGAGAACGAGCAGGGAAAAAGATCCGCTCGACCCCAGATCGATGGTGTCAGTGACCCCACAAGCAGCATGATGGCGGCAAAACTGATGGGATCGTCACCCTGAGAGAAGGGTAATGAACAACTTGCAAACTCGCATAAGGCGAGATGGGACTTGGAAGACGCTTCCATGGGTCTGTCAAGCCCCGATGGAGTTCTTCAGGGTTCATAGGGGGTTTTGCCTACGGGAAGCCCAGGTAACGGTGCTGCAAAGTTGGTTGAGCCCCTAAGAGTGTCAACAAGAGGGAAGAGGGCTTAACTGGATCCCTGGGAAGTATACAAGCACAGGAGCATAGAGGGGGGGCCACCGAAAATATATGGCCAAAGGGCCAAAAGAAAACCAGCTGGCCCCAAGGGTAGGGTAAATGTCGAGCAGCAGGAACCCCTATGGAAGTAAAGGACTGAAAGCTCTAGGGAAGGCAACCATAGAACCCATGGGTAGTACTTACAGGATGCTTAAGGAAGGTAGCCCTAAGTGCAAGCAGTCCCAGTACACTACATTACTCCTGGCCACCACACCATAAAACGCAAGAAACACCACAATGGCACAAAATCCTGCAGGAAACCAAGACCAGAGTTGACAAAGCACCCCAGAGCGCTTCAGTCTACAAACTGAGGAGCTGGGCAATCAGCGTGGAGGAACGTGGCTTCCCTCTCCCATCCCCTGTGGGGGAGGGGGAGAAGTTGCATGGACAAGAGGCATGGTGTCAGTGGTTAACATTTGCTTGTTTTTCTTGTTTTCTTTTGGGGAATTCTGTTTCTCTGTTCGGTCTTGGGTTTTTTGCAATTTCCTACTGTGTGGAATTTGTTTTGAGATGCCTACCTTTCTGGGTGTCTAACCCCAGTCGATGGCAGACAGGGAATACCCTCAAAATCAAGAGGATTTCCCTAGGCCATTGCTCCTTGCGCCTTTCTGAGGGGGTCAGGTTCTGGCTTGTGGTCCCTAGTAAGCATAACTCCATTGATTGAAGCCCCTAATGTAGAGTATATCAGTCCTATATAGCTCCAGGGAGCCAAAGAGGCTCCCACAGAAAATCTGTGTTTTTCTTACCTCAAGAACCTGAGAGTTCTTCATGAGCATGTTTGAGCGGGGAATGCGGTAGTTATCAAATTTCAGGAAACCAATATCATTGGTGTTCATACCCATCCTAGGACCAATTTCACCAACTGTGATTCCTGGTGAAGATAGCAAAATGTTTAACAAAACCTTTAATAAGCCAAGTTTTTAATATTGTATCTAAAAGAAAGTGGGAATAGTTGGACAGCTTCAAGAAAAGTGTGTATGTAAAATAAGGTACTCCAGGCAGATTCATTTAAGCTGTATAGAATAGCCCCATATCTTGGTTACTTTGCTGGTAACTTTGAACGTTCCATCTTGGTGAACACTGGAGGCACACATTTAAACGACCAAAACCTCAGTACAGGGTGGGATATCTTGGATACAAGAGAATTCAGTCACCAGTAAGCTAAATAATAAAGAGGTATGTGTATCTATAAGGCTACATACTGTACTTACTACAGTGATACCTTGGTTTTTTACTCTAATCCATTCCAAGTCAGTATAGAGTAAATGTTAGGCTTATACCGAGGTCACCCCCCCCCCAGGGTTTAATTACTGACCCCTCCCATGGATGCAACCCCACAACAAGCTGGCTAACTCCTGGGAAACTGTTTCCTGCTAGGTGGACAGAGGCATTAGGTGATAGGAAATGTGCCCAACCATTACTGTCCCGCCCGAGACTCAAATCCAGAATTCTTGATTGTGGGTTGAGAATGAACCCGATTGTACTACCATGACCCTCGTGATGATTATGTAGCGGTAATACATAGATATCTTAGTAGTTAAGTTATTTGTTAACAGTCTTCACAGTTCACTGATAATTGAACTCACCTTTGAGACTGTGGTGAGTTTCTTCATCCCTTATTTGAACCATGAACAGATGAGGACCATGGCATTGGCCCTTTGTGTACAGTTGGGCCATCACCAATGCATAATTTGCTGTCTTGCCCACTGAAAAATATACAATGTACAGTATAAACTATACAGCTATACAGATGCGGCACAAGAAACGGCAACAGGTATTCCAGGGCTCAGAAAATGGTTACCTTACATTTTCTCTGTTTACATAGTTGAGATTGCATGATCAAATAAATGGCAGAAAATCTGAAGCAAAATGAATCATTAAATAGCATTCATCTAAGATTTGTAGAAAACAGGGCCACAAATTCAACCTAAACTATGGAATCTGTAGATCTATAAAAACCCAGGGTTGAATGTAATGAAATGCCATTTTCTGGGTGAGCCCCAGAGGCTCCCTGAAGCTATCCAAACTGATACAGTGCTGTATTAGTTAGGGTTATCAGTCACAGAGTCCTTTAACTTACTGGGGACCACGAGCCAGAACCAGGTCCCTTCCCCAGAGAGGCGCAGGGGACTATGAGCACTTAACATTTAGAGCATGTCATACTTACCATCTACCAGGAAAGGACCCAGAAAGGTAAGCAAATCAAAACAGATCACTGTCTGGTTACATTATACAAGCTACATCATCAAAAGAGCAAAATATCTCCCTCCCCAAAAGACCAGCGTTGAATGTAATGTAACGCCATTTTCTGGGTGAGACCCGGAGGCTCCCCGGAGCTTTACCAGGCTGATATGCTAGTGTCAGACTTTGGCATCAGTCATGTGTTTGGAGTTCTAGGGCCTATCGAGGACCACGGCCAGAACCTGGCCCCCTCAGAGAGGCAAGGGGAGCAATGGCCTATAGAAACCCCCGTGTGGTTGGAAGCATTCTATGTCTGCCATCGACCGGGTCAAACATCCAGAAAGGTAAGCATTCCAAAACAAACCCCTACTCTGGTTAAAATTGCTACCTAAAGCCGAACTAGTGGATAGAACTCCTCAACAGAAAACAAGCAAACTAGTATGACGTCACACGTCACCGCGCCGCTGTCTGCGCAGCTCCCCCCTCCCCGAGAGGGGGAAGGGGGAGCCCCAGACCTCCCACGCCGGCTATCCACCCATCAGTTCTGAGGCTGGATGTCAAAACACGCAAAAACTGCCGACCGGAGGGAGGGAGGGTTGCCGGGGAGCCTCCGGGTCTCACCCAGAAAATGGCGTTTCATTACATTCAACGCTGGTTTTCTGGGGGGAGCCCGTCGGCTCCCCAGAGCTAACTACCCACAGAGGAAGGTCAAAGGGACGGAACCGGGAGGCGGACACCACGCACCCCCCACGGAAGCGAGACAACCAGCAGCAAAATGCCAACCCAAGGCGCCACAGCCCCGAAAAGTCCCTGAAACAACACGAGAACGAGCAGCAAGGCCCCCCGTACGAACACCAAAGATCCACGCCCGAATGACCGCAAGGACACGTCGCTCAGACGGCAGCGAGAGCAGCGAAGCCACGAACGCCACGGGCATGAGGGAAGAACACAGGCAACTGAGCCGCAAGAACACGGCTGACAACCCGGGACACCATCACCCGCGAACCGGGAAGAACAGAACCGAATCGACGCAAAATGCGCCCCGGACACAGATGCTGTGGCACGCAAACAACAGCGGAGGGCCGCCACTGAACACAAAACACGACACACCCCCGGCCCGACCAACCAAGCACCAACAAAACATGGACCCTCCAGAACGCAGCAGCCCCACCCCGCGCCAAAAAAGATGGAGACTGCTGCCACCGAACAACCAAAATGCTAAAACCGAAGGAGCAAGAAAACTCAGCGACCCTACCCCCAGAGGCAAACGCCAAAAGGAAAAAGAGCCGACGAAAAAACAAACCGGAACCGAAGGGGCCCTACCAACTGACGAGAAGACAGAGCATGCTGACTAGAGACCAGGACGGTGCAAGCGGTGCACAAACAGGTCGGAGGTGAAACGACACACGAGACAGCTTACTAATGGTGCAAAAACAACACCAAGACTGAAAGCAAGCCGAAGCGGCTCCGCCAGCCCCGTATGAAAAAGGTACCCAACCGGGCCACAAGTAGCCCAACAGGGCCACCAAATCACCAAGCTAACCTACATACGTAAATACATAGATACACAGATTTACGTATGCCCTACATAAAGTGTTCGATGTGTCTTTTACATAGTGTCATTAATGTACATTTACAAAGGTGAAATGTAATTCTGATCAGCTTCCATATATACTTTATACACATACATTTACACATACATTTACACATACATATACACACACACATACATACATATTTCTGTGGTGCCCATATCTTAAGAAGCACATCAACAAACTGGAAAAGGTGCAAAGACATGCTACTAAGTGGCTCCCAGAACTGAAGGGTAAGAGCTACGAGGAGAGGTTAAAGGCATTAAATATGCCAAAACTAGAAGACAGAAGAAAAAGAGGTGATATGATCACTACATACAAAATAGTAACAGGAATTGATAAAATCGATAGGGAAGATTTCCTGAGACCTCAAACTTTAAGAACAAGAGGGTCATAGATATAAACTAGCTAAACACAGATGCCGAAGAAATATAAGAAAATTCACTTTCGCAAACAGAGTATTAGACGGTTGGAACAAGTTAGGGGAGAAGGTGGTGGAGGCCAAGGCCGTCAGTAGTTTCAAAGCGTTATATGACAAAGAGTGCTGGGAAGACGGGACACCACGAGCGTAGCTCTCATCCTGTAACTACACTTAGGTAATTACACTTAGGTAATTACAGGGCCACAAGTAGCCCAAAATGGCGACCCGGACGAGGAGCCAACAGACGTTCCAATAATGCGGGAAGTAGCGAAAACCTTCCCGAACCCTCGAGAACACAGAAGTCAACAGTAGTCCCGAAGGCACACAAAGGCGCAGGCGCACCCGAGACCAGAAGTCACGTAGAACCCAAGACCGGGGAAACATGACAAAGACACCGTCCTAAATATGGGAGGGGGGGAAGCATCCACCCACAGGACGGAACCAACTGACTCAAAGGCCAAGGAACCGAGCCCGGGGAGGGGCTGACGCCCAACAGCACGTACGGCGAGTGGGGAGAAAAGACCCCACTCCGCATAACCACAAGTCCCGCCTAGAGGGGGAGAAAGAACCCCCACGGGGTCCTACGGGGCCAAGGGCCTCCCCATGTCAGCCCCCAGGAACCGACACGACAGGCCCTGGGGGCCGAGCTGTCCCCCCAAAGCCCCGGCCGTACCAGAAAACCGGGGCAGCCGCAAAAACACTAAGGAAGGGAGCCCACTGGCAGACTCTTACAACACGGCTGGAGGAACAGGCTCAATGCCCCCGTCACTACCCCGGAAGGGGAATACCCCGAGACTGCCCGAATCTCAACACCAACAAACCCCGCCCCGATCCTACAGACAGCAAGGAACCACCGGATGCAGGCAGGAAGGGGGATCCAGGGGAAAGACAAGGGGGCGTGGAAGGAACCGAAGTAACCAACACCCCAAGTCCCAACACGAACCAAAACGGGGCAGCCCCGGGGCTCCCGGGGAGTAAACCACGAGAGCATTGCCACCACCAAGGCTCAAAGTGCAATGCCCCTGCTGCCCGCACCTGCTTAGTCAGCACAACTGGGTAACCGAGCCACAACGAGCAACAAAACTCGCAGGACTCCGGGTCGAAGGTGTCACCGACCCCACAGGCAGCAGACGGAGGCAAAACAGAGTCACCCAGAGACAAAGGGTGAGAGCAACCCTCAAACTCACTGGAAGCGAGGGGGGACTCTGGGGTCACATCCATCGGACCCACGCGCCCCCAGGGGTTTCCCAGGGGTTTCCCAGGGTCCCGAGCATTTACTATAAGAGGACTCGCACTCAGGTAATCCCCGGCAGGGTACTGCTAACCGGTGCCCAAAGCTACCAAACAACTTTCTAAGAGCTGAACCCCCAGGACGTGTACACTCACGGGGACCTAGCAGGAGGTACCACCAGAAAATACTCAGAACACAAGGGACAAGGGGCAAGAATGAAGGCAGACCCCCCCACCTGGTAGATAACAAAAATAAAAAGAAAACCCCACAAGAGGACAGCGTACCCAAGCGGAACAGAGCCGGCCGCCATGATTGGTAAAGACAAGCTGCACAGTACTCTGCGCCCCACCAGTGCAAAACTGCCCCTTACCCTAAGGCGAACAAGGGAGACAGAACACCCGAGCACACAAAGAGCGGCCGAAAACCAAGCAGTAAACGGCCTAGCAGGAGCAGGACCCAAGGAACTTGTGGAAGGTGGCCCCAAGCCCCAAGGGCAGTACTTACAGGGCACCTAGGGAATGGAACCCTAGGCGCATGCAGCCCGAGTACTGAAGACACACTCCTGGCTCACGAACCACCAAGAAGACAGACACCACACTCTAGGTACAGTGCTGAAACAACTAGTGGAGCCGGAACACATAACCAGTGCCTATAGCATCAGCCGAAGAACTGATGGGTGGATAGCTGGCGTGGGAGGTCTGGGGCTCCCCTCCCAGGGAAGGGGGAGCTGCGCAGACAGCGGCGCAGTGACGTGTGACTTCATACTAGTTTGCTTGTTTTCTGTTGGGGAGTTCTATCCACTAGTTCGGCTTTAGGTAGCAATTTTAACCAGAATAGGGATTTGTTTTGGAATGCTTACCTTTCTGGATGCTTGACCCGGTTGATGGCAGGCATAGAATGCTTCCAACCACACAGGGGTTTCTATAGGCCATTGCTCCCCTTGCCTCTCTGAGGGGGGGCCAGGTTCCGGCCGTGGTCCCCGGTAGGCCCTAGAACTCCATACACATGACTGATGCCAAAGTCTGACATTATCATATCAGCCTGGTAAAGCTCCGGGGAGCCGACAGGGCTCCCCCCAGAAAACCCAGTGTTGAATGTAATGAGACGCCATTTTCTGGGTGAGACCCGGAGACTCCCCAGAACTATCCTGGCTGATATGCCAGGATAGCATATCAGGATATATGTCAGACCTTGGCTTCAATCAGGTGTATGGAGTTCTGTGGACCTACCGGGGACCACGAACAAGAACGTGGCCCCCCCCTCAGAGAGGCATGGGGGAGCAATTGCCTACAGAAACCCCTGTGTGGTTGGAAGCATTCTATGTCTGCCATCGACCGAGTCAAGCACCCAGGAAGGTAAGCATCCCAAAACAAACCCCTATTCTGGTGAAAATTGCTACAAAAAGCCGAACAAGTGGATAGAACTTCCCAAAAAGAAACGAGCAAGCAAGCATGACGTCACACATCGCCGCGCTGCTATCTGCGCACCTTTCCCCTCCACAGGAGGGGAAGGGGGAGCCCCAAACCCAAGTGCCGGCCATCCACCCTTTAGCTCTGAGACTAGACATCAAAACACGCAAAAAACCACTGACCAGGGGAAGGGAGGGATGCCGAGGAGCCTCCGGGTCTCACCCAGAAAATGGCGTTTCATTACATTCAACGCTGGTTTTTTTTTGAGGGGGGGATCCCCGTCAGCTCTCTGGAGCTAACTACCCACAGAGGAAAAGTAGAGGGACTTACCCGGGAGGCGGTCGCTGCTCACTCCTCAACGCGAAGTTGAGACAACTGGCTGCAACCGCCAACCCAAAGCGACACAGGTCCGACTAGGCCCAGGAATGTTCACGAGGTAGCATGTAGCCAAGACCCTGTTCGACCTCCAAAAACCCCGCACCCGAATACCAGTCTAAGACATGTTGCCAAAAATGGCAGCAAGGGCAGCGAACTTACGAACATCATGGGCACAGGGATAGACCGCAGGCAGTCTGGCTTTAATAACCCTGCAGACGACCTGAGAGACCTGCACTCGCGAACAGGGAAGGAGGGAAACCGGATCGACCTAAAGCGCGTCCCCGGAAACAGAAGCCGTTGTGCGCAAATAACGGCGAAGGGCCGCAACCCTACACAAAGGAAGTCCGGTTGCCCTCCAGTATTTTCCATGTACAATATATATTATTTGATACCTCTCTCAACTCCTTTCTACAGAGTACATTTTGAGAGCAGTGAGAGAATCCCAATAGTTTAAGTGCTTTGTCATGTCTATGCTTCCTGTATATGTTCTCTGAATTCCCTCTATTTCAGCAATCATTCCTGCTCTGAAGTGAGTATCAAGCAGCACTCCAGACAGGACAGTACAAGTGATTTGAATAGTATGACCATTGTGATTGGATCCCTGGAGTTGAAGGGTCTCATAATTCATCCTATCATGATGTCCAAACAACACATCAGAAAATGAAGAAACAATGACTTTTTGGTTCATTCTGGAACAAAGTTTGATAATAATTGAGACGGATCGAAACATTGTTGTTTATTCATTTTCTGATGTGTGGTTTGGACATCTTATCTTGAGCCATGTTATTGTGACTTGTCGTCTCCATGCTATTGTTTTTCTAGTTTTCAGTTGTTTTCTATACAACTGTTAGTCCACTACCTCTCCATCGAGAACAGGAGCACAGCGAGACCTCTGGAAATTCAACTGATTTCCTGAAAGAACAGTAATAAAGGTGCACAAAGTTTCCTTCCAACTGAGCACCTGTGAGTGACAAAACAGATATCCTCTTCCTAGTGAGAATATGAAATTGTCAATTAGCTAGAAGGCATCAGGATCTTTGCTGTAACTACGAAACAGACGAAAATCTGAACTCCAAGAGTGTCAGATCAAGTTGAGAAGCATAGCCCTAATTCCGTAAGAAAATGCAGGAAAACAAGTGGATAGCAAGTTTCGAAAAGAAGATTCATCAACGTCCACAGAGAGAATGATGATCGAAACTCTCGGCAGAAAGGAGTAGTCAATCTTAAGCAGACAAGGAGTCACAATAACGTGGCTGAAATGTTGACCAAACCACACACTAGAAAGTGAAGGGACGACGACGTTTCGGTCCGTCCTGTACCATTCTCAAGTCGACAATCAATCTTAAACTTGTGAAGAATACAGCAGTCCTATCGCATTGTAAAACACTTCCCCCAATCTGGAGACCAGAGTCAAAGAAGGAATAAAGGTGAACAGGTCCTGATCACATTCCAATCATCTTAGGCAGAATATCTTCCTAGACTGGGGAAGAGGATGAACTCTCTGCATCACCTTGTAGGGAAAACCCAACAAATCACAGGTCTGTGCGAAGGAAAGGATCAGACCCCAAAGGTACACTATTTTCATGGCAGGGAAGAAGGAAAGGATCCTCCCACCCAGAAGAGTGAAGAACCACAAGCACCTGCAAAGTTTGGTGGAGTGATGTAATGGATGATTAACTGGAGTGTAGGGATGTTGGTTCTCTCTGGTGGTGCTCGATATTGTGTGTGTAGGGTGCGGTGAATAAACAGGTGTCAGTTTTCAATACCTTTGGCCAACTTGTTCTATTTTCTACTGGCTGATGTATTCCCATCTGATGAAAGTTAGTGGTAAAGCAATAATGATGATAGTTACTATAATTTCATGAAATGTATGAAAATTCTAAAAAATCAAACAATAAACATATGTATTTTCCTGGTTATATATATTGACATGTAATGCTAATACAACAGTACTGTACCATATCACATAATAGATATAAACAAGCTGACAAAATGTAAATTCCTTTGAAACTATTTCCTATAACAACAGTACATGCTTTATTAGACCATTAAACATGTTAGCTTTGTGGATTTTCCTTTTGCATTATAGATACAATATATACAAGAATAGTATATTGTACACTCTGTTTACCTGATTTTTCCAATTTGATATCTCATTATGCATTAGGAATCAGTATGAACCATCACCAAGAAGTACTGTATGGTGTGTTGCATACCAGTGTTCAAATATTCAGGTCTTACACTATAAAGTGGCAAGTGCTTTATACTTACTGCCTCCTGGCCACCATTTAGTAGCCGAGATGCAAGGTGTATGAAGGATAAACTCCTGAGTATCGGGACTGTAGGTGGCTGTTGTCTCTAACCCTCTCAGGAAGGTTCCATGGCCCATCTCAGTCTGGAAAATTACATTGTGTGACCAGATAAAATATATTCTAGTGAGACTGGTCAACTGCCACAGCAGGTACATAGTTACCTTATCAACACAAAGTTCCCTACATGTTTTCAAGGTTACATACATTAAATTAGAGTAATGCAACTAGATACTCCACAAAGTAGTTTTAAGTCCCGCCTTCTTCAAAGTAGTAATAAATGCCCCAATAAAATCAATCCCATCAAATTCCTACAGCATTACAATTAACTATGCGGCATGTCACCCACTCTTTGCACCTTTATTAGGAAAGTCAAATTCTGGCTCATGATCCCTGGTAGGATAGAGCTTTACTGTTGATATGACCTAGTAGATGGAAGCCATCTCAGTGAAATAGCTTCACAGAGCACAAGGAGGCTCCCCCAGAAAAGGCAAAATGAAGCTCAGAATTATATTTGACAATTACTCAATTACTGCCAAAATTCTTAATGTGTAAGAAAAACTATACATTCAAACATTCAGGAGTGAATATTTTAAATCAGTCTAATAATAAGACTAAAGCTCAACTCAGTAAATCATCTCACATATCAGGAAAAGTTGAGGGCCACAGGGCTAACAACCCTGCAATCCAGGTATAACAGGGCAGATCTCATTGAAACTTTTAAAATACTGAACAGTTTGAAGATGTTGATCCAGAAAATTTCTTCAGAAGGTCAGATGTAACACAAACAAGGGGCAATGGTTTCAACCTCAACAAACCACATTGTAGGACTGAGAACAGGAGATGCTTTTTCACCCACAGGGTTATAGACCCACAGAACTGCCTACCTGCCAAAGCCGTAAATGCCAAAACTCTGTTAACTTTTAAAGTACATTTGGAAAAGATCATCTAGGCAAATGGAGGGAGCTTCGACAAGCCTCCGGCTTCCTGTCCTCATTCGAGGTCACTAGTGTTAGTGGCTCTCAGGTAAATTCGGGTATGGCAATGAAAATAACAATGTGTAATACAATTATTTAAACACAAATGCAACTGAAATTCTGGATGGCTTTTCGTATTAAATGTTTGGGCTGTACCAATTGTACAGAGTAATAATAACTGCAGCACTTTCCACTCCTCAGGCAGATAACATCTTCCAACATCACGATACCAACATATTCTGCCAAGAAACTAATCACAGTACAGGTAGATGAATGGATAGAACCATCAGTGTGTATATTGTTTGTGTTTTTTTGTCTTAATTTCAGTTTGTAGATTGTGTATGTGTTTAAGGATATTTAATCTAGTAGATTATCATCTAATGCAAACTAAATATGTACTCTGATTAGTTAAAAAATCCTCAGTTCTTTAACCCTTAGGCAGAGGTTATCGTCATACATTGATTTGTGAAGTCAGTCAGTGGTTATCATCATATGACAATTTAAACAATTATGGTCTGGGTTTTACATATATGATGCAAATAAGGTTTGTAATAGGTCTATGTAGATGTAAGGAAGTTTTCCTGAACCCTTTGAAAAAATCCTGCTATCATTTCATGGTTACATAACTTGATGAATGCATTACTGGTTGTAATGGAGTACCAGGTAAACTAATCATCAATTGAAACATTATCATGTGTTATGTTAATTGTGTGATTTATCAAGTTATTCAACACATACTTTTGTAAATAAAGAGAACCAAGTGATAAACAATCAATAAAACATCCTAGGATAACAGAGGAAGGATCAGCAGTGTTGGGCACCAGGTGTTGACAGGCGCCAGACACAGCGCCATGCACCTCTTGAGATTTATCGAAGGCCACAACACACCCTTCAAAAGTATTTATTATTTCACCCAGAGAAATTTTAAATATTCACTTATTTTTGGCTTTCTTACATTTGACATACAAATCGATAATACTATAATGAACAATTATTTTGGGGAATTTTTATATTTGTTTTCACATAAGCAGGTATTACCATTTCTCCATAGCAGCTGTCCAAGGGTTAAACAATTAAAAGTGATGTAGTGCTTCTGTTTTTGTACAAATAATTTATCAAAATCAAGCTAATCTCACCTGAGCATATGTGCCGATAATTCTCCCACTTGTGGCAAGAGGTACCCACTTCTTCTTCTGCTCAGGTGTTCCTTGTCCCTTGATGCCTGGGATAAACATACCCCAGTGAAGCATCAGAGGGTTACCATCCTTCAGTATTCTCCTAATGACATAATTGTCCATGATGCTGCTGTTAAGAAAGTGTCTAAATAAGATTCTGTTTATATATTTAGTTAGCAAGTGCACCTCAATGTGCAATTTTTCACAGAAACTTTTAGTACTTTAATAACATACTCCCAAGTGTTACACATTTAATAATTTGGTTTAAGAATTATCTAAGTTGCTTTTAGACAATGAAGCTGATGCACTAGAAATAAATAATCAATTTGAAAATACTGACACACCAATGGTAGAACTGACTACCATTAGTATACACGAAACATTTTGTTTTACCTTGCATTTTTTCCTTCTTTTGAAGCTTTCATGATGGTGTAGCATGATTTCCGTAATTCATTACTGACACGCTCTTCATGACTCAAATATTCTGGAGGAATTTTATCTACATACTCAGGATCTTCAAGGAACTGCTTCTCTAGAAAAAAAAAGTTGGATGTAATGAAACACAATCTTCTGAGCGAGCCCTGGAGGCTTTCTGGAGCTTATCATGCTAATGTACGTTATATTAGACCAGAAAATTAGCTATGGAGTTCAGACCTACCAAGGACCATGAGCCAGAACCTGGGCCCTGGAAAACCCATCTGTGGTTGGGGTTTTTCCTTATCTGCCATTGACCGGGGTTAGGCACACAGAAAGGTAGGCATAACAAAACAAACCCCATATGGTAAAAACTAACAACAAAAACAGAACAGAGCGGTAGAACTCCCTTCAATCCCTAGGAAACAAGCAAACGTAACACACTACTGCTGCGACGCTCATCTGCGCAGCCCTCCCCTCGCCCGACCCGACCCCCAGAGGACAATGCCAACAAAAAATCTTGGAAAAACAGTTTTGAATTTAAAGGGCCACCACAAACCGAGGAGAGGAAAGATAAGAGAGCACCTTGTCCAAGGACCAGGACGGCTCAGGCACAGCCTGAGCAGGCCGGAGGTAAAACAAAGCACGAAACAGCGTACAGAATGGGGCGAATGTGACGTCCACCCCGAACACAAGCTGGAGCGGCTCCGCCAGTGCCGCACGATACAAGGCGACAGTAAGAAGCATCAAATGATGGTCCTGAAAAAGCCAAGAAAGGACAAGACAACCCGATCCAAAATTGAAGACAACCTACGAAGAGCAAGAAAATGGCGAAAAAAGTGCCAGGAACATCATACAGTTGCCGAGACAAAGCCCACAGGTGGAACACCATCAACGAAACCATCTGAATACCATAGAAATGGTGATACACCTGCGTCAAGAAGACCAGACACAAAGAGCAGAGGAGAAGGCCAAACCAGCCACATACTGGACTGGTCCGACCTGCCGAAAGAGGCGGACCTGCTGGAAACGTCCAGGGCTCGAACACTAAACAAGCAGTGCCTGAAAACAAGGCTGGGCCGGCCACCAAAGGGCCACGAGGACTACTCTCCCTGGGAAGGACTCCAACCGAGCCAGAACCCGAAGCAACAGCTGGACTGGGGGGGGGGGGGGGTAAGAGGTACAGGTACCTCCACCTCGACCAGTCCTGCCGAAAGGCATCCACTGCGAATGCCTCGCAGACGGGGAAGGGCGCCCCACATAAAATGAGAGATGCCGAGACAACGCCGACGTGAAGATGTCCATGTCTGGGAGTCCGTACATCTGGCAGGGCCAACGAAACGAGACAGCGTCGACCGTCTATTCCGTGAACAGGGGAACGAACCGAGACAGGCCATCCATTAGGACCTTGGACACTCGCCGGACATGAACCGCATGGAGAGCCAAACCACGAGAATCCAACAGATGAGCTACTCGAAGGGACCAACCCCAAAGAGACAAGAACCAAAGAGAACCCCCGTGGTTCCGGCAATGAACCACTGGAGAACAGTCCGAATGGAGCCGGATGGTAGAGCCCCGAGTGACCTGAACCCTCTGAAGCGCAAACCAGACTGCTGTGAACTCCCGATCCATGCTGTGAGCACAACGGAAGCAGGGACCCCACCATCCCTGGCCGGCCTGGTGAGCACTGGCCACAAAGCCCCAGCCGAGAGGCGACCCATCCGTGAAAACATCGAGCGAGGCACAGAACCCCCAGAAGCCCCAAAGAGGAAGCTGGCAATGCAGCAACTAACACAAGGCCCCCGGAGTACAAAACCCAAAAATCGTGAGAGAGGCAGAAGGGGGCATCCCTGAAGAAACCAAAACAGATGCCGAGGCCAAACCCGACCCAGCGGGTAGACCAGCACGGCGAAGTTCAAACTCCCTCATAACTGCTCAAGCAACCACCGAGTGATCCGGGACTCTCTCAGAAATAGCCAAAGCCGTTTTTCTGGAGGGAGAGACAAAGAAATGGCCCGAGAGTCCCAAACAAGACCCAGCCAGGTTCGAACCCGGGACAGAACCAGATGGAATGTCCTCCAATTCACCAGAAACCCTTGGAAAGAACCACACCCCTGGTGAGCAGACAAGCAGACCGACTGGGAGCCCACACCAGCCAGTCGTCGAGGTAGGCCAGAAAACCGAATCCCGAACAGACCCAGACAGGTCACCAAAATCCGGTAAAGATGAGTAAATACGTGAGGTGCCAATACAAACTATGGAAAGCAACGAAAGCGGCAAGCCTGAAGCCTCACCACTAACTGTGCCAGTCCAGGAACCCTGGAGAGGAATATGCCAAGAAGTGACCCGGAGGTCCAGGGACACCATACAGGCACCCGGCCCCAACAGAAGCCGAACTGGAGACAACAGTCAGCCGAAGAGGCAAAGAATCCAGGGTGCAGACTGAACAAGTCCAGAAGAACCTCAGATTTGCAAAGTCCCATGTCGGCAACCCCGGAAGGATGAGGTGGATCGACAACGTCCAAACGCACCCACATCATGATGTCATGACGAAGCGCAGGGGAAGAATTCCACCCTGCCAGCCCTGAACCCCCAAAAGGGGGAAGGAGCCGCCCGACACCACCAGTGGCTGGAAGGCAACCAAAAAATGCCCACGAACTGCGGGACCAAGCGTGAACCAACAGAGCAAGTCTCCCCCCCCCCCCAGCGCCCCGTCAACAGCGAAGGAGTCGGATCCCTGTCCGAAAGAAAATGTATATATATACTGTATAAAAGGATATATATACTTTTCAGTCGCATATAGTCCTGGGGACCATTCAGGCTTGTTCGCATTTGTGTTCCTCACGTGTGCCCCAAAGAATGAGGTGATTTGGTAAAATGCTATGCCCAAGATTACCATCCGAGTTGCCGGCGGGGAAGTGGTTCAAATAGCTTCGGCTATCACGTCCTTCTGTCCGGCCGTGATGGTCAAGCGGATTAAGGCGCCGTGTAGTTACCAGTTGCGTTGCTCCTGGAAGTATGGGTTCGAGTCACTTCTGGGGTGTGAGTTTTCAGTCGCATATAGTCCTGGGGACCATTCAGGCTTGTTCGCATACTGTATATATACAGTATATATATATATATACTCCAGGAGTATATATATATATACTCTATAGAGCCTCCGGGACTCACCCACAAAATGGCATTTCATTACATTCAACACTGATGAACCTTGCAGTTGTTTGTAAAGCATTTGCTTACTTTCTGGATGTTTTCTCAGTAGGGTGGTGGGCATTCATTTGCTTCTTGCACCTCTGTCTCTGATCCCCAGTAGTCCAAATAGAACTGCTGTGACTGATGTGACCCATTATAAAGAGTAATTTCAGTAAGATGTGTTATATAAGGGTCTGCTGTACCTGTCTGCTTGTAAAACTAGAATATACCTCTTAGTTTGAAGAACTTTGATTGACTGTACATCTGTTAATTTATAAATCACTGCAAATTACCATTATTTATCTCAATCATTATGCCAGCTTTAATATTTCATTCAACCTAATTAATTTATAGCTGCTCACTGTACTAATATGAATGAATACAATGAATGCTTATGCACCAAAATATATTGTACTTTCTTGCAAATGAATAAATGATGTACATAAATAATACAAGTATAAATTGGCTGGGTTTTCTTAGTGCTATCATAAAGAATTCATTTATTTGCTAGAATGGCAAATGGCTCCCACCACTATGTCAGAAACCAAGTTCCAGTAGAGATAAATAAAATTATGAATTGTACCAAATGATCGTCGACTGGCAGTTTTCTCCACCCCTCCATCAATAATGTTAGTAAGCTCTTCTATGTTAAAGTTGCAGTTGGCTCGCTCTTTTCTAAGTTCTGCAACACATTCCAGCTCTCTTGATGGCTTCATCATGCTTTTTATGTTTTCTTACAATCCTGAAAGATAAATAATTATGTAAACATACAATATCTTCAAGAAGTTATATTTGCTGATAAATAGTCCAATATAAACTGGCTCTTTAATAAAGAAATGATAAATTGTACAATATTTCTATCATATGCAGCTCACTAACGGCCGGTGTGGATCCCTTGCATGTGACATCACACAGTCATTGGTGTATGTCAGCACTTCAAGTGGTCAAGCACTGTTGGGTTCACAAGCAGTTTACAGTTAGTTCTGATTAAGAAGTTGAAGTGATAGCTCAAGTACTGAACACAACAAGAACTTTTGTTAGCATTAGCAGGGGAGCCGGCTCACCGGAGGAAGCAGCCCACCACAGCAGTTCTTGAACGATGAAAAACTGCTGACCAGAGAGAAGAAGAGTGAAAGGATGCCTCCAGAGCTCACCCAGAAAATGTAGTTTCATTACATTCAAAGTTGGGTTTCTGTTGGTATTCCACAGGATGAGTATGGGTGTACAATTATGTACTCATACAATTGTGCACCTCATACTCACCCACAGGGTGAGTATGGGGTGCACAATAAACTACCACCCACAGGGTGAGTATGGGGTGAACAATAAACTACCACCCACAGGGTGAGTATGGGGTGAACAATAAACTACCACCCACAGGGTTAGTATGGGGTGCACAATAAACTACCACCCACAGGGTGAGTATGGGGTGCACAATAAACTACCACCCACAGGGTAAGTATGGGGTGCACAATAAACTACCACCCACAGGGTGAGTATGGGGTGCACAATAAGCTACCACCCACAGGGTTAGTATGGGGTGCACAATAAACTGCCACCCACAGGGTGAGTATGGGGTGCACAATAAACTACCACCCACGGGGTTAGTATGGGGTGCACAATAAACTACCACCCACAGGGTGAGTATGGGGTGCACAATAAACTACCACCCACAGGGTGAGTATGGGGTGCACAATAAACTACCACCCACAGGGTAAGTATGGGGTGCACAATAAACTACCACCCACAGGGTGAGTATGGGGTGCACAATAAGCTACCACCCACAGGGTTAGTATGGGGTGCACAATAAACTACCACCCACAGGGTTAGTATGGGGTGCACAATAAACTACCACCCACAGGGTTAGTATGGGGTGCACAATAAACTACCACCCACAGGGTTAGTATGGGGTGCACAATAAACTACCACCCACAGGGTTAGTATGGGGTGCACAATAAGCTACCACCCACAGGGTTAGTATGGGGTGCACAATAGCTACCACCCACATGGTTAGTATGGGGTGCACAATAAGCTACCACCCACAGGGTTAGTATGGGGTGCACAATAAGCTACCACCCACAGGGTTAGTATGGGGTGCACAATAGCTACCACCCACATGGTTAGTATGGGGTGCACAATAAGCTACCACCCACAGGGTTAGTATGGGGTGCACAATAAACTGCCACCCACAGGGTGAGTATGGGGTGCACAATAAACTACCACCCACAGGGTGAGTATGGGGTGCACAATAGCTACCACCCACATGGTTAGTATGGGGTGCACAATAAGCTACCACCCACAGGGTTAGTATGGGGTGCACAATAAACTGCCACCCACAGGGTGAGTATGGGGTGCACAATAAACTACCACCCACAGGGTGAGTATGGGGTGCACAATAAACTACCACCAACAGGGTGAGTAAGGGGTGCACAATAAACTACCACCCACAGGGTGAGTATGGGGTGCACAATAAACTACCACCCATGGGGTGAGTATGGGGTGCACAATAAGCTACCACCCATGGGGTGAGTATGGGGTGTACAATAAACTACCACCCATGGGGTGAGTATGGAGTGCACAATAAGCTACCACCCATGGGGTGCACAATAAACTACCACCCACAGGATGAGTATGGGGTGCACAATAAACTACCACCCATGGGGTGAGTATGGGGTGTACAATAAACTACCACCCATGGGGTGAGTATGGGGTGCACAATAAACTACCACCCATGGGGTGAGTATGGGGTGCACAATAAGCTACCACCCACAGGGTTAGTATGGGGTGCACAATAAACTACCACCAACAGGGTGAGTATGGGGTGCACAATAAGCTACCACCCATGGGGTGAGTATGGGGTGCACAATAAACTACCACCCATAAGGTGAGTATGAGGTGCACAATAAACTACCACCCACAGGATGAGTATGGGGTGCACAATAAACTACCACCCATAGGGTGAGTATGGGGTGCACAATAAACTACAATAATCAAAACAAATCTTACTGATCAGTTACATCAAGAAACACTTGACTGGAGAAAGAAAACGGAGAAAGGAACTACCATCCAATCTTGAGGGAACTCAACTAACCACGAATAAGCGACAAAGAGAAAATTAGAACTTGATTTTACCTGAATCTTTCTGAGAGTCACCATACCAGGAAGCGTTGAGGACCTCAGGGATAATTTGGAGAACAAGTGATCCAAATGAAACAATTTGGAGGATGTTCATCCGGACAATTTCTTCAAACGGTTAATTAAAAAAAATAATTCATTGTGTCGGGGGACAGAAAGCTAGAGTATTCACACACGCTAGGCTTTTATCGAGGTGTCCCCTCCCCCCCCCCCCCCCCCACCAAGGTCGAATGACTGACCCCCGCCCAGGATGCGACGAATTGACTAGCTTCCGAGTACCTACTTATTGCTAAGTGAATGGAAATGTGCCCAACCATTTATGTTCCGCCCGGGATTAGAACACGGAATTCTCGATTGTGCGTCGAGGACAAACCCGACTGTATTATCGGGACACTATATAACACAAACATGAAACGACGGTAATTTCAAGGTCAACAAGCCACAATGCAAGTCTGAAAACGGGGGATGTTTTTCTTCGCCTACATGTTAATAAAACCATTGAATCGCCTACCAGCCTTAGCCGTAAATACCAATTCTGTTAAATTTTAAAATCCATCTGGAAAAAAATCATCAGGGAAAATGAGAAGCCCTTTGACAAGCCGCCGACTTCCTCTCCTCGTCGAGGCCACTAGAGGCCATCAGGTAAATTCAGCTTTGTTTACTGCTGCCCCTACCTGTTGGGCAACGTTCAGTGAGTGGTGGATTTTGACTTATGAAGGTCCTTTTTCTTCATCAATCTGTTGCAAGGTAATGTTATCAATTGGGTAGTTGTGACGTGGGTTGTTAAGCCCCACATGCAAGGTTTTGTCGATATTAAATAGCATTTGCCAGTCTTCTGACCACTTGTGGAGTTTATGTAGATATTTATGTAAGGTTTCAATATAATTTTAATTTCCCAATTTATCATAAATCTTTATGTCATCAGCAAATATGATGATGTGGTTTGTAATATTCTCATCTATGTCTCATTGACGTATATGACAAAAAGGGTTGGTCCCAAAATAGACCCTTGTGGTACCCCACTGACCACATTTCTCTAGTCATATTCATTCCCATTTAGCACGACCCTCTGTTTCCCTTGTTCTTACCATTGTTTATCCATTCTAGTATTCTACAGTTTATTCCTTGTGTCTGTAAGCTCCTTGTTAGTACACACAGAAATCACAATAGCGTGATATATCAAATGAACAAATCCACAAGGGCCGTGATGAGGGTTCGAACCTACTCACGGGATGTTCCCAGATGCACCTCAGTCAACTGTGCCACGACATGGACCATGTCGTGGATATGACCCTTGTGGATATGCTCCTTGTTAGTCTTTCATGTGGTACTTTATCAAAGGCTTTAGCAAAATCCTTGTATTGTACATCTACCGGAAGTCCTTTGTCAGAGTAAATATGAGCAGGTTTGTAAGGCAGGATCTATTTTTAACAAACCCATGTTGCGTCAATTTTACAAGATTGTTCAAAAACCAGTCTTAAAAATAACATCGCTTTTGGCCGTTTGCCAGTATGGCCGAAAGTGGACGAAATTTGAAAATGAAAAAAAATGAAAATAAATTTTGTTTTTTTTTCAACAACAGTAAGTTAAGGTCCTCTGGTAGGTTAGGTGGGCAGGAAATTCTTATAAAGTTTCAAAAGTTATGAAAAACGTTAATTGAAAGTTTCCTCTCCTAACCTTACCGAGTAAGCCGGACGACTCAAACAGAAAACGAGACAGTACGTCACTTTTGTGAGTCTATTTCATTTCAAATTACGTCCACTTATGGCTATAGCGCGCATACGAGCGATAAGTGACGTTATTTTTAAGAGGACGGGTTGACCATCGATTCCATCCCTTGAGATTCTCTCCGTGAGCTTACAGATGTGTTATGTAAAGCTGATCGGAAGGTAGTTTTCTGCTGAGATCTTTCTACCTTTTTTGAAAATAGGAGTGACATTTTCATATTTCCAATCCAGGGATCAATCCCTTGGTCCAGAATTTTTTTAAAAGAGTTTCAGTGGTAGGCATAGTTAGTCTACCAGGTCCAAAGTTAAGACTTTGGATTGAGTTCCATCCACACCTGGGGCTTATAAGTATTTTAGTTTGTCAATGCTCTTCCTGACTACGTCCCACGTTATGGGTATATATTTCTTAATTTGTTATCTTCACCTCCTACAAACATTTGTGTGGGTATTGGGATGTCGTCTAATCTTTCTAGTGTGAACACTGACGTAACACTCATAATGGCACGCAACACAACTCGCAATGGCAGTCAATATCGCATTTCACAATCGTTCTCAACACCCCGTCTCAGTGTTACTCAACACCATATATCACAGTGACTTTCAATACCCCATCTCAATGGCACTCAATACCCCATATAATAGTGGCACTATCATATATCACAGTGGCACTCAATGCCTCATCATCTCATAATGGCACTCAATACCATATATCAGTGGCACCCAATACCCCACCTCATAATATCACTGACAAACAGTTTCTTACAATGGTTTTCTGACACGGTCTTCTGGCAGTGGTTCTCCTGCCGCAACTGTCCTGGTGCGAAAGAATGTATGCGAGGACCCATGAGCTCTTGTGTCACGGTGATTCAGCCGAGATAACCTTCCTCTCGACCCAAGATACAGCACGTGCATTTATCTCCTGACTGCATTCTTATCTTCGTTATATAACCTTGAAAGGGTTTAAGACAACAGTTTGATATTTGGTTTATTCAGTGTTTTGTATTATTGTGGAAGAGATCTTGACAAAAGTAACTCATAAACCCTATTCCTATGCCAAACTCTCACATATTTAGGCAAGTGCCTCTTTAACTTCTTGCAAATCCCTAAACATGCTAAACATAAATTCACTCCATACATTCTCTTGTGTCAATTACATTTATAAAACCCCTTTTTTAAGTGCAAACCCTGTTCTGAAACTCTTCCTGGACAGATGTAATAATTCACCACACCAGACATAAATATCTCTTTGATATCCCAAGAGTCAAACTTAATCTGTTTAAAGACTATGGAAATAAAGGGACCTAGTCTATGGAACTCACTCCCTAATGAATTGAAAAGCTGTCCAACTTTTGCCTTATTCAAAAATAAAACCAAAAAGTACCTAATTTCATCTTCACAGTTTCCTACCTTGTGCTTTAACTCGCACTGCATCTAGTGCTATCCAATCCCTCAATATTTGTACCTAAGCCATATTACTTTACCATTGTAATCTTAGATATCATCTGTTATCATGATTGTTATTTTGATTGCATATTCTACTGCATTACTCCTTGAAATGATCCTCAAATTGTGCTTCAGTGAACCAATGTATAGCCCTGAAATGTTATCCTTATGTACCTAGTAATACTTGTTCATTATAGTGTATTGTTATTATTGGGTATTATTGTAATTTTTGTTTTTGTGTCAAAATTTCTTACAATGTACCTGTAAATTTTTGTTGTCAACTTTACTGTAATTTATCTACTTAAAATTATCTGTACCTGTAAAGTAAAGCTGTAAAGTACCTGTAAACATTTTTTGTCAATTTTACTGTAAATTATCTACTTGTAAATTATTTGTTAGTTTAAGGACTTGCCCGAAACGTTTTGAGTGCTAGTGGCTTTACAAGAATGTAAAATCAACTTCATTTTTATGTTCTCTCTTAGCCCCCAATGTACCTTCTTTTGTGTGTATATTATATATATATAAATAAAAATGGAAATGTTCGTTTGTTCAAAATCGCTCATCTCCGAAAGTTCTTCCCCGATTGCTTTGAAATTTTCACACAATGTTCCATTCGCATCCGGCCAGGTTTTTATATAAATGCTGTATAGATGTCACATCTGTGACGGTAAAAAACATGCTTTTTCTGAAAAACTGTGTTTTTCTTGTTTTTCAAGTGGGAGAAATCTTCGAAACCTCTTTACCGATTGCTTTGAAATTTTGACACAACGTTGCATTCGAATAGGCGCGTCTTTTTATATACATATTATATAGATGCCACCCCTGTGACAGGTAAAATCATGCGTTTTTGAAAAACAGCGCCATCTGTTGCATGTAAGAACAACACACATGCTGTACTAGATATGTTACGATTCCATTTCAATGTTTCTGATTGCATTGATAAATTTAATTTTCCTAGATTTTGATTTATTTTCATTTTGATTTAATTATTTTGTGTGAATTGCATTGGAATTGAGCTGTGTTGTTTACCAGACTGTTTATTTCGTGAGAATAGTTTATTTTTATATTTTTTCATATTTTCATTTAATTTTTTAACTTTTTTTTCTTATACTTCAGTGATGGGAACATTAAATCACTTGATATTCCCAGTTTTCTGACGTGAACATCAGACCATTTGGGAAGGTATCGGACGAGGGAGTGGGGAATGGTGGGGATGATGAGGGGACGGAAGTGAGAGATGGTGCGGAGGACGAGGGGACAAGGGAGGGGGTAATGGTAGGGAAGGACGAGGGGACGGGGGAGTTTGGGATGGTGGGACGGGGGAGTTTGGGATGGGGGAATAGATAATGGTGGGGAAGACAAAGGGACAGGGGAGTGGGGCATGCTGGGAAGGAAGAGGGGATGGTGGAGTGGGGAATGGTGGGGAAGACGAGGGGACAGTGGAGTGGGGAATGTTTGGGAGGCCGAGGAGATGGGTGAGGGTGGAATGGTGGGGAGGACTGGGGGGACAGGGAAGGTTGCTGTGGCCGGGTACTGCTAGTATATAAATAAATATGCAAGATTCTTGAGAGGATTGTCCTTGGTAGACTAATGGTGCAAATCAAGTCTTAACTTGCACGGTTTTCTTCCAGGGAAGACTATTTACACCGATGGTTCCCTACACCATCGAGGCAACCCTGGGGGTCTCACGGCTGAGTGGACGGCGCTTGGTGGTCGTAGTCCTAATGACTCGGGTTCGATTCCTGATGGAGGTGGAAACAAATGGGCAGTTTGTTTCTCTACCTCTGGGCAGAGGCAGAGAACCGCTAATCTTCTATAGTTATTAATCATTAGCTTAAATTTGCCTATGTTTATTATTCAACATTTCTTTGATTTCATTTATTACCTAGGTTGCCTAGCCTTGCCATGCTCCCTTACTCCATTGTACCCCTGGCTTTGCCTGCATCTCAAATTGCAAATTGTTACTTACAGTGTACCTGTGAGTACTCGTATGCAATCTACCTCATTTTTGCTCAATTTGTTTTTTTTTTTTTTTTTTTTTTTTTGTATTGCTTAGTCTTGCTTATATTTTTTGTTTTGTATTTCCATATCTTGTGTTTTGTATAGTCCATGTTTACATGTTTTTTCTTTAATCTCATTAATTGCCTAGGTTGCCTAGCCTAGCCATACTCCCTTACTCCTTTGTACCCCTGTAAGCCCCTTTTGTGTTTGTTTTGTACAGTATTGTGTATATATTTTTCCCTATTTTATAGCTTTTTTCTACTTATTTCTGATTCTACAATCAGCTTTTTTTATGCAGTCAAGTATAGACCCTGAACTTAACCTCTTATCCACTATCTATGACAATAATCACTTTAATGATCTAAATTGCAGATATTTTGCAGCACATGATGTAAACAATGTATTAACTCATAATCACAATATCTCTGTAATCAATTTGAACGTTAGATCCCTAGGTAAACACTTCGATGATGTTAGTGCCTTGATTGAAACTATTGGCAACAAATTCTCTTTTATTATACTTACTGAAACATGGTTGAAAGAGGATACTACTCAACTCTTTAACATGCCTAACTACTCAGCAATTCACAACTGTCGTCAACTTCAGAGAGGTGGTGGCACTGCTCTTTACTACCACCAAGAACTAACATGCTTAAAAGAAATTAGAACTAGAGACTGCTATGGGGAGTATATCTTCGCCAGCTTCAGAGTCAAGGGTGCCGAGTCTGTCCTGTCTGTGGGTGCAGTCTATAGAATTCCCAACACTGATGTGTCTGGATTCAACTCAAACCTTAGAAATCTAATACTTGATAACAGACTGAACAAAAACCACCTAATTATCGCAGGGGACTTTAATATTGACCTCTGCGAGCCAGAACACCCTACTGCTGTTAGCTTCCTCAACTGTATGAATTCCTGCCTCCTCATACCCTTAATCACTAGACCTACTAGAATCACTGATAGCACTGCCACGACTCTAGATCACATCTGGACCAACATAACCTCTCCGCTTACTTCAGGTATAATCACCGATAGCACTACAGACCACTACCCCACATTTCTCTTAACTAACATTAGCAAACCACCTCTAGAAACAAGGGAGTTAAGCTTTAGGCTGCACAATGAAACTGCTATAAACAATTTTATAACTGCTGCTGATAATGTCAACTGGGAGTCCGAGTTAGGTAACATAGGGGACATCAACCTAGCAGTGCAATCTTTTCTACAAACAACTCTTAGCCTTTATAACACCCACTGTCCTAGGCTTACAAAACAAGTCACAAGCAAAAGGCTTAACAATCCTTGGCTTACAAAGGGAATACTGAAATCCATTAACAAAAAACACGACCTTGAGAAGAAGTATAGGTTAGGAATTGTCTCCAAAGAATTCTCAAAGAATTACTCATTATTGCTATCTAAGATAATTAGACGAGCCAAAACTAATTACTACGAAGATAAATTTACTCAAATAAAGAGCAACATTAAACAAACTTGGAGCACAATTTCACAAATATTGGGATCAAAGAAATCTTTAAATAACAAACCGACTCTCCTGTCTAATAACGATGGTCAGCTTTCAGCCTCTGATTCTGCTATTGAGTTTAATAGGTTCTTCTCTTCCATTGGTTCATCCCTTGCAAATGATATTCCATCTTCCAGTACTGACATTAAGGACTATCTTACAGGTAACTATCCACAGTCTCTGTACCTAAAGCCTATTAACTCCACTGACGTCAATGAGATAATCCTTTCCCTTAAAACCAAGTCTGGTGCCCTTGAGGAGATACCAACTTTAATTTACAAAAAAGCCTCCAGATCTTTAGCCCCTGCTATTGCTTTGCTCTTCAACAAGTCACTTGAACTCCAAACCTTTCCAGATATTCTAAAAAAAGCGAGAGTAACGCCTGTCCACAAATGTGGTGACCCCACAGATGTTAACAACTACAGACCTATATCAATCCTGCCAAACTTGTCAAAAATTTTTGAAAAACTTATATACAAGCAGCTTTACTCATATCTAGCCAAACTCAATATACTTAGCCCTTGCCAATATGGCTTCAGACCCAAAAAAAGCACTAACGATGCACTTATTAGTATGCTTAACTCGATTCATACAGCTCTTGATAAAAAGGAGTTCCCTGTTGGGTTATTTGTGGACCTGCGTAAAGCTTTTGATACTGTCAACCACCATAACCTTCTTCTTAAATTACATCATTATGGAGTCAGAGGACACTCCCTACAATACCTCGAGTCCTACCTTACTGACAGGCTCCAATATGTTTCTGTGAATAATACAATTTCTCCCACCCTACCCATCAACATTGGTGTTCCTCAGGGCAGCATACTTGGCCCTCTCCTCTTTCTCATCTACATTAATGACCTTCCAAATGCCTCCCAACACCTCAAACCAATTCTATTTGCTGACGACACAACCTTCATTTACTCCAGTCCTGACCCTCTTGCTCTAAATGCCACAGTAAATACTGAGCTAAATAAAGTCCATCTTTGGCTAACTGCCAACAAACTCACCCTTAACATTGACAAAACCTTCTATATTCTGTTTGGCAATAAATCCTCTAGTCTTATAAATCTCAAAATAAACAATACCCAAATTTGTAACAAATTAGATGGCAAATTCCTTGGCATTCTCATTGACCACAAGCTGAATTTCCAGGGACACATTCTAAATATATCTAAAAAAGTTTCAAAAACTGTGGGCATTCTTTCTAAGATCAGATATTATGTACCACGCCCTGCCCTGGTGACTCTCTATTACTCCCTTATCTATCCTTATCTCAACTATGGTATTTGTGCTTGGGGTTCTACTACCCAAAATCACTTACGTCCTCTAATTACCCAACACAAAGCCGCTATTAGAACAATATCCAACTCTGGCCCCAGACATCACTCGGTACCCCTACTCAAATCTCTTAATATGTTAGATATTAAGTCTCTGCACATTCTCTCATGTGTATTATACATATATAAAACGCTAAACTATAATGCCAATCCTGATCTTAAAAGCTTCATAGTAGGTTGTAACAGAACCCATGAGCACCACACCAGAAATAAATACAGTTTTGATATTCCTAGAGTACGTCTTAATCAAACTAGAAATGCTCTGCAAATCAAGGGGCCCAGAATGTGGAATGACCTTCCCAACCATGTTAAAGACTGTACCTCTCTCAACCAGTTTAAGATAAAAACTAAACACTACCTAATAAATTCCCTGTAATCTACCTCACTCCTCTATTGTCAACCCATGTCTGTTATTTTCTTTTTTTTTTTTTTTTTTTTTAATCAACACTGTTTGTCAACCTATTGTATTTGTGCTGCTTTTTCAGTCATGTTTCCCCCTTTTTTTTTATCTTTATTTGTATTTGTTCTCAACATCTTTTATTCTTTATGCTCAATTAGTATTAAGTTCTAGATATTAATGTTTTCTTGCCCGAAACGCATTGCGTAATAGTGGCTTTAGGCATTGTATGTACTAGATCTATCTATATATCAATCCATTAATGTAACATCACTTGTATGTATATACCTTACCTGAATAAACATCTGAATCTGAATCTGAATCTGTAATTCCTCAATTTCAAAGCTCACTAACAAATTCTGAGTGATATATACGTCACTCACGACAGCCAGACCCCCATAGGAACACAATTAAGTCCCCCAATCACATAACCAAAGAAAATGATTAATCCTGTAAAAGAAAACGAATGCAACAAATGGGTTACTATTTTACGTTTTAAAAATACCTTATCTCGTTCATAGTAAACATTTATTTATATTGTATTTTGACGATTACTATATCGAATTAAATGCTATTCAACTACAAAATCCAGTCTTCCACTAAACCCAAACTAGAGTATAAAAATATCTAACAAACTTATATTCACCTTTACATAATACACCATATATTTCGTAGCACCAGTTCTCACCCCTCCTATATAAAGCAAAAAAATATGTCGGTCCCAGTGGTCTTACTATACAACCTCAACAAGCTACCTCAATCCTACCAGAACAAACCCCAACATCAGCAGAAACCGAATCAACAACGACAACGTCGCTGCCAACTGTACTAACCGCGCCAACGACACGTCAGGCCCCAGCAACAGTACCACCCCATCAAGCAACTGAACTTGAGGATAGCGAAGAGCTGGAAATCACCAACATTGACCCAGAATCCGAAGTGACTCCAGGCATAATAGACAAGAGCAAACCCTGTTACTGTCTCATTATCTCCACATTTATTTTATTTATTTATTTATTTATTTATTTATAAGAAGGTACATTGGGGGGGGGGGGGTTAAGAGAGAACATAGAAATGAAGTTGATTTTGCATTCTTGTAAAGCCACTAGCACGCATAACGTTTTGGGCAAGTCCTTAAACTAACATAATTTTAAGTAGATACCTGGTTGATGGGGTTCTGGGAGTTCTTCTACTCCCCAAGCCCGGCCCGGGTCAGACTTGACTTGTGAGAGTTTGGTCCACCTGGCTGTTGCTTGGAGCGGCCCGCAGGCCCACGTACCCACCACAGCCCGGTTGGTCCGGCACTCCTTGAAGGAAACAATCTAGTTTCCTCTTGAAGATGTCCACGGTTGTTCCACGGTAGATAATTTACAGTAAAATTGACAAAAAATGTTTACAGGTACATCGTAAGAAATTTTGACAAAAACAAAGATTAGAATAATACACAATAATAATACACTATAATGAACAAGGATTACTAGGTACATAAGGATAACATTTCAGGGCTATACATTAGTTCACTGAAGCACAATTTGAGGATTATTTCAAGGAATAATGCAGTAGAATATGCACTCAATATAACAACCAAGACGGAAGTTTTTACTAAAGTCAACAACCACATGGTGAAATTTTCTATGGCAACAACAATACTAGATAAACCCTGGCCTTAGAATGTAACCAGCTCATCATCACCAGGAACAGAGTCAAATTACCTCACCAAATGTCCGTCCACTATTCCACAGTGGAACGCTACATAGACCTCCCCATCCTGCATAAAAATTGCATCGACCCGATCTGCACGAAAGAAAAGCTGAGGCAAATCGACTTCTCTACCGCAGCCGAAGACCCGGAAGGAACGCCGATACCACAGCTGGCATGCGGACAATTCAGGCTAAGATTCAACCTCATAAAACCACAACCATCACCGAACAACAGTTAAAAGAATGAAAAGGTTAACCAACACCATAGGGAAGACGCCTCCTCCAAGCGAGACAGAGCACCTCAACTGAACCAGAGCAATACCTAATTGCCTCATTACTAGCCTCCTGCTGCTGAAGAAGAAAGCAAGCCCCCCAAATCAAGACCAAAAACATGATTCCAACCCATGGTGGATAGGCCACCGAACTTTCAAGCCTCCTCTCTCCACATCCAAATCTTCTTCCAAGAATTTTACCGTCCCATCCTTCTTCCTCCCACCATCCTTGCCAAGTTCTTTGATAGAAAAACTAAAAAAACTATACCTTTCTTGTTTTATGTATTTCTAGGTTTCAGATGCAACTGGAAAATTTTGTGAACTCAGAGAGTGGGAATGCGTCTTCTGCCAAACAATCACAGAAGTCACTACTTCACTATCTTCTGGAATGTGAATTAGCAACCAAGAATTTTAGAAGAGCTTTAAGAGTCCCTGAATCTTGCAGTAACCAGCCTGAAGCCATCAACACTGCTACTCTTCTGGTGATGAAAAGTGTCCAGCAGCTAGACACCCTCATAAACACTGCCAAGCAGTATCCTTCCCCACAATAGCCGCCACATAGTAAAGACTGAATATTTAAATGCGAGCTCAGCACACAGTATATTCTTTCACGACCAAAGATCCTATTCACTCCAAAAGCCACCTCTCGGGTGGCTTACTCTTCATTAATAAACCAACCAATCAATCAATCGGCTAATATACCCTATCTCAATAAATTATAAACTTCAACATGCTACATCCTTTCTTAATAAAACGACTTCTCACGTCTATATGATAAGCTGATAACACATAATCTTCGTTGTAATGTATATTATATATAATATATAATTATATTATATGAATTATATATATATTGAA
Organism: Procambarus clarkii; assembly: GCF_040958095.1. NCBI lineage: Eukaryota > Metazoa > Arthropoda > Malacostraca > Decapoda > Cambaridae > Procambarus > Procambarus clarkii. Next base: position 16,947,703 of record NC_091159.1, on the reverse strand, counting down.
GACTTAAAAATACTTCCTCCCACTCGCTCTCGGTTTCTGAAGCCCTAAAAATACATTCTATTGCTTCCTGTCTCTTGCTCCCGCTCTCTGAAGCCTTAAAAATACTTCCTCCTACTCGCTCTCTGAAGCCTTAAAAATACTTCCTCCTACTCGCTCTCTGAAGCCTTAAAAATACTTCCTCCTACTCGCTCTCTGAAGCCTTAAAAATACTTCCTCCTACTCGCTCTCTGAAGCCCTAAAAACTTTTCCCACTGCTTCCTCCCGTTCTCTGAGGCTTTAAAAATACTTCCTACTGCTTCCACCCGCTCGCTCCCTCTTTCTGAAGCCTTAAACGTACTTCCTCCTGCTGCCTCCCAAACGCTGCTGCTCTCTGAAGCCCTAAATACACTTGTCGGAAAACCCGACACCATTTACTAATATTCAATATAATAGACATATAATATTGCTGCTGTTGTATAAATAAATTCACTCATAGAAGACGTGACGCAGTGGAATTTTCCGTCAATTGAAAACGAGATATCATTGCCACATAGCGCTATAAATTCACCAGCTATTCTGTCTGAATACAAAAGACATAAAAATAGTACACCGCAAGGAGGTATTTTCAGACCCCTTCTCTTCAACTGTTTAATGGAAAGAATAATGAGGTTGAAACTCCCACATCATTGCAGACGCGGACGACTTTGTCATCATCATAAAAGGAAGGGATGCGGCGCCCCTTGCACCTAAATGCTTAGACTGCATCAATAAAAAGGCAAAACAGATTGGTATTAAACTCAACCCCTCAAAGACAAAAGCCATACCCATAAAAATAGCGAAGCCCAACATCCAACTCACAGTACAGGGTCAACCAACTGAATGGGAGGACTAGGAATCAGTGTCTAGGAATAATCCTGGACACATGAATTTTAATGCTGAGGTTACTTACTTGAGAGAGCGAACTGCGGCCCGGACGGGAATCCTCGGGTCGCTAACCTCCCTCTCTGGAAGTGTGGGCACCGACTTGTGAGATTTATATTTATTTAATTTATATGAATTTATATAGAATTTATATTTACGTTAATTTATGTATTTCGATAGCAATTGGTATGATGTTAAGTGGACTGTATTTCTGCAATAATCTCACAAATCGATCCTTACACATTAGGGGGGGGGGTTATATTAAATTTATATATATGCAGCCAATCAAACTACAGTATTAACTACATATATTAGTATACATTGAGGAGGTTCCTTATCTTATTGTACAGCAGGCTTAGTCCACCAGGTATAACTAGGATGTAGACACCAAATTATCCTCGTTTGAGGCTAGCTTCCATCACCCAGTAACTGATGTATCAAGTCTTGCTTCCTCTTCTTGTTCCTGTCAAAGGGCGCTAGCTGTAAAGCCAGAATCCTAATATATGACAGCTATATCAGAGAAAACACTGAATAATAGATCAGACAAGGACCAAGGCTTAATTACCTTTTTTTGAGTTGATCATTTGTGTTCTCACCGGTTCGCCCAATATCTACCTAACATTAATGGCCAAAAATGATTAGATAAACGGGTTTCGGAAAGACACCTCCCTTGTGTTTGTTGACAGCGTGTTGACGATGGCAGAACTTTGGTCTCCATAACACTTCGTCCAAGAGAATTTATAGAAGCTGTACTCGCTCCAACGACTCTGGTCTTAACAACAATGGCTGACTCCTTCCTCACTGACGCCTTGGCACTTTGTAGAGATATCAGTAACTGATAGAAGGGTCACATTTACTTTATTTTGATACTGATAATTAAGTTAATTCAAATAAGATGTTTTTATGATGGTAAAAGTCCAAAGACTAATGTATTTAAGAATAATTCCCAACAGAATAGTTGGTGAATTTATAATAGTATGTGGCAATGATATCCCGTTTTCTATAGACGGAAAATTCCACTACAAGCTACATTTTCTATGGGTTAACTTGTGTATACAACACTGCAGCAATATTATCTGCATATTGTATGTATTATTATTAAATGGTGTCGGGTTTTCCGACAGGAGGAGCTAATCTGCAAGTCCTGTGCACATACTATGTAAAGGCAGTCAGATCAGTGATCGACTATGCCGCACCTGCACTCAGAAGTCTATCACACCAACAGTGGAAAAAGCTTGAAGTTGCCCAAAACAATGCTATGAGAGCCGCACTGGGAGCCCCCATGTGGACCAGGCTCGAAACTCTAAGACTGGAGACGGGGTTGCCCTCTCTTCAAGAAAGAATATCACAAAGGACAGCTACAATTATCAGTAAGATAATTATTTCTCCTGATCTAATCCCAGTACGGCAGCCCTTGGTGGTTGGACTTCGCCAAAAACAGTGGAAATTCTTGGGCTGCAAGAGCAGGAAAAGTCCTAAACAGACTATATTTAAAAAGTATGATTCTTGATAGAGAGGGTGATCAACCTCACCCAAATTACATTTCTCCCGCACCGTGGGAAGAGCCTACTTTCAAAATAGTAATAGAAAGTCTCCCAATGAAAAAGGCTGCCTATGATCCAACAATTCTAAGGCACATAATAGAAAAGCAAATGTATAGCATTACAGTAGCAGGAGCCACTCACATCTTCATAGACGGATCGGTTGACACAGAATATGAGTGTGCTGGCGCTGCTCTTTGCACGACCAGCGTACAGGCATATTGGAGACTGGGAGGACTAGTATCAACCCAAACTGAGCTGTTTGCCATACAACAGGCATTTGCGTATGTGATTGCACAAAATACTCAAAATGCAATCATACACAGACTCAAAAGCTGCACTTCAAATATTAGGACAAAAACAATGGAAAGATAACGTGGAAATATTACCACCATTTTGTATTTTGGAGCAGTCGCTAAAGGTAAAGGACTCAACATAACCTTAAACTGGATCCCATCCCATGTTGGAATCCCATTAAATGAGAAAGCTGATGAAATTGCTAAATTGGCAACTCGTCATCCAGTGATACATAAAAATAATTCAACCCAGCCTAGAGAACATAAAAAACATCATCACCAAAAAACTCTCACACCTCAACAAACCCTACCTACACGAGAGAGTAGCTGAAGGTTCGCCATCTGCAACATGGTATCTTCAGGCAACCAAATTATAAAGGTTAAATATCCCAAAACGAATCCACAGGGAAATAGCAGTTAGGTTATATAGACTACGTCTAGGTTACAGATGCAACTGGGAGATTGGTGAACCCCGACAGAGTATTCTTCTTCTGCCAAACTGTCACAGTTTTTAGTTATAGTTCATTTATTATGCACCCCATACCCATCTTGTGGGCGGTAGTGGAAAGGGTTACAGAGGCACATAATGGGCTCAGGGACTGAACCCCACAATTCATTTAGCTAAGCAAGTACAATCTTGATGAGCTAGTTACAAAATTCAATTTAAGTCGTCACATCAACAATGGGTTCGAGATCGACCTCAAGTACAGGTTCTAAATTAAGTAACTGACATGTGTGGAGAGCTAGTGTCACAATTTATATGTTTGTCCTGCACACCGCCCCCCATCCAGTGGGCAGCGGTGGATAGGTTACAATCACTCAGTTACTACCTACAGTTAGCAAACTGGGGATATTTGGCTAAAATTTCTGGTAGCAGATCATTTTGAATGAAATATTTACACATCGCTGGAACATTGGTTATAGAATTGTCTCTAAATTCACGTATCTTTTCGCACTCCATCACATAGTGACGGAGTGTGTGCGAATAATTTTGTTGACACAGTTTACATTTGGTCAGGTCTACATCAGCAGATAATGAGAATTCCCAGAGATACTTGTAACCGAGTCTAAGCCGAGCAGTAGTAACATCTAGAAGTCTGCTGATTTTATTGGATGATCCATAGATGTGTGGCTCCTCTTGCGTGATAGTATGATGATAGATGGAATTACTGGTGTCAATTTCACTTTGCCTCAGATCTACAAGATCTTGTTGAAGTTTTCGGTGTACTGCTGCTCTCAGATTGCTCATTGACAATCCAAGGTTACACTCAACGGCTCCTTTAAAGGCAGATTCTTTGGCTAACTTATCAGCTCTATCATGCATTAGGAGGCCAACATGAGATGGAGACCATATGAAATGGACTCTGTTACCATCCTTAATAATTTGCACAGAAAAGCCATTACTTCACTATCTTCTGGAATGTGAAGCAACCAACGACCTTAAAAAAGCTTTAAGAGTCCCTGAATCTTGCAGTGGCCACCCTGAAGCCATCAACACAGCCACTCTCCTGGTCAAAAAAGGTGTCCAGCAGCTGGACACCCTCATGAAGACTCTCAAGCAGTATCCTCCCCCGCGACAACAGCTTGGCGATTAAATGCAACCTCAGAATACTGAAAAGAATTACTGAACAAAAAATTGTACCACTTACGGGCTATTTATTGCCGTACCACCTCTTGGGTTGCTTAATCTTTATCAATCAATCAATTAATCTGTTGGGAATTATTCTTAATACGGCAGTCTTTGAACTTTTATCATCATAAAAACATTTCACTTGAATTAACTGAATTATTAGTACCAAAATAGAGTAAATGATACCCCTTCTACTACTACTTGACGCATCTGGACAACAGGGATGCGTCAGTGGGAGGGCCTCAGTAGTCAGCCATTGTTAAGACAACAGGTTGCTGGAGGAAATTTAGCTCCTAGAAAATTCCCTTGGACAACGGAGTTACGGGACTAATAGTGTTCCTGTTATCAAATCCAACTACGTCTACTATAAGGGAAGTGTATTACCGAAACCCGTTTCTTATTTAGTCATTCATGGCCAGTAATGTTAGGTATATATAAGGCAATCCGGTAAGCACGAACGGCAGCGACATAATCCCGGTAATTATTCCTTGGTTCATATCTTATAATATACCAATATTTCTTCTGATATAGCTGTCATATATATAGGATTCCTGCTATTACAGCAAGTGCCCTTTAACAGGAACAACTGCAGAGAAAGCAAGAATTAAACCTAGTACTCCAGTACATAGGTGGGAGCCAGCCCCCACCCACAAAGTGGATCGACTGGCTTATTCATCCGTTTTCCTACTGGTTGTCTGGGACAAAATCAGCCATATAAGATAAGGCTTCCTAAGTTTATTTACTAATATATGTAGTTTAATACTGTAGTCTGATTAACTGCATATATAAATTTAATATTAATCCCCCCCATGTGTAAGGAGATCGATTTTTGAGAATATTGCAGAAATGCAGTCTGCTAAACATCATACAATTTGCTATCAAAATATATATATTAACGTAAATATAAATTCTATATAAATTCATATAAATTATATAAATATAAATGAACATCTCTTCCAAACTACAGACCTATATCAATCCTGCCAAACTTGTCAAAAATATTTGAAAAACTAATCTATAAGCAGCTTTACTCTTATCAAGCCAAACACAATATACTTAGCTCTTGTCAATATGGCTTCAGACCCAAAAAAGCACTAACGATGCACTTATTAGTATGATTAACTTGATACATGCAGCTCTTGATAAAAATGAGTTCCCTGTTGGGTTATTTGTGGACCTGCATAAGGCTTTTGACACTGTCAACCACCAAAACCTTCTTCTTAAATTACATCATTATGGGGTCAGAGGTCACTCCCTGCAATACCTCAAATCTTACCATACTGACAGGCTCTAGTATGTTTCTGTGAATAATTCAATTTCTCCCACTCTACCCATCAACATTGGTGTTCCTCAGGGCAGCATGCTTGGCCCTCTCCTCTTTCTCATCTACATTAATGACCTCCCAAATGCCTCCCAACATCTCAAACGAATTCTATTTGCTGACGACATAACCTTCATTTATTCCAGTCCTGACCCCCTTGCTCTAAATGGCACAGTGAATACTGAGCTAAGTAAAGTCCATCTTTGGCTAACTGCCAACAAACTCACCCTCAACATTGACAAAACTTTCTATATCTTGTTTGGCAATAAATCCTCAAATCAAGTAAATCTCAGGATAAATAATACTAAAATTTGTAGCAAAATTTATGGCAAATTCCTTGGCGTTCTCATTGACCACAAACTGAATTTCCAGGGACACATTCTAAATTATATCAAAAAAGTTTCAAAAACTGTTGGCATTCTTTCTAAGATCAAATATTATGTACCTCGCCCTGCCCTGGTGACGCTCTATTACTCCCTCACCTATCCTTATCTCAACTATGGTATTTGTGCTTGGGGTTCTACTACCCAAAATCATTTATGTCCTCTAATTACTCAACACAAAGCTGCTATTAGGACAATATCCAACTCTGGCCCCAGACATCACTCGGTACCCCTACTCAAATCTCTGAATATGTTAGATATTAAGTCACTGCACATCCTCTCATGTGTATTTATATATATATATATATATATATATATATATATATATATATATATATATATATATATATATATATATGTCGTACCTAGTAGCCAGAACACACTTCTCAGCCTACTATGCAAGGCCCGATTTGCCTAATAAGCCAAGTTTTCATGAACTATTGCTTTTTCGACTACCTAACCTACCTAACCTAACCTAACCTAACATTTTCGGCTACCTAACCTAACCTAACCTATGAAGATAGGTTAGGTTAGGTTAGGTAGGGTTGGTTAGGTTCGGTCATATATCTACGTTAATTTTAACTCCAATAAAAAAAAATTGACCTCATACATAATGAAATGGGTAGCTTTATCATTTCACAAGAAAAAAATTAGAGAAAATATATTAATTCAGGAAAACTTGGCTTATTAGGCAAATCGGGCCTTGCATAGTAGGCTGAGAAGTGCGTTCTGGCTACTAGGTACGACATATATATATTATATATATATATATATATATATATATATATATATATATATATATATATATATATATATATATATATATATATATAAATAACGCTGAACTGTAATGCCAATCCTGACCTTAAAAGCTTCATTGAAGGTTGCAACAGAACCCATGAGCACCACACCAGAAACAAATACCTTTATGATATTCCAAGAGTACGACTTAATCAAACTAGAAATGCTCTACAAATCAAGGGACCCAGAATGTGGAATGACCTTCCCAATCATGTCAAAGACTGTACCTCTCTCAACCAGTTTAAGATAAAAACTAAGTACTACTTAATTAATTCCCTGTAACCTACCTTACCCCTTTAATGTCAACTCATGTCTGCTATTTTTAAACAATACTGTTTGTCGACCAAATTGTATTTTTGCTTTTTTCTGCCATGTTCCCCCCTTTTTTATTTTTATATTTTCTCAACACATTTTATACTTTAATCTCAATTAGTATTAAGTTTTAGTCTTTAGTGTTTTTCCTGCCCGAAACGCTTTGCGTAATTGTGGCTTTAGGCATTGTATGTACTAGCTCTATCTATAAATTCATCAATTTTTGTATCACCCCTTGTATGTATGTATTTTACCTAAATAAACATTTGAATTTGAATTCTGAATTTGAAATCTTACAGGTCAGTTCCCCACAACACTTTCTCCCGCTTTCTGCATGTAGCCTTAAAAATACTTTCTACTGCTTCCTCGTGTTCGCTCTCGCTTTCTGAAGCCTTAAAAAACACTTCCCCCACTTTCTCCCGCTCGCGCCTGCTCTCTGAAGCCTTACAAATACCTCATCCTGCTTCCTTCCGCTCTCTGAAGCCCTAAAAATACTTCCTGCTTCTTCCTCCCACTCGCTCTCTAAAGCCCTAAAAATACTTTCTCCTGCTTCCTCCTACTCGCTCCAGCTCTCTGAAACCCTAAAAACACTTTCTCCCGTTCTCTGAAGCTTTAAAAACTTCCTCCTACTTCCTGTCCCCCTCTGAAGTTTTATAAAACTCCCTTTTACTTCCCCAAAATTGCTCCCGCTCTCTGAAGCCTTAAAAACACTTCCTCTCTCTCTCCGAAATTTTAAAAACACTACCTCCTGCTTCCTCCTACTCGCTGCCGCTCTTTGCCTGGCTGGCCAGGCGGCCGTGCAGTCAAGCTGGCCGACCGGCCGTCTGACGGCTGGCTGGCCTGCCGGCAGTTTTCAAAATATCGGAAATATCGAAAACTCCCCCTATAGCCTTGAATTTCATCGTTATTAGGCTTTGGTATATTCAATCAACGGTAAATTAAAATGATAAACCTTCTAATCTTCAGGTGTGTTCATGTAATTCCTCCATTTCAAAGCTCACTAACGAATTCTGAGTGATATTTACGTCACTCATATTAGCTGGCTGGGTGTGGCTGGGCAGCTAGCCAGCCGACAAGTCAGTTATCCAGCCAGCCGGCCAGGCGGGCGGCCAGCCGGGCGGCCTGCTGGGTAACCAGCCGGCCATGAATGGCTCTAACAATGGTTTCGAATTTCTCGAAGCGTCACATATTTTTAGTACATTGAAAAGTGTGTTACTGGTGGCCTGGAAGAGAAGATATTGAACAGTACCCAGTTACCACCAACAATCAGGCCACCGATAATTCCTTTTAATTAACATAGAACAAGTACCTCTCTATTTGTGAATACACTTTTAAGAGCACATTACATAATGCATCACGATTATTATTATTTCGCCATATTACTTTTAGTTCATCTACATATCAATTATTTTCAGAATTTCCGAAATTGAAATTCACGTAATTCAGTTTCAATTTCAGCTGTTGATATAGCAATAAAAATCCTGTCTCTCTGGAATTCAGCCGTGATACTTTTCATCAGTTGTGTGGTCGGGTGATGGACGTATCTGGCGCTGCTGATTATACTATGATCTGCCGCGTCAGTCCTAACCAAAGCTACTAATTATCACATTATCTGAGTGAGAGATTACTGTTTATCCCCGACGAGTTTTTCCATCTGTCTATTAATGCCAAATACACACACACTATTTTCCACTATTAAACAAATGGTGGAGGATATCCCCGGCAGTTCTACCTTCAAAGAACTCGAACTAATTTAGTTAACATAAGACTAGTAAAGAGGGACATGGAATGGAAATTAAAACACACACACACATTTATATTATATATATATATATATATATATATATATATATATATATATATATATATATATATATATATATATGTCGTACCTAGTAGCCAGAATGCACTTCTCAGCCTACTATTCAAGGCCCGATTTGCCTAATAAGCCAAGTTTTCCTGAATTAATATATTTTCTCTAATTTTTTTCTTATGAAATGATAAAGCTACCCATTTCATTATGTATGAGGTCAATTTTTTTTTATTGGAGTTAAAATTAACGTAGAAATCTGACCGAACCTAACCAACCCTACCTAATCTAACCTAACCTATATTTATAGGTTAGGTTAGGTAGCCGAAAAAGTTAGGTTAGGTTAGGTTAGGTAGGTTAGGTAGTCGAAAAACAATTAATTCATGAAAACTTGGCTTATTAGGCAAATCGGGCCTTGCATAGTAGGCTGAGAAGTGCGTTCTGGCTACTAGGTACGACATATATATATATATATATATATATATATATATATATATATATATATATATATATATATATATATATATATATATATATATGCGAACACGCTTGAATGGTTCCTATGCCAATATGCAACCGAAAACTCCTCACCTCTGAAGGATTCGAACCCAGACAGCCTGAGCTCCATGCACCTTAGCGTATCCAGTACTTAACCTGCTAATCCACACTGACTCTTCAAAAGAATTGGAAGTCATCAGACCCTTAACCCAATCAATGACAGCACTCAGTGGTAAATTTTAGGGACATTTCATCGAATCACCTCGAATGTAGGGATGCCATGTGAGTAACAGATGCGAACAAGCTTAAATGGTCACCAATCCAATATGCAATCGGAGTTTTCGGCACCACAGCGTTGCTGTACTTGGATGATGTCATTGTGTTGGGACTATTCACTCTACCCAGACTGAGGACTGAGTGAGACAAGGACTGAGGACTGAGACTGAGGACTGAGTGAGACAAGGACTGAGGACTGAGTGAGACAAGGACTGAGGACTGAGACTGAGGACTGAGTGAGACAAGGACTGAGGACTGAGACTGAGGACTGAGTATGACAATAAGACCGGAACGTGAAGCTGCCAACACCACGCCCACTGCACCTGAATAATCTTTATATGTGCTTCTTTCTTTTTTTTTTTTAGCTTTATTCGTCTCTATTACGTCCCTCATTTATGCCCTATTCTCCCTCTCTTTACGCCGTACTCCTCACCTATGTGTATTATGTACCTGACCTCCCTAATGGTATAAATCCCATACGCCCAGTACAGTGCCACTGCTTAACCAAGAAGGTAAAGTCAAATTCCAAGGAAAAATATCCTCCACAAAGAGGCTGGAAAATGGGACTCCGCAGGGAGGAGTACTAAGCCCCTTCCTCTTCAACTGTCTCATGGAACAATTCATGAAGCTCGAGCTACAAAAAGCCAAACAGCTTAACTATGCAGACGACTTTGTGGTCATCATCAATGGCAAAGGCGCCAGGAACCATGCACAAAAATGCCTAGACATCATCAGCAGGGAAGCGGAACGCATAGCAGTGAAAATAAAGAACAATAAGACCAAAGCAATGGCCGTTAAAATGAGAACTCTCAACATCAGACTCGAAATACAAGGAGACGAAATTGAGTAATAATAGGCAGCCAGTTGAAATTCATTAAAAAAATTGAATATCTTCGGCAACGTTGTAAAGCCAGAAACTCAGCCTTGCGCTCCCTGACAAGTTTTAGAGATGGTGCATCTCTACCAGTACTCAAAATGTACTACGTTCAAGCAGTCAGTTAGGTCACTCATTGACTATGCTGCTCCTGCTCTTACATCCCTCAGTGATAACCAATGGGAGATACTGGAAATGTCTCAAAATGATGCCCTCAGAACAATGCTGTAAGCACCTATGTGGACGCGTCGAGAGAATCTAAGAATGGAAACCATCTTACCAGCCTTAGAAAACAGGATCAAACAAAGAATAGCCACCACAACAGCAAAACTTGTTGGAACCACCACCAGACTGTCAATCAAAGATAGCATACACAGATCGCTTCAGAGAAACCTTCAATATAGAACAAGTGCACGGACGGATAATCTGGTCAAGATTCTAGAGAAAGTGAACTTAAACGGACCATTAAAACCAAAGGAGAAGATAGACCATATCAACACTTTCGGCAGCCTCCTCCATGGGAAGAATCGAGTCTAAAGATAATCATTGAAGGATCACCGGCTAGAAAATCAGCTTGTGACTCGCAGAGGCTCAAAGCAGTCATAGAACAACAAATGGAAACCATCTCGAGACCTACAACCACTCTCATCTTCACAGACAGATCAGTTGATCAAGAAAGAGGTTCTGCTGGGGCAGCAGTTTACACTAACAACCATGAAGCTTGCTGGAGCATGAATAGTGGGTGCTCAACATTGCAAACAGAATTACATGCCCTGAAGGAGGCCATAAATTATGCAATTGAGAATAATTTACATGATGTCATCATTCATACCGACTCTAAATCATCGCTCCAGGCATTGTTATACAGCCGGCACAGAGATAATATACAACTCATAAAAGAATTCCAACATATAGGAAAAGACGCACACAGTATAGGGTTGTCAATCACCCTAAATTGAATACCAAGTCACATAGGCATAGATGGTAATGAAAAGGCAGACTCACTAGCAAAAACTGCCACTGCTCTACCTGTTGTACAGGTTCAAATACCTCCAAGTTTTTCCCAGATTAAGGAGCAAATCAAGAAGAAAATACTCCCAACTATCAAAAGTCGCCACAGAGCCAAAGTAACGGAAGGCAAGATCCACTGTGATGTGGTACGAACAAGCCACTGGTTACTACTCTTTCAAGCCTGACAAAAAGATACCCAGAGACATTGCAGAAGCCATACACAGACTCAGACTTGGTTACAAGTGCTGCTGGGAGGCAATAAACCCAATAGTTAAAGAATGTCATATCTGTGGAACAGATGCAGAGGCGCCACTATTGTATTACTTACTGGAATGTGAAGTTACTGAAGCCCTGTGCATCAAACTCAACATTAATCCAACAACAGCAGCTGCATTAGATGCAAATTTCACAGCGACAACAATGATTAGAAAAACAGTTGAAGAATGGGACACACTAGTGCACACACTGCATCTATATCCACCACCACGATAATGTTATTAAAACAAGGCTAAAACCAGTGCGCTAAAACAGAAGCGGGAAAAGAAACGTGAAAAAAGGAGGAAACCCCACCTCCATTTAAAACTCTGACCCAAATATCACAGTAACAAGGTTATCGCGAATAACCGAACTCTATTACGGGCTCACTATAGCCTGTGCTACTTGGAACTTTTTGTTCTGAGTGGCTGAATCTAAAACAACAACAAAAAAATATCCGCTCCCTTAGCCAGGACACTAATGCAGTAGATAAATTGACAGCTGCATTTTATTTAAATCACGTACCTGTCAGAACATAGCTAAGAGACACTTAAGGAAGTTCTCACATGACTCTCACCTGTACTACTATTATGTAAGCCTGATAACACATATATGTATTGTGTAGATCACAACAATGGTGAAAGGCTGATGCAAAAGCCCCCTTTCGCTAATTCAGGAAATTCTAGATAGTTAAGGGACAGCTAAGTATTTTCCTGATTAGAGGGAATTAACATATTGGACCATATAGGTTGTTGAAGAGGACAGAGAAAAAGACAGCTACCTATTAGATTCAAGAGAGGTTCCTCTTTCTTTTAGAGAGCTATTAATTATATTTTAAGTTCAGTATTAGGGGAAAATTCATTAGCATACATTGGTGTTGTGGATGGTGTTTAAATTGAATGTACAAAATGAACACTTGTTGCTCAGAGCAACGCATCCTCCGATTATACAGTACGTTTTAATACTAAATATAATAAGTACATTCCTTACTGTCTGCATAGTACATAAATATACTTAATTGTACAGTTACATTTTCTGTTAAGTCACTCAAAATTTCAGGATAAAGTTTTCATGTGTAATTCTATATACACAAGTTTTAAATATAAAGAATTTCTTTTTCAGTTTTATTGAACAAAATAGATTTTATACTAAATTTGAAAATACCCTGAGTTACTTTATAATTTACTGAAAGATTTTAGTTTTGTTTTATTAGCTTTATAAAACTGTAATATGAATATAGCTATAAGTTAAGTACTAATTGTAATTAAAAAGCAATAAAATGCTTGTCCTTCTACACTAAGAAGGTTAGATTAGGTCGTGGTTTTCTATTCAGCTTTTCAGGTAAACTCTAATATTCACAATATTTTGATGCGATTCTGGCGATTAAGTGTATTTATGTACTAATCCTGTAGTCAGGATTGTATTTATTACATTTAGTAACAAAACGTACTGTCTATTCGGAGGAGGGGCTGCAGAGACTTTAGTTCTTAGGTTTTTAAGTTTGTGCAGATGGTGGCATCCTACTTTTTTTTTTTTTTTTTTTTGAGATATATATACAAGAGTTGTCACATTCTTGTACAGCCACTAGTACGCGTAGTGTTTCGGTCAGGTCCCTGGAATACGATCCCCGCCGCGAAGAATCGTCGTTACAACCAAGTACACATTTTACTGTTTCGTTAAACAGAGGCTACAGTTAAGGATTTGCGCCCAGTAAATCCTCCCCGGCCAGGATACGAATTCATGACAAAGCGCTCGCGGAACGCTAGGCGAGTGTCTTACCACTACACCACGGAGACTAAACTTAAGCCTGACTTAAAGACCAGTCGAGTGGTCATTAAGATGCCAGATGCTAGGAGCGCGGTGCAGATTCCTAGGAGTAGCGGGTCTTGCTGTCATACTGAAGACTTTACAAGAACAACAGCCCCACCCTTGAGGTGTTTCCGGGGCTTAGCGTCCCCGCGGCCCGGTCGTCGACCAGACCTCCTCCTTGCTGGACTGGTCAACCAGGCTGTTGGACGCGGCTGCTCTCGGCCTAACGTACGAATCACAGCCTGGTTGATCAGGTTCATTTAATAAATGAACTAAACCAAACCCACTGAGAGTCCTAACCAAGGAAAGGTTCGTCTGGATAGAACAAGCCAAGACATTCAATAAATTAAAGTCAGTGGTAAGTAAAGTTCCACTGCTGTCAAAGCCTAATTTCGGCAATGTGTTGGGAAGTTCATACAGAAGCATTAGGTGATGCAAACAGCGGCTGTTTGAGTTACCATAATCCAGAAGATCATTCTCACGAGGACGCTTACTTCAGTAAAACCATTCAAGAGCCAGAAGTAAGACGTATCTCCACGGACGAGAAAGCGTTATTTAAACTTTATTTCAACATTTCACTATTTTTACAGATTGCAGGTTTGTAGTAATTTATTTTTTTTTGAAAAAATACGTGTTTCTCTCGAATGTCTCAATCGGGCTACAAGCTGTCAACCCACTCTTCTGATCCTATGTAAGCCGGCAAGACCTCAACATTCACCCCGCCTTCCCTCTCACTCGCGTTACTCTTGCAAGTAAACATATCTATATTATATATCTCCAGAGCCTATTTTGTTTCTTCCCATTGTCGAGAACTAATATTTTCAGGGAAATAATGAGACCTCTTGATACGTGTGCAGAACATGATCACAGCTGGACAACACCCGACCTTGTTATCTTTGTTTGAGGAGTTGAGTCCCCTGCAGCCATCTGCTGGTCGAGTCCCCTGCAGCCATCTGCTGGTCGAGTCCCCTGTAGCCATCTGCTGGTCGAGTCCCCTGTAACCATCTGCTGGTCGAGTCCCCTGCAGCCATCTGCTGGTCGAGTCCCCTGCAGCCATCTGCTGGTCGAGTCCCCTGCAGCCATCTGCTGGTCGAGTCCCCTGCAGCCATCTGCTGGTCGAGTCCCCTGCAGCCATCTGCTGGTCGAGTCCTCTGCAGCCATCTGCTGGTCGAGTCCCCTGCAGCCATCTGCTGGTCGAGTCCCCTGCAGCCATCTGCTGGTCGAGTCCCCTGCAGCCATCTGCTGGTCGAGTCCCCTGCAGCCATCTGCTGGTCGAGTCCCCTGCAGCCATCTGCTGGTCGAGTCCCCTGTAACCATCTGCTGGTCGAGTCCCCTGCAGCCATCTGCTGGTCGAGTCCCCTGCAGCCATCTGCTGGTCGAGTCCCCTGCAGCCATCTGCTGGTCGAGTCCCCTGCAGCCATCTGCTGGTCGAGCAAAACGACCAGTTCCATTAATCATGTTGTTTTGCCTTGGACGGCTGAGCTGCTGGACATAATTAGCAGTCAGGGGGGAAAGAAAACGAGTCCTTCAGACTATAAGGAGTTTTTTTTGGTGTTGGGTTAAATGACAGTTTAATCAATGATGTATTACATTTGTGATTTTCCTGGTATTAGACAGACGTCGAGTTAAGTGTTTTAGTTTAATTTTTTGCTCTCGTGTTTGTATAATATCTATATATAGAATGTGGTGCTCTGTGTTATGGATATGTTGACACAATCACCCAATTTGTGTAGCGTTCCAATATTTATGTGTCCACTCTGATGAAGGAATGAGAAGACTATAATAGTAAACTTTATCAGACCTAACTTGATCTATCTTAGTCTAACGCAATCGTCATAACCTAACTTGCCAGGATCTAATCAAATGTAATATTGAGCCTAATCCAGCCTGAAATAGCCTAACCTGAACCTATCCACACCAAACCTAAGTTAACCTCACCATATATATCCTAAGCTATGTCCGGTAGTTCAATTTTAAAGTTTTGTGATTGTTTTTTGTAGTGATTAGACAATTTTCATAATGTGGCCAATTATCTCCCTGGAAGGCTCGGGTACCTCTTTGCTGTACAATACCCGATATATTTATTTAAAACTGCACGTGTATTTTGTCTCCATTTGGTGAATCTGGATTAATATTTACATTCAAGCAGATGCCAGCAGTTTTCTTCATCAGCTGCTTCTCTACTAATGTTTGCACAAGCTGTTGCAACGTCTACACCTGCAGCTGCTGATTTATTAGTTACAGTTTCATACACTAGTGATTTATCAGATGCTGTTTCACCAGCTGGTGTTGCAAAATGTTTGCTTATATGTTGCTACTCCAACATATGCTGCTCTATTCACTTTTAATCCACAAGAATTTATTCAGCAACCTGGTACTCGGCCAGCTCCCAATGCATCAGATGGTGCTTCAAGCTTCATGGACAGCATCTGTCTTACCAGATGCTGCCCATTAAATGTTGCCTCACCAGCTTCACCAGGTGATGAATTCACCAAATGCTGAGAAGACCAGCTGCTGTTTCGTTACCTGTTGCTCCAGCAGATTCACCAGCTATTGCTCTGCCAGATGCTGATCCGTCAGATCCTGTTCCTCCATTTGCCGATTCATCATCTGCTGCATAAACAGCGTTTGCTCCAGTAGTTTCACCTCTTCCGGCTGATGTACTTGTCTTGTTGACACGAACCGGAGGGTCCAGATGGGTCTTGTTTCACAGTAAATGTAAAGCAAAGTGAAGCCAAGTGTACAGGGCAACCCAACACTCGCTCAGGTCTTGCTGGACAGGAATGAGAGAGAGAGAGAGAGAGAGAGAGAGAGAGAGAGAGAGAGAGAGAGAGAGAGAGAGAGAGAGAGAGAGAGAGAGAGAGAGAGAGGTGACCGGGAGGGGAAGAAGTGATGGGGGTAGGAAGGGAGGTTGAGGGAGGAGACACAGCTCGAGACACAAGTGTCGTGGACAAGAACCCGTGAAAAGTGAGGAGAGTGATGGATGGTTAAGGTTTAGAGGCGGGGAAATGACAGGTGTTAATAAAATATCAACAACAGGCAGGCTGAGGGAAGCCAGCCTGTTGTTGAGACTTACCAGCCTGTTGTTGAGACTTACCAGCCTCAACATCCAACATTCCCTTTCCCATTTCTCCGTGGGTTTTCCCTCATACCTATGATCACTGTTTCGTGAACGTCAGTTGCATTATATATATTATATATATTATATATTATATATATATATATATATATATATATATATATATATATATATATATATATATATAATCTAAATATACTCTTTATACAATGTATGAGCGATCATAATAATTTGTCATTCAACAAAAATATTGCAGCGGTTGCTGTAATAATGTTTATATATAAACTAAAAACTCTACACCCCAGAAGGATTCGAACCCAGACCGCCAGGGTTGCACCATGGCGTACCTGGTTTTTTTAACCACTAGACCACATGACTCTACAAAAATCTTGATAGTCGTGAGACTATTTATCCAAGATTCGACAGCGCTCAGTGGTCAACTCAGACATAGATATTTCATCGAATCACCTCACTTTGTGGAGCCACGTGAGCAACACAAATGCGAACAAGCTTGAATGGTCCCCGAGCCAATATCAACAATATCCCCGAGCGCTCTCGGATCTTGGATAAATAGTCTCACGACTACCAAGATTTTTGTAGAGTTGTGTAGTCTAGTGGTTAAAGAACCAGGTACGCCATGGTGCATAGTGCTCCTGGCTGTCTGGGTTCGAATCCTTCGTTGAGTTTTCACGTTATTATATATATATATATATATATATATATATATATATTGTGACGGTAACGCGTTGGTGTTCGGCTGTTTAAGGCTAGGGGTATGGCCTCGTCACATAGTTATAAAAAAAATAGAAAAACTGGAACTTCGTCTGTGGTAAGGTAAGGAGAAGACACACAAAACACAAGTAAATTTTAACAATGAAATTTTAATTACGTTAAATAAATCAAAACATGAAAAAATGGACAAACAAATTCTTATAATAAAATCAATCAATCAAAATAATGAGAATACTTAAATGACGCAATGAAAAGTTACGTTAAGATAAAATAACAAGAAGTGCAACACAAAATTAAATGGGAGGTGCTGGAATATTGGCTTTAAGCTATCACCTCTCTCAGTACACGCTAACGTCTAGCTGGGAGGAGTGATAACCACGAAAGCACTGAACATTCTGAGGTCTGAGGTCGTGGCGACCCCAGACATCAAGTAGTATGGGGGGGCGAGTGCAGGTGCAGCCAGACCGGCGACCAATCAGCGGGGCCGGTAGCGATCAACGAGTAGTTTGGCGGTTTGAGTCTGAACAGGTGTCTCTGGCTGCAACGTTTTGCGCTCTGGCAAGCCTTGCTGGTGTTGTTGTACATTTCTTCCATAGTAGTTTTATATAATTCCAACGACGTAATTATGGAGGGAAGAGCAGGCTCAATCTCTTGAAGGAGATTATCGTCTATATATAATATATATATATATATATATATATATATATATATATATATATATATATATATATATATATTATATATATGTCGTACCTAGTAGCCAGAACGCACTTCTCAGCCTACTATGCAAGGCCCGATTTGCCTAATGAGCCAAGTTTTCATGAATTAATATATTTTTTCTAATTTTTTCTTATGAAATGATAAAGCTACCCATTTCATTATGTATGAGGTCAATTTTTTTATTGGAGCTAAATTTAACGTAGATATATGACCGAACCTAACCAACTCTACCTAACCTAACCTATCTTTATAGGTTAGGTAGCCGAAAAAGTTAGGTTAGGTTAGGTAGGTTAGGTAGTCGAAAAAACATTAATTCATGAAAACTTGGCTTATTAGGCAAATCGGGCCTTGCATAGTAGGCAGAGAAGTGCGTTCTGGCTACTAGGTATATATATATATATATATATATATATATATATATATATATATATATATATATATATATATATATATATATATATATATATATATATATATATATATACACACACACACACACATACATACACATACTAGGCCAAGTAGTGCATTCTTGCTATTAGGTACGACATATACTATGCAAAATATGCAACCCTTTGCGCCACTGGCCACGGAATGAGCATGGGGGAGCATAACAGATGCCCGGCCATAAACTCCTGTAGGGTGGAAAGGGTTTTGAAGCCAACGGAGTCTTGGGGTCTAGAGTCGATTTCATCGACTTGGTAACATACGAAGGTTCATTTATCTCCTGTGTTAAATGCCATGCAGTCCACTGGGCTGAGGCGGTTATAGGTCGAGATAACTGGGTTATTCCCAACAACTTCTTTTGTCACACGTTGTTAATATTGTTTCAGTGTTGATAGTAATGCTGATATGCGACAGCGTCGATGGATCAGGTGTCACTTATGTTTAGGTGTCATATTTGGTTCATTTGGATCAAGTGTCATGTATAGACATACTGTGATTATCTATGTATTGTTGAGAGTATATACGCAGTAATTCGAATGTCGACTTACTACCTCTGACCCTTCAACATTACTGGCAGTAAAGATGATCCAGCATCTGGTGGCTTAAGTATTACGTTTTCTATAAATTATAAAACACATTTAAAACCTAAAAAATAATTGTAGAATAAAAATATTGTACTTGAATTTTCTCACTATTGTATAAACACTATTGTACTTTCCAATGGTAAGTATCCAAAACAGTGAGACAAATCCTTTAAGATCAATTTAATCGTTAGTTTAAAATTCTTCAAACCAACCACTTGAACTGGACGGTAGAGCAACGGTCTCGCTTCATGCAGGTCGGCGTTCAATTTCCGATCGTCCAAGTGGTTGGGCACCATTCCTTCCCTCCGTCCCAACCCAAATCCTTATCCTGACCTCCTCCAAGTACTATATAGTTGTAATGGCTTGTAATTTCCCCTGATAGTTCAATTCAAATTAAAATTCTTCATCCAGAAATTAAGAAAACCCCATAAGAGTGATCTCATAGGCACAAACGTTTTGATCGGTTGTTTATCAGTATTGAAGTGTTCTGAGTGTTAATGATATTATGTGAGGCTGGTTGATCAATGATAATAAGGTTGCGAGGCTCCGAGCGTAAAGTAGCTAAGCTTTGTAGATAATGTTTTCCCCGCAAGAGCTTTACTTATGTAACATAAATTCACACGGCATGTGCTTACAGAAATGTCTTAGGGGGTGAAGTCATGGAAGTTGGTAAAGTGAGACTGAACTAATCACTAACCTCAGCCAACCACATTGTTCATAACCTTACCACTCCCGCTTACGTTGTTAATCACTAACACCGTATTTATTTTATCTGGTAAAGTTCCTGCAGACAAAACGTTATCCCCCACACACCCACTTTATAATGAACTTATGTACCGAAGCAATCGAGTCCATGAACATGGAGAAACTACAGAAATAACAGAACACCAGAGATACACCAGGGGGAGAGATACCAGAGGGCCAGGAATGAGTACCTCAGAGTGAGGGGAGAAGCAGAGAGACAGTATGAAAATGACATCACAAGTAAAGCTAAGACCCAACCAAAAACTGCTCTACAGTCACATCAGGAGGAAAACAGCGGTGAAGGAACAAGTGATGAAACTGAGAAAAAGGGCGAACAGATACAAAGAGAATGACAAGGTGTGTGAGGAACTCAAGAGATTCCAGGAGGTCTTCACAATAGAGCAAGGAGAAGCCCCTGTACTAAGAGAGGAAGAGGTAAACCAAACAAACTTAGAGGATTCTGAGCTCGCCAGTGATGAGGTCAAAAGGATTCTGCTGAAGCTGAATGTGACAAAGGATCTGGGCCTGACAGACTCTCACCGTGGATACTAAAAGAAGGTGCAGAAGCACTAAGTGTGCCACTCTATGGTGTATAACAGGTCACTGGAAACAGGAGACTTACCAGAAAGCTGGAAGATAGCTAATGTAGTCCCAATATACAAAAAGGGTGACAGGCAAGAGGCACTGATCTACAGGCCAGATTCCCTAACTTGTATACCATGCAAGGTGACGGAGAAAATCGTGAGGAAAAGGCTCATAGAATATCTGGGGAAAAGGAGCTTTGTAACACGACCAGCATGTGTTCAGAGATGATAAATCGTTCCTCACAGGATTATTAGAATTCTATGACCAGGCGACAAACATTAGGCAAGAAAGAGAAATGTGGGCGGACTGCATTTTTTTTAGACTGTCAGAAAGCCTTTGACACAGTACCCCATAAGAGGCTATAACAAAAGTTGGAGAAATAGGCAGGAGTAAAAGGGAAGGTGCTCCAGTGGATAAGGGAGTACTTAAGCAACAGGAAACAGCGAGTAACGGTGAGAGGGGAGACATCAGAGTGGCGAGATGTCACCAGCGGGGTCCCACAGGGCTCAGTACTTGGACCCATCCTGTTTCTAATATATGCACCATCTCTGAACCCATGTTGGTGGTGCGTTACAAAGTTATTTCCCTCCAGATGCTCTACGAGCTTTTTCCTCACGATCTTCTCTATCACCTTGCATGGTATACAAGTTAGGGAAACTGGCCCTAATTATAGATTACAGGTGAGTACAACTAGATGAGTACACGCACACAAATTATCCATCAGAAACTTGAATAAGAAGGCTTTTAGATCAGTGTATGCCACCTATGTGAGGCCAGTCTTAGAGTATTCCGCCCCGTCTTGAAGCCCCCATCTTAAAAAAAAACACACATAAGGAAGTTCGAGAAGATGCAGAAGTTTGCAACGAGACTCGTCCCAGAGCTGCGAAGGACGAGGTACGAAGATAGACTGAAGGAACTAAACCTGACGACGTTAGAAAGGAGGAGGGAGAAGGGAGACATAAGAACAAAGGTAACTGCAGAAGGCCTATTGGCCCATACGAGGCAACTCCTATTTATAACCACCCAATCCCACTCATATACATGTCCAACCCACGCTTGAAACAACCGAGGGACCCCACCTCCACCAAGGTACGCGGTAATTGGTTCCACAAATCAACAACCCGACATGACACAGACGTATCAAATACTTGGAGGGATTGACAAGGTGGAAAGAAAATAAATGTTTACGAAGAATAACAACAGAACAAAAGGGACACGGATGGAAGCTTGAGACTCAGATGTGTCAGAGATGTTAGAAAGTTTTATTTTAGCGTAAGGATAGCGAGTAAATGGAATGACCTAAAGGAGCAGGTTGTAGGAGCAAACCCCATTAGAACATAAGAACAAAGGTAACTGCAGAAGGCCTATTGGCCCATACGAGGCAGCTCCTATCTATAACCACCCAATCCCACTCATATACATGTCCAACCCGCGCTTGAAACAATCGAGGGACCCCACCTCCACCATGTTACACGGTAATTGGTTCCACAAATCAACAACCCTGTTACCGAACCAGTATTTACCCAAGTCTTTCCTAAATCTAAATTTATCCAATTTATAACCATTGTTTCGTCTTCTGTCTTGTGTGCTTACTTTTAATACCCTATTAATATCCCCTTTGTTGTGTCCATTCATCCACTTGTAAACCTCTCATGTCACCCTAACTCTTCCCCTTTCCAGTGAATGCAATTTAAGCTTTGTTAATTTTCTTCATATGAAAGATTTCTAATTTGGGGAATTAACTTAGTCATCCTACGCTGGACACGTTCTAGTGAATTTATATCCATTCTATAGTACGGCGACCAAAACTGAACTGCATAATCTAAATGGGGCCTAACTAGAGCAAGATATAGCTGAAGAACCACACCAGGTGTCTTGTTACTAACGCTTAGATTAATAAATCCCAGTGTCCTATTTGCCTTATTACGAACATTTATGCATTGATCCTTTTGTTTTAAATTCTTACTAATCATAACTCCCAGATCCCTTTCGCAATCCGACTTCGCAATTTCAACACCATCTAGCTTGTATCTTGCAACTCTATCATCATTACCTAGCCTCAGAACTTTACATTTATCAGCATTAAACTGCATCTGCCAATCTTTTGACCATTTCAAAACCCTATTTAGATCAACTTGAAGTGATAGTGAGTCTTCTTCCGTGTTAATTTCCCTACCGATTTTTGTATCATCTGCAAATTTGCAGATGTTGCTACTCAAACCTGAATCTAAATCATTTATATATATTATAAACAACAGAGGTCCCAGGACTGAGCCTTGAGGCACTCCACTAACAACATTATCCCACCCTGACTTAACCCCATTTACACTAACTCTGTTTCTTTTGAAATTGCCATGGCCTAATCCAACTTAATATAGCACCCCCAATACCATGAGCCTCTATTTTTTTTAATCAGTCTCATGTGGCACTGTATCAAAAGCTTTGCTAAAGTCAAGGTACGCAACATCACAATCCTTACCACTATCAACTGCCTCAACTATGCTGGAATAAAAAGGTAGCAAATTTGTTAAACATGAACGGCCATTTGTAAAACCATGTTGCGACTCATTTATTAATTTATGGTTTTCAAGATGAAGACGAATTGTATTTGCAATTATCGATTCAAGTAACTTTCTCACAATAGACGTTAGGCTAATTGGCCGATAGTTTGATGCAAGTGATCTATCTCCTTTCTTAAAAATTGGTATCACATTAGCTACCTTCCATGACTCTGGCACTCTACCTAACTCTATTGATTTATTAAATATGGTAGACAATGGCTCGGAAAGCTCCTCTTTGCATTCTCTAAGCACCCTGGCAAACACTTCATCCGGCCCTGGGAATTTGTTTGGTTATAGTTTTACTATTTGTTTAATTACATCCTCCCTGGTAACTGCTAAACTAGTCAACTTGTCCTCGTCCCCACCCACATATATTTGTTCGGCTGAAGGCATATTGTTAAGTTCCTCTTTAGTAAATACAGATATAAAATATTTATTAACAATACTACTCATCTCCTCGTCATTATCCGTTATTCATTCATAACTTTAAAGGCCGGAATGATAGAAAAATAGGCAACGAGGCATTGCATTAGTCAACCAACGGCTAGAAAAGCGGTATGTTCAAGAGTGCCTGCAGCTTGATCCTGCCGGCACAAATAGTTGAATACAAATAAGTAGGTACAAATAGATGAGTATACACACACACACACACACACACACACACACACACACACACACACACACACACACACACACACACACACACACACCACGTCATGAATTCGTCATGATTTCATAACGAAGGAGGAGCAGATAGCCCACAGAGCAAGCAAACAACAATACAACTCTTCCCATTTGAGCGTAGCTACACACCCCAATGCTAATCCACCCCATGCTAACCATCTCACACCTTCTCAGGTCACTCCCTCCCCAAATCAGCCCTCCCTGCCCCTGCTTATCTCCCCAACACCTCCCTTGTCCCCTCTGACCCCACTGCAGTCAAATTCATCCCACATTCCAAGGACCCCCTCATCACCTCAACCCCCAAAACCCGTCCAGCCCTCATCCCCTCAACCCCAAAAACCCACCCAGCCCTCATCCCCTCAACCCCCAAAACCAACCCAGCCCTCATCCCCTCAACCCCCAAAACCTACCCAGCCCTCATCCCTCCTCATCCCCTCTCCTTCCATGTGACCCCCACCCTTGCGAGAGGGGTGGGAGGTTCCCCCCACCTCCTCTATCCTTCCCCCTCCCAACCTCTCAACCTCTATCTGACCTCAACCTTACGCTATCTCCCAACCCCTCTATGCCTATCAGACCCTCTCTAATCTTCAGACCCAGTATGCCCTTCCTACTCCAGACCTACCTATCCAGGCCCTACCCCAGACCCTCCTACCTACCTTCCTAGAAGCCCAGCCCCCATTAGCCCCCCAAGCACCCCTCCTGACCTCTTTCACCCCCCATACACCTCCCGGACCGCCCCAGACACCCCCCGGATCCCCCCGGACATCCCCCGGATCCTCCCCGCCCCCAGTCATCCCCCAGACACCCCCCAGATCCCCCAGATCCCCCCTGCCCCCAGTCACCCCCCAGACACCCCTCAGATCCCCCCAGACCCCCAGAGAAAGGGAGAACTCTGGTACAAGAGTTTCCATGAAGAATCTCAAGGTTTGGTACACCAATGCTGATGGGGTATCTAATAAAGCAGAAGAGATCAAAGAAAGAGTGAGTGAAGCAGATCCTGACATAGTTGCAATTGTGGAAACTAAAATTAATGACATGATCTCAGATGCAATCTTTCCTAAAGGGTACCAGGTGATACGAAAAGAGAGGACACAGAGACAGGGAGGGGGAGTAGCACTCCTAATAAAGCGGAAATGGAAGTTTGAAGACCTGGGAAATCGAGTTACCAATGAGTGCACAAGCTTCATACATGGAACTCTGACAGTAGATGGGAGGAAGATTATGATCTTGGTAATCTACAATCCCCCACCAAACAGTAGAAGACCCAGGCAGGAGTATGATGACAACAACAAGGCATGTATAGTTGAACTGCAGAAGGTAGCAACACTAGCCCACAGAATGAGAGCGAAGCTGCTGATCATGGGGGACCTAAATCATGGAGAGATCAATTGGGAATCAAGGAATCCCCATGGAGGGGACGAAACGTGGGGAGCAAAATTAGTAGATGTTATAGACAGGAATTTCCTAACACAACATGTGAAGGAAGACACAAGGGAAAGAGGAGATGCACCGAGCCTATTAGACCTGATTTTCACCCAGAACGTAGAAGATATCGAGAATTTAGAGCATGAAATACCTCTAGGGGCCAGTGACCATTGTGTCCTAGTCTTTGACTACATGATGGAATTCAAACTTATGACCATGGGACAAGAGATCTGGGAAAGGAGAGTTGACTACAGGAAAGGGGACTATAAGAGGATAAGGGACTATCTGGGTGAAGTGCAGTGGGAGGAAGAAATTAGAGGAAAAACAGTCCAAGATATGATGGACCTAGTCATACAGAAATGCCAGGAGGCCGAAGAGAGATTTATACCAACAGTAAAGGGAAAAAATAAGAAGGAATATAATAACCCATGGTTTAATAGACAGTGTCAGGAAGCAAAAATGGCCAGCAGGCGGGAGTGGAGGAAGTACAGAAGACAAAGGACAGAGGACAACAGGATCAGATGCAACAGAGCTAGGAACGATTACATTAACATAAGACGAACATCGGAAAGGGACTATGAGAACGATATTGCAATCAAAGCGAAAAAAACCTAAGTTACTACACAGTCATATAAGAAGAAAAATGTCGGTGAACGACCAAGTGACAAGACTAAGGAAGACAGAGGGGGCATATACTGAAAGTGACAAGGAAATCTGCGAGGCCGAATGCCAGTTTCCATGGAGTGTTCACTACCGAGCCTGAGCAGCTCCCATTGTTGGAAGGGGTTACCCTAGATGAAAGACTATCAGATATAGAGGTGACAGCAGAGGAGGTAATGAAACAGTTGACAACTCTAGATGCAACTAAAGCAGTTGGACCAGAAAAAGTATCACCGTGGATACTAAAAGAAGCAGCGCAGGCCCTCAGCGTGCCTCTGGCAATGATCTTTAATGAGTCACTTATGTCGGGAGAATTGCCCAGTTGCTGGAAGAAGGCAAATGTCGTGCCGATCTTCAAGAAAGGTGATAGGGAGGAGGCACTTAACTATAGACCTGCATCACTGACAAGCATCCCCTGTAAAATACTGGAAAGAATAATTAGGCTACGACTGGTTGCACACCTGGAGAACATTAGGTTTGTGAACAAACATCAACATGGGTTCTGGACAGGGAAATCGTGCCTAACAAACCTTCTGGAATTCTATGATAAAATAACGAGGATAAGATAGGACAGAGATGGTTGGGCAGACTGCATATTTCTGGACTGCCAAAAAGCCTTTGATACAGTACCGCACATGAGACTGCTGTTCAAGCTCGAGAGGCAGGCGGGGGTGGGGGGAAAGGTCCTAGCATGGATAAGGAACTACCTAACAGGAAGGAGCCAAAGAGTTACGGTAAGGGGCGAGAAGTCGGACTGGCGAACAGTAACAAGTGGAGTACCACAAGGATCGGTGCTGGGACCAATTCTATTTCTTGTATATGTTAACGACATGTTTACAGGCATAGAGTCCTCCATGTCGATGTTTGCGGATGATGCAAAGTTGATGAGAAGAGTTGTGACAGATGAGGATTGTAGGATCCTCCAAGAGGACCTGAACAGGTTGCAGAGATGGTCAGAGAAATGGCTACTGGAATTCAACACGAGCAAATGTAAAGTTATGGAAATGGGACTAGGAGATAGGAGACCAAAGGGACAGTACACAATGAAGGGGAACAGCCTACCTGTGACGACGCGCGAAAGAGACCTGGGTGTGGACGTAACACCTATCTCCTGAGGCACATATAAATAGGATAACGACAGCAGCGTACTCTACACTGGCAAAAGTTAGAACATCATTCAGAAACCTAAGTAAGGAGGCATTTAGGGCGCTTTACACTGCCTACGTGAGGCCAGTCTTAGAGTATGCCGCCTCATCATGGAGTCCCCATCTGAAGAAGCATATAATGAAACTGGAAAAGGTTCAGAGGTTTGCAACGAGACTCGTCCCAGAGCTACGAGGGATGGGGTATGAGGAGTGCCTGAGGGAACTGTGCCTTATGACACTAGAAAGAAGAAGGGAGAGGGGGGGACATGATAGGAAAGTATAAAATACTCAGAGGGATTGACAGAGTGGACATAGACGAAATGTTCACACGGAATAGTAACAGAACGAGGGGACATGGCTGGAAGCTTGAAACTCAGATGAGTCACAGAGATGTTAGGAAATTTTCTTTTAGCGTGAGAGAAGTGGGAAAATGGAATGCACTTCAGGAACAGGTTGTGGAAGCAAATACTATTCATAATATTAAAACCAGGTATGATAGGGAAATGGGACAGGAGTCATTGCTGTAAACAACCGATGCTCGAAAGGCGGGATCCAAGAGTCAATGCTCGATCCTGCAGACACAACTAGGTGAGTACACACACACACACACACACACACACACACACACACACACACACACACACACACACACACACACACACACACACACACACACACACCTGGCCAAAGTTTAACAGAGAGAGCGAGAGAGAGCAGCAGCAGCTTTCCTTTATGTGGTGGCGGGCGGGTGCCTCTTGCTTCACACTGTTTATGGCATCATTCCTGGAGGATTTACCTCACAACATATACCTGGGAGGACGCCGCCAGGCCCCGACACGGCTTCCTGCCGCTCCAAATGTGGCAGCGGCTCCAAAGTAGAAGCTGTAGGAGGCGACAGCAAATGTGGGGGCCACGTGGAGGAGAATATGTTGTGGTTGATGTGAATGGTGGTTGATGTGAATGGTAGTTGTCGTGTGGGTTGGTGTGCCCCTCTAACCCCTCTACCACCATCGTCACCCTCTTCCCACAGCCTCCCCACACAGCTCAACCTCGGCTAATTAAGCCTAATTATCCTCCCAAAGTAATTATCTCCCTGAGTTATCTCCGTCGTTATCAGCAATCAGAGTTTGCAATAATTATTTATAGCGACCGGTAAACATTCATATTTTTGGCGTCCTTAATTACGCAGGAAACCCTGTAACGCATATGTGGTGCTCAGGCAACATGCCTCTCATCCGTTTGTTGGTGGTGCTCAGGCAACATGACTCTCACCCAGGTGTTGGTGGTGCTCAGGCATCATGCCTCTCACCCAGGTGTTGCGTGGTGCTCAGGCAACATGACTCTCACCCAGGTGTTGGTGGTGCTCAGGCATCATGCCTCTCACCCAGGTGCTGGTGGTGCTCAGGCATCATGCCTCTCACCCAGGTGCTGGTGGTGCTCAGGCATCATGCCTCTCACCCAGGTGCTGGTGGTGCTCAGGCATCATGCCTCTCACCCAGGTGCTAGTGGTGCTCAGGCATCATGCCTCTCACCCAGGTGTTGCGTGGTGCTCAGGCAACATGACTCTCACCCAGGTGTTGGTGGTGCTCAGGCATCATGCCTCTCACCCAGGTGTTGGTGGTGCTCAGGCATCATGCCTCTCACCCAGGTGATGGTGGTGCTCAGGCATCATGCCTCTCACCCAGGTGTTGGTGGTGCTCAGGCAACATGACTCTCACCCAGGTGTTGGTGGTGCTCAGGCAACATGACTCTCACCCAGGTGTTGGTGGTGCTCAGGCATCATGCCTCTCACCCAGGTGTTGGTGGTGCTCAGGCAACATGACTCTCACCCAGGTGTTGGTGGTGCTCAGGCAACATGACTCTCACCCAGGTGTTAGTGGTGCTCAGGCATCATGCCTCTCACTGAGGTGTTGGTGGTGCTCAGGCAACATTCCTCTCATCCAGATGTTGGTGGTGCTCAGGCAACATGCCTCTCATCCAGGTGTTGGTGGTGCTCAGGCATCATGCCTCTCACTGAGGTGTTGGTGGTGCTCAGGCAACATGCCTCTCATCCAGGTGTTGGTGGTGCTCAGGCATCATGCCTCTCACCCAGGTGTTGGTGGTGCTCAGGCAACATGCCTCTCACCCAGGTGTTGGTGGTGCTCAGGCATCATGCCTCTCACCCAGGTGTTGGTGGTGCTCAGGCAACATGACTCTCACGCAGGTGTTGGTGGTGCTCAGGCAACATGCCTCTCACCCAGGTGTTGGTGGTGCTCAGGCAACATGCCTCTCACCCAGGTGTTGGTGGTGCTCAGGCAACATGACTCTCACGCAGGTGTTGGTGGTGCTCAGGCAACATGACTCTCACGCAGGTGTTGGTGGTGCTCAGGCAACATGACTCTCACGCAGGTGTTGGTGGTGCTCAGGCAACATGCCTCTCACCCAGGTGTTGGTGGTGCTCAGGCAACATGACTCTCACGCAGGTGTTGGTGGTGCTCAGGCAACATGACTCTCACGCAGGTGTTGGTGGTGCTCAGGCAACATGCCTCTCACGCAGGTGTTGATGGTGCTCAGGCATCATGCCTCTCACTGAGGTGTTGGTGGTGCTCAGGCATCATGCCTCTCACCCAGGTGTTGGTGGTGCTCAGGCAACATGCCTCTCACCCAGGTGTTGGTGGTGCTCAGGCAACATGCCTCTCACTGAGGTGTTGGTGGTGCTCAGGCATCATGCCTCTCACTGAGGTGTTGGTGGTGCTCAGGCATCATGCCTCTCACTGAGGTGTTGGTGGTGCTCAGGCAACATGCCTCTCACTGAGGTGTTGGTGGTGCTCAGGCAACATGCCTCTCACTGAGGTGTTGGTGGTGCTCAGGCATCATGCCTCTCACTGAGGTGTTGGTGGTGCTCAGGCAACATGCCTCTCACTGAGGTGTTGGTGGTGCTCAGGCAACATGCCTCTCACTGAGGTGTTGGTGGTGCTCAGGCATCATGCCTCTCACTGAGGTGTTGGTGGTGCTCAGGCAACATGCCTCTCACCCAGGTGTTGGTGGTGCTCAGGCAACATGCCTCTCACCGAGTTATTTTTGCACCGATATCTACATTTTCTGTGAGTAAATATTTAATAATCCTTTGCAGAAATAAACAGATACACACACACACCCAATCCCTGCACTACTCTACTCTCCACATCCTACACCTTGCACTACTCATCTCTTCTCTCATACCAGCCCCACATTCCTCCATAACTCTTACTCTCTACTTCCATACACAAAGGGGGGGGGGGGGTAGAAATAGCCTAAGCTACTCTATCCCTCTGAGATGTATTTTTTCTTGTCTCAATAAACATACTTGAATCCATACACAATGAAGGGAAAGTACCTCCATGTAAGGGCCTTAGAAAAAGACCTGGGAGTGGATATGTAACACCAAACCTTACTTCATGTGCATATATATAAACACGATAACATCAGCAGCATATGCTTCAACAAGAGTCAAAACATCGTTCAGGAACGCAAATATAAGGCATTTAGATTTCAGTACACCACCTACGTGAGACCAGTCACAGGGGTATGAAGCCTCTTCGTGGAGCCCCATCTCAAAAAAGAACAAAATATGAATAGGTACAGAAGTTTACAACGAGGTTTGGACTCAAATTGTGAGAAATGGGATATGAAAATAAAGTACTAATGTAACGTACTAAAAACAGGAGGGAGGGAATTATCACGGGGGAAAGCGCCAAACCATTACGACTGTATAGCACTGGAAAGGGGTCAAGATAAGGATTTAGGATGGGGCCGGGGTGAGGAATGGTGCCCAACCACTTGGACAGTCGGGGATTGAACGCCGACCTGCATGAAGCGAGACTGTCTCTCTACCGTCCAGTAGAGATGGCAGAGGGAGAGAAACTGAAGATATGAAAGAGACGGACGTATAAAATATTTTTGGAGATTGAAAGTGGCCAAAGCAGTGATGTCCACAATGAGAATCAGTAAAGTACGAGGGCGCGGATGGAAGCTTGAGAACAGATGAGCCATATTTTAGGAAGTTTTATTTTACCTTAAAACTGGTAGAATATTCAAAAGGACTAAATAAGCCGGTTGCTGAGGCGAACATCATTCGTAATTTCAGAAGTAAATACGATAGAAAAATGGATCAAGAGTCACTGTATTAGAAAACCACCAGCTGGAACGCCGGGCTCGCAGAGCTGAAACTTGATTTTGCAGGCACAAACAGGTAAGTACACGAACGCACGCACACACGCGCACACATTATCTATAGGGTAGATAAAGACAGGCTATTTAACACAAGGGGAACACGCACTAGGGGACACAGGTGGAAACTGAGTGCCCAAATGAGCCACAGAGATATTAGAAAACTTTTTTAGTGTCAGAGTGGTTGACAAATGGAATGCATTAGGAAGTGATGTGGTGGAGGCTGACTCCATACACAGTTTCAAGTGTAGATATGATAGAGCCCAATAGGCTCAGGAACCTGTACACCTGTTGATTGACGGTTGAGAGACGGGACCAAAGAGCCAGAGCTTAACCCCCGCAAGCACAATTAGGTGAATACAATTAGGCGAGTACAATTAGGCGAGTACACATACACATAGAAGATTAGAGAAGATTCAGCGGTATGCCACCAGACTCGTCCCGGAACTAAGAGGTACGAGCTACGAGGAAAGGCTAAAGAAGCTGAACCTCACGTCCCTGGAAAACAGAAGATTAAGGGGAGACATGATAACCACCTACAAAATTCTCAGGGGAATTGACAGGGTGGACAAAGACAAACTCCTTAGCACGGGTGGAACACGAACAAGGGGACACAGGTGGAAACTTAGTACCCAGATGAGCCACAGAGACGTTAGAAAGAATTTTTTCAGTGTTATTAGTTAACAAATGGAATGCATTAAGTAGTGATGTGGTGGAGGATGACTCCATACACAGTTTCAAATGTAGATATGATAGAGCCCAGTAGGCTCAGGAATCAGTACATCAGTTGACTGACAGTTGACAGGCGGGACCAAAGAGCCAGAGCTCAACCCCCGCAAGCACATCCAGGTGAGTACAACTAGGTGAGTACACACACACACACATCCATATAAGAAGGAAAATAACAGTGAATTACCAAGTGACCAGGTTACGAGAAAGGTGAGACCAGTATACAGAAAATGATAAAGAAATTTGTGAGGAGCTCAATGGCAGCTTCCATGGAGTGTTCACTACTGAGCCTGAACACCTCCCAGACCTAGATGAGCAAACAGCCCCCGATGAGACACTTCTAAATATTGAGGTAACAATAGAGGAAGTAAGAACACAACTAGCATCACTGGATGTAGCTAAAGCTACTGAGCCTGATAGAGTATCACCATGGATGTTAAAAGAAGCAGCACTGGTCCTCAGCAAACATCTAGCGCTAATCTTTAATGAGTCCCTTACTAGGGGGATTATTGCCCAGCTGCTGGAAGAAGGCTAATGTGGTGCCAATCTACAAGAAAGGAAATGGAGAAGAAGCACTTAACTACAGACCAGTGTCACTCACAAGCATCCCTTGCAAAGTACTTGAAAGAATTAGATTTGTAAGTATACAACAACAACGGCTTTAGAGGAGATAAATCCTGCATGGCGAACCCCTTGGACTTTTATGATAAGGTACCGAAAATAAGGATGGGCAGATTGCATATTTCTGGACTGCCAAAAAACCTTTGACAGTACCACACAGAAGGCGACTATACAAACTTGAGAGGCAGGTGGGAGTAGGCGGCAACGCATTAAATTAACATGGGTAAGGAATTACCTAACAGACAGGTGTCAGAGTGACAGTGAGGGGCGAAGAGTCGGACTGGCGTAGAGTAACAAGCGGGGTGCCTCAAGGATCAGTGCTGGGACCTATACTATTCCTCATTTATGTAAACGACTTGACTGCAGTTGAGTCTTATATGTCAATGTTTGCAGATGACGCAAAACTAATGAGGAGGATTGAGACAGATGAGGATTGTAAGACGTTCCAGGATGACTTGAATACGTTGCAGAAATGATCCGAGAAATGGCTACTGGAGTTCAATACCAGCAAGTGTAAGGTGATGGAAATGGGATCAGGAGCCAGGAGATAAAGGGAAACTACTTCCTTATAATGTCTAGAGAAAAAGACCTGAGAGTGGACATAACACCAACCTAACTCCAGAGGCTCATATAAAAAGAATAACGTCAGCCGCATTCTTTACGCTGGCAAAAAATCAGAACATCCTTCAGAAACTTAAATAAGGAAGCTTTTTGATCACTGTATACCGCCTATGTGAGGCCAGACTTAGAGTATGCCGCCCCATCCTGGAGCCCCATCTTATAAAAATCACATAAGATCGAAAAAAGTGAAGTTGTTTGTAACGAGACTCGTCCCAGAGCTGTGAGGGATGAAGTACGAAGAGAGACTGAAGGAACTAAACCTGACGATGTTAGAGAGAAGAGAGAGAGGGGACTTGATACAGACGTATAAAATACTTAGAGGGACTGACAGAGTGGAAACATATGAAATGATACACTGAACACCAACAGAACAAGGGAACACGGATGAAAGCTTGAGACTCAGATGTGTCACAGAGTTGTAAGAAAGTTTTCTTTTAGCGTAAGGGTTGTGAGTAAATGGAATGACCTAAAGGAGCAGGTTGTTGAGGCTAACTCCATTCATAACTTTAAAAGTAGGCATGATAAGGAAATAGGTCAGGAATCATTGCATTAGACAACCAGTGGCTAGAAAAGGGGTCCAAGACCTAGAGCTCGATCCAACAAGCACAAATAGGCGAGTACACACACACGCACAAAGACGCCCTCACACCTCAGTGTGTGCGCATATTACCTGTATAAATTAGATCATTGACGTTCATTGTGAAACAGTTACCAAACATTAACCAGTCCTTCACCTCCCAACCGTCGCTTGTCCTGTGTTATGTTACACTATAATATGAGAGTATTTGAGTGCAGTTCTCCACTCAGCCATAAACACCATTTCTCACTCTGGTAGCCAGCGTCGGGGGACTCAAAGGACGTAATATCCACAGCATCACAAAAGCCCTCCTGCACCCAAGGGAATATTGCACCAGGCAACATATTCCCCAGAGCAATAGAACCAAAAGTCTTGCTTTTTTATAATAGTTTATAACGTCGACGCCCAGCAGGTAATTACCTGGGATCATCACAGTCGAGTGTGCAAAACAAAGAAGTGAATACGAGAGTAAACTAATATAGTTGATATAGTGTTTTATACTGTTTTGATTACTGCTTGGGGTAGGTTAATGAATTAAAGAGACAATGCTGACACAGGTAATTAGAGAATGCCAGACACACACACACACTCCATATGTATGATATACATTATACACAACTTACCAGTCATGTGTCCCAGTGTTTATTGATCAAGCACTTCATAGAAATTACTAAGAAAATGCAAACAGGAAATGCCATATATTTCAGGCATATAATATATCATACGATCGTGGGGGTCTACTTCACCAGAATCTAACAAGGTTACATAAGAGTCAACTCATTTCACACGACGTTTCGGTCCGTCCTGGACCATTCTCAAGTCGATTGTGATCTCACAATCGACTTGAGAACGGACCGAAACGTCGTCGTCCCTTCACCTTCTAGTGTGTGTGGTCTGGTCAACATACTTTAGCCACGTCATTGTGACTCATCGCCTGCTTATTTCACACACATCACTTTGGCCATTGGTTTAGTTTGGCCTAGTGCAAACGTATGGTAAGGCCATACATCATGGTTGTGTTGTTGGTAATGCGTTTTGTGCCTATAGAAACGATAGCAAGAAGTCTTCCGACGATAGTATCTGTAACATAGAGCTTTGCGACGATGGTATCTGTTCCATAGAGCCTTGCGACGATGGTAACTGTAGCTAGCATAGAGCCTTGCGATGATGGTAACTGTAGCTAGCATAGAGCCTTGCGACGATGGTAACTGTAGCTAGCATAAAGCCTTGCGATGATGGTAACTGTAGCTAGCATAGAGCCTTGCGATGATGGTAACTGTAGCTAGCATAGAGCCTTGCGATGATGGTAACTGTAGCTAGCATAGTGCCTTGCGATGATGGGAGCTGTAGCATAGAGCCTTGCGATGATGGTAACTGCGGCATAGAGCCTTGAGACGATAGGAACTGTACCATAGAGCCTTGCGACGATAGTAACTATTACCATAGAGCCTTGCGACGATGGTAACTGTAGCATAGAGCCTCACGACGATAGTAAATATAGCATAGAGCCTTGCGACGATAGGAACTGTAGCATAGAGCCTTGCGACGATGGTAACTAACATAGAGCCTTGCGACGATAGTAACTGTACCATAGAGCCTTGCGACGATGGTAACTGTAGCATAGAGCCTTGCGACGATGGTAACTGTAGCATAGAGCCTTGCGACGATAGTAACTGTACCATAGAGCCTTTCGACGATAGCAACTGTACCATAGAGCCTTGCGATGATAGGAACTGTATAGAGCCTTGCGATGATAGGAACTGTAGCATAGAGCCTTGTGACGATAGGAACTATAGCATAGAGCCTTGCGACGATAGGAACTGTAGCATAGAGCCTTGCGACGATAGGAACTGTAGCATAGAGCCTTGCGACAATAGGAACTATAGCATAGAGCCTTGCGATGATGGTAACTGTACCATAGAGCCTTGCGACGATGGTAACTGTAGCGTAGAGCCTTGCGATGATGGTAACTGTAGCATAGAGCCTTGCGATGATGGTAACTGTACCATAGAGCCTTGCGACGATGGTAACATAGAGCCTTGCGACGATGGTAACTATAGCATAGAGCCTTGCGACGATAGTAACAGTAGCACAGAGCCTTGCGACGATAGGAACTGTAGCATAGAGCCTCACGACGATAGTAACTATAGCATAGAGCCTTGCGACGATGGTAACTGTAGCATAGAGCCTCACGACGATAGTAACTAGCATAGAGCCTTGCGACGATAGGAACTGTAGCATAGAGCCTTGCGACGATATTAACTGTAGCATAGAGCCTTGCGACGATAGGAACTGTAGCATAGAGCCTTGCGACGATGGTAACTATAGCATAGAGCCTTGCGACGATGGTAACTATAGCATAGAGCCTTGCGACGATAGGAACTGTAGCATAGAGCCTTGCGACGATGGTAACTGCGGCATAGAGCCTTGCGACGATAGTAACTGTAGCATAGAGCCTTGCGACGATGGTAACTGTAGCATAGAGCCTTGCGACTATGGTAACTGTACCATAGAGCCTTGCGACTATGGTAACTGTACCATAGAGCCTTGCGACTATGGTAACTATAGCACAGAGCCTTGCGACTATGGTAACTGTACCATAGAGCCTTGCGACGATAGTAACTGTAGCATAGAGCCTTGCGATGATGGTAACTGTACCATAGAGCCTTGCGACGATGGTAACTGTACCATAGAGCCTTGCGACTATGGTAACTATAGCACAGAGCCTTGCGACTATGGTAACTGTAGCATAGAGCCTTGCGACTATGGTAACTGTACCATAGAGCCTTGCGACGATGGTAACTAACATAGAGCCTTGCGACGATGGTAACCAACATAGAACCTTATGACGATAGTAACTGTAACATATAGAGTCTTGCGGCGATAGTTTTGGCCGCACCAGAAAACGTGGCCCAGGTCATGGTTCACGATTGGGTCAAAGGTCATGACCAGATTAAGGAATATTTGCGAGGTTAGAGGTCACACTACCTGCCCCAGGACCTCCCACTCTCACAAATATTTGCAGAGGTGAAGCCGCAGCAATGTAAACACAAGACTTCGGCGAACGTCCAGTTAAAATTGGCAAGAAAAGTTGCCTAATTGAGCTGGATTCCTGGCGCGAGTCCATTAGTGAGAGAGAGTGCAAGTGAGGCGGCTGGTCCAAGGTGGAACTCTTACAAGAGTTCCACCTTGGGCCAGCTGTCTCACAAGGAGGACGGTCCTTGCACTCTTGAAAGAGTGCATGCACTCCTTCAAGTGTGCCTGCTGACTCATCTGCCTTCAGGTGAGGCAGCAGGCTGAAGTGGAAGATAATATATATTAATAGCGCACTCCTAGTACATGAAAAGTATATTATATTTCTAGCATGAGAAATCGGCAGTGCAACAGCATACAACGTATCTGAATTTGGATGTAAATAGGAGCTGCCTTGTATGGGCCAATAGGCCTTCTGCAGTTACCTTCATTCTTATGTTCTTATGAAGTTAGAGACAGGCGTGCAATATATTATTATACTCTCATGCGATTTTCGTGGTCAAATCTGAAATACTGGTTGTGTTTCCCGTAAACTAATTGGCTGAGTAAAAATGCCTACAATCTCATCAAACTGAACATTCCTTTTAATAAAGTGCAATCTACCTGTCTCCGATATTCCTCTTTATCATTTCAGTAACATACACACACGTAACCAAGAAAGGTAATGAGAATCTTGCTCCTCTCAAAGCTTTCATACTTGAAACAATTGCATCCGCCATCGAAAATTTAAGATCTCACGAGCACTGTGGCTGCATCGACGGCTCCGTCCAGTCTTCTACTGGACTGCAGCAGCATGTAGGTTTTATAGAAATAATATTTTCACGCAGACTATCAGTGCCAGGTTAAACAACGGGCTGACCTCCACACAAACAGAACTAGCGGCACTTAAACTAGCTACCAGAACATTAAAAAACATAGGAGGAATAATATTTTGTGATTCCAAGTCTGCTCTTCAAGCAATTGAAAATTTCTCCTGGAAGATCGACACCAAGAAACTCATACTAGCAATTATAAATTATCTAATCGCTGCACAGAGTAAAGGGTTTCGAATCTCCTTTATATGGATAAATATATCCCATAATATATCCTATGTACATAAATATAACCCATCATAATGACACACATTGCAGCCAAATTAGCGTGTAACACAGATAAAGTTGAAATAGACCTAGGTATCCCCATCTCTGCTGTCAAAACTATATTGTTCCAAACAATCTGGTCTGATAAGAGAA
Organism: Procambarus clarkii; assembly: GCF_040958095.1. Taxonomy (NCBI): domain Eukaryota; kingdom Metazoa; phylum Arthropoda; class Malacostraca; order Decapoda; family Cambaridae; genus Procambarus; species Procambarus clarkii. The sequence goes on along the minus strand of NC_091159.1, from coordinate 16,909,619 downwards.
ATTACTGACTCCCAACGATCTCAAAGCACTAGTATAAAGAGCTATGACTTGTTCAGATCTGAAACCTATGTTTATGGGCAGCACAAAACGTGGACCAGACTGCGACACAGTGGTTGCCAGGATCAGGTTGGGTTACCGTTACCTGTGGCAGGTGGCTGCAGGTGAAGGATCTCCCAATCCTGAGCACTCCAGGTGGAAACTCTGTGAGCAGGAGTTTGCACTCCTGCTCACACCATTGGCATGAAGTACCGGGAGCTTTGTAATCACTTTATTCTCTCGTGTTCTTGAAGATATCCTCATATTGTACCCAAAATTTGCCAGTGCAGGCTACTAAACATATGGCCCTGTATGACTAACCATCCTGCGAGACGGGGACTTTTATTATCACTACTACCTTATTCACTCTTGTGTTGATATCCTCATAATGCACCCAGAGTCTGCCAGTGCAGACTACTGACCACATGCCTCTGTATGACTAACCATCCTGTGTGATGGGGATTTTTAGCACCATGTAGCTAGTTTTTTGACACTGTGCTCCCCTTCATATAGTCTAGGGTAGCTGCACTAATGCAGATGTACCTAAACGTGTTAATTATAGAAATCGTTACATATATTGCTTTGAGAGAGAAAGGTGGAGGGGAAGAAAAAGAAGGGTAAATTTCATACACAGTAACACATCTCATACACAGTAACTGTATGACACACAGTAACTGTATGACACACAGTAACTGTATGACACACAGTAACTGTGTGTCACACAGTAACACAACATTGGCCGTTGAAAGATCAGTTCCTCCTACTCAATCCTCATCCTGTTTCCACTTAATTTCAAATCCTTATCATTATCCCTCTTCATTCCCCAACTTTGACAAAATCAAAGTCACGAGAAAAAGGGGGAAATTGGGAAATTTAAAGAGGAAAAAGAAGAGGGGAAGATAGTTGGAGGGTGGAAGAGACTAGGAGAGGTTGGAGAGGTGAGAGAAGGAAGGAAACGGAGAAGAGGAGAAGAGGAGAGGGGGTGATATTGGGGAAGAAAGTTAGAGAGGATCGGAGATGGAAACAGAAAAGGGATAGATAAACAGATGTGAGAGAGGGAAGGAGATTGGGAGAGGGGGCAGAGGGGAGAGACTCGGCTGTGGTCACGCATTAATTCCTCTAATATGTACAATTATGCACTGATTTCATCAAAATTTTCAAGATATTTGATCAAACTATTCCTGTATTTAGCGCCAATAAGGGAAAAAAGGTTGATGTTAAATGGGGGTTAGAGAAGGGGGCGAGATGTGATTAGCTAACAGTTCAACGAGGAGCCTGCCCACCCTTCCCCACCTCCAGACAGTTCCTCCCACAACAGCCAGGGGTGGGAGGCACGGTCCCTCCCAGACTGATGAAGGGGTCAACACTCCCTCATTCACCCATTCCTCTCTCTCTCTCTCTCTCCCTCCCTCCCTCTCCTTCCTCTCCCCCCTTCCTCCCTCTCCCCCCCCTTCCCCCCCTCTCTCCCTCTTCCTCTCATGGAAAGAGCATGGTTGACCTCGTGCTGCAGATGGTGATGGAGAGAGGAAGTGATAGACAGGATCTGAGGGGAGAGAATAATGGAATTAAGCAGCATCAGACGGCAGAACAACGAGAGTTAATACGAGGCTGGACCCAGCGCCAGCAGCAGATGGCAACTCAGAGAAGCTGAGTGGTGATGCTGGGACACTGTAGGTGTGTGTGTGTGTGTATATGTGTATGTGTATGTGTGTATGTGTGTGTGTGTGTGTGTGTGTGTGTGTGTGTGTGTGTGTGTGTGTGTGTGTGTGTGTGTGTGTGTACTCACCTAGTTGAAGTGCATTCCTTGCATTCCTCAAGCACAACTAGGTGAGTATGCACGAACGCACGCACTCGCTCGCGCCTGAACTAAGACTAAATTGCTAGGAAAGACTAAACGAATTGATGCGCAGCTTAACATAAGAGAAAAAACCACGGAGACATGATTGCGATATCCAGCATACAGAAGTTAAATGAGAGAATAGAAAAAGGTAATCTATTTGACATTAGAGGAGCATGAGCAAAGATACACAGTTGAATATTACGTGTCTGAATGATGAGAGAGTAATCCGTCGTCAGAGAAGCTGTTAAATGGAGGGAATTTGGGAGTGAGGATGGGCGGTTCTCTACCTGAACTGTAATATAGGTTCTGCAATCTGTGCTCCATATGGTTGAGGGCTGAGAGGCGGGAATAAACAGCTGAAGCTCAACCCTTGCAAGACAGAAAGGTTGACTACACACACACCACTACTCACACCACCGCCGTCACGACAGCCACACATCACCAGGATGACATCAAATCAAATCAATTTTTTCAGGTAAAAAGTATATACATAGATGAGTTGCAAACATACTGTTGGAGTTATAGATTGAGCAAAAACACAATTATTAGAGCCACAAATACGCACAGCGTTTCGGGCAAAAAACTCATGGGGTTTTCACCACCACCACCACACCTCCCGGCAGCACACCTCCACCACAACACATTAAAGCACGCACCATGATTCAAGCACACACCATAATGCACAGGTATAAAACACCACCCCACAAAACACCATTGCCACACACCCCACAAAACACCATTGCCACACACGCCACAAAACAACACTTAATGCTGTAGCCTCAACACTGGCAGCGGTGGCGGCAAGCACACAAAAACCTCCTACACCATTAAACTGGTGAACTTTGAATTGGCTAATTTGCGATAATCTTGTAGACAACACCCGCCTGGGTTTACCCGCCATGGTAATGGATGTTGTGATGGCGGTGATGTTAATTCCATAACTGCTTCTACTGTTTCACTTACGACAAGTGCTTCTAAGACTACACCTGTAGCATGTTCTGGCGCTGGTCATGTGGTTTCATGCTGTTAATGGTGCTTCTACTGATGCTGTTAGTGCTCCTAGTGCTGTTAGCACTCTTGCTGGTGCCACTGTTCCTTCTGTTGTTAGTGCTCCTGTTAGTGCCCATGAGGTTAGTGTTCCTTGTTCCTGTTAGTGCTCCTGGCAACTTGTGCTCCAGCAGCTGTTGATGACTCGTCAGCATGACCGCGCCTTGGAATGCAACAAAGTCTCTAACAACAAGACAAAGTAGCACAAAGTCATTGAGACAGACGCCCTAAAGGACCTCATCTGGTTTATGGTTTAAAACTTTGTGTCTCCAAATGTTCCTTAAATAATGTACCAAAATAAAAAATTGATCAGACAAAAGCTTAATAAAAGAACTTCAGTCCTAATGCAATAATTATTTTGTGACGAGAGAAATTCTTTTACTGGACGGATGGCAGTTAAAGAATTGGTGTATTTTTTGCTAATTTAGGAAAATATAAAACACGGGATAAAAAGGAACGATGCACTAATAAACACTTTCACTTAAGCCTGTATCTTCTTTATCTTTTATCGGCTCTTTGAGGAGCAATGTGTCGAAGATGTTCTTGCTGTCTAAGATATGTTGACACAGCCCCTCTATTTCCTGTGTAATCTTCTTAATTTCTAGCATAGTCCTGTTTATGATTTGTAAAGTGGGATTTACCATTTCCAAATACTCTGCTAATCTCTTCACCATCACCTCCTCCTGTGGTTGATTGTTAAATAAATCCCTGAACTATATGTTTAACAAATCTCTCACCCTGTCCATGTAGGACAGAAGAAAATGTATATATGTGGTTAGCATTGTAAATGTGTGGTCTGACAGGTCTGTGGTAGAAAATAATAATAATAATAATAATAATAATAATAATAATAATAATAATAATAATAATAATAATAATAAACTACGTAATGCATGCCAGAGATGATAGCATGCTTTTCTAATCACATTTCGTTAATAGTAGTATTATATTGATGCTCTTCTAGCTGTCTGGTAGTTCCTCTTTCCAGTGACATTGAATAAAAGAGAATTTGATATGCTTTAGGATTGAGTTGCCTTTATTAATGCTCATAAACACCGTTAAGTTCGATTTTATTTCCTAATTCACATACTAGAGCGTGCTCAATTTTTCTAGTCGAGTTCTAGAATGTCTTGTCGAGTTCCTCGCCTTCTTCCTCGTGTTTTCCTCTGAGTAGACCTCCATCCCCCTCTAACATAATCAATGGATCTTTTACAATTACCTTTTCTGTTTTGGATCTGGAGAAAAAATCTGTTTTTACTTTACACACAGAGATCACACTAACGTGATGCATCAATTGAACAAATCCACATTTGGATTTGTTCAATTGATGCATCACGTTAGTGTGATCTCTGTGTGATGATGATGTAAGGGCGAAGAGGGAGAACGGCCTGTTGACATAGCTCGGGTGCAGGGGGGGGGGGGGTTGTGTAAGAGCCTGGCTTGTGCCTCGGAGAGGCTACGGGATCCAGTAAGTTCAGTAGAACTTCGGTTTCAACCCTTTTACCCTGTCGTAGCTCAGTCGATTAAGGCAGTGTCTGGGATGCTCCCGGACGCAGGTTCGAATCCTCGTCACGGCCCTTGTGGATTTGTTCTGTTTTTACTTTGGCTTGGTATTTAATCATCGTTATGTATTTAGCCCAAAATACCGACTCACAGTTGTTAAACAGTATTTCCGAGTAAACATCATTTTGGGTTTAAATACATAACGGATGAGGAAGCAGGATTAAAAAATATTACTGTCGCGTTACGCTGGATATTTGTGAACCAAACATTAAGTTGAGCTTCTAACGATAAACAAGAGGGTCAGGATAAGGATTTGGGATAGGACAGGGGAAGGGAATGGTGCCCAACCACTTGGGACGGTCGGGGGATTGAACGCACCACCACAAACTGACACATTCTTATTACCAACAACAATAACTCATGAATGATGAATTGTTAACCCATAGACAGTAACTTCTCTGTTACCCTTTATTACTCTAAGATAATTGCTTCAGTTTTTCCAGTTTGACGTCTTGCACCCTCAGCTAATTAGTTCCCATGTTTTTTTTGGCGCAAATAACCACTCAGAAGCATAAATCGCTTATTTCTATATACTACAGTTGTAATAGCTTGATTAACTCCACTGACTCCACTCCAACTCTTAACTCCACTGACTTTCATGAATATGATATAAAGTCGCGCCAGAATAGTTTTCGGACATTCAGATAATTTTCCTAAAAATCGGAATACCAAATTACATTCTGATCAACAAGGAAATACTCAACATACCCTGATCAACAAGGAATGTGATCAATATTTCCTTATTGATCACATTCTCATCAACAAGGCAATATTGTCTAGAGAATGTGGTAAGAAAGTAGGTCGAGGCTCTTGGGTAGTTCTAATGCCGGAAATAATATTTTTGCAGTTGTAATGTATTTTTTTGGTATCAAAATAGCTGAGTAAAATGAAAAGAAAATATATTTTTGCTAAGATCTACTTCATCTCAGGTACAGTGTTCTCTCTCACTGTCTCTCAGGTACAGTGTTCTCTCTCTCACTGTCTCTCAGGTACAGTGTTCTCTCCCTCACTGTCTCTCAGGTACAGTGTTCTCTCTCCCTCACTGTCTCTCAGGTACAGTGTTCTCTCTCACTGTCTCTCAGGTACAGTGTTCTCTCCCACTGTCTCTCAGGTACAGTGTTCTCTCCCTCACTGTCTCTCAGGTACAGTGTTCTCTCCCTCACTGTCTCTCAGGTACAGTGTTCTCTCCCTCACTGTCTCTCAGGTACAGTGTTCTCTCCCTCACTGTCTCTCAGGTACAGTGTTCTCTCCCTCACTGTCTCTCAGGTACAGTGTTCTCTCCCTCACTGTCTCTCAGGTACAGTGTTCTCTCCCTCACTGTCTCTCAGGTACAGTGTTCTCTCCCTCACTGTCTCTCAGGTACAGTGTTCTCTCCCTCACTGTCTCTCAGGTACAGTGTTCTCTCCCTCACTGTCTCTCAGGTACAGTGTTCTCTCCCTCACTGTCTCTCAGGTACAGTGTTCTCTCCCTCACTGTCTCTCAGGTACAGTGTTCTCTCCCTCACTGTCTCTCAGGTACAGTGTTCTCTCCCTCACTGTCTCTCAGGTACAGTGTTCTCTCCCTCACTGTCTCTCAGGTACAGTGTTCTCTCCCTCACTGTCTCTCAGGTACAGTGTTCTCTCCCTCACTGTCTCTCAGGTACAGTGTTCTCTCCCTCACTGTCTCTCAGGTACAGTGTTCTCTCCCTCACTGTCTCTCAGGTACAGTGTTCTCTCCCTCACTGTCTCTCAGGTACAGTGTTCTCTCCCTCACTGTCTCTCAGGTACAGTGTTCTCTCCCTCACTGTCTCTCAGGTACAGTGTTCTCTCTCCCACTGTCTCTCAGGTACAGTGTTCTCTCCCTCACTGTCTCTCAGGTACAGTGTTCTCTCCCCCACTGTCTCTCAGGTACAGTGTTCTCTCCCTCACTGTCTCTCAGGTACAGTGTTCTCTCCCTCACTGTCTCAGGTACAGTGTTCTCTCCCTCACTGTCTCTCAGGTACAGTGTTCTCTCCCTCACTGTCTCTCAGGTACAGTGTTCTCTCCCTCACTGTCTCTCAGGTACAGTGTTCTCTCTCACTGTCTCTCAGGTACAGTGTTCTCTCCCTCACTGTCTCTCAGGTACAGTGTTCTCTACCTCACTGTCTCTCAGGTACAGTGTTCTCTACCTCACTGTCTCTCAGGTACAGTGTTCTCTCCCTCACTGTCTCTCAGGTACAGTGTTCTCTCCCTCACTGTCTCTCAGGTACAGTGTTCTCTCCCTCACTGTCTCTCAGGTACAGTGTTCTCTCCCTCACTGTCTCTCAGGTACAGTGTTCTCTCTCCCACTGTCTCTCAGGTACAGTGTTCTCTCCCTCACTGTCTCTCAGGTACAGTGTTCTCTCCCCCACTGTCTCTCAGGTACAGTGTTCTCTCCCTCACTGTCTCTCAGGTACAGTGTTCTCTCCCTCACTGTCTCTCAGGTACAGTGTTCTCTCCCTCACTGTCTCTCAGGTACAGTGTTCTCTCCCTCACTGTCTCTCAGGTACAGTGTTCTCTCCCTCACTGTCTCTCAGGTACAGTGTTCTCTCTCACTGTCTCTCAGGTACAGTGTTCTCTCCCTCACTGTCTCTCAGGTACAGTGTTCTCTCCCTCACTGTCTCTCAGGTACAGTGTTCTCTCCCACTGTCTCTCAAGTACAGTGTTCTCTCCCACTGTCTCTCAAGTACAGTGTTCTCTCCCACTGTCTCTCAAGTAATACTTTAATAATTCTTACTGTCTCTTTTCCTTACTCTTTCTATTTATCTCACTTTGTTTCTTTCGTTTATGTTCTCCGAGTGATGTGAGCTTGTGAGTGTGTTGGTACTCACCTAGTTGTGCTTGCGGGGGTTGAGCTCTGGCTCTTTGGTCCCGCCTCTCAACTGCCAATCAACAGGTGTGCAGGTTCCTGAGCCTATTGGGCTCTATCATATCTACACTTGAAACTGTGTATGGAGTCAGCCTCCACCACATCACTTCCTAATGCATTCCATTTGTCTACTACTCTGACACTGAAAACGTTCTTTCTAATGTCTCTGTGGCTCATTTGGCTACTCAGTTTCCACCTGTGTCCCCTTGTGCGTGTGCCCCTTGTGTTAAATACTTTTCTTTTTCCTTGTGTTAAGTCTGCCTTAATCTTCACTATCAATTCCTTTGAGAATCTTGTATGTGGTGATCATGTGCCCCTCCTAACTCTTCTGTCTCCCAGCGACGTGAGGTTTAATTCCCGTAGTCTCTCCTCGAAACTCATACCCCTCAGTTCGGGTACTAGTCTGGTGGCAAACCTTTGAACCTTTTCCAGTTTAGTCTTATGCTTGACAAGATATGGACTCCATGCTGGAGCTGCATACTCTAGGATTCGTCTGACATATGTGGTATACAAAGTTCCGAATGATTCCTTACACAAGTTTCTAAAGGCCATTCTTATGTTGGTCAACCTGGCATATGCCACTGATGTTATTCTCTTGATATGGGCTTCACGTGATAGGTCTGGCGTGATATCAACCACCAGGTCTCTCTCTCTGACTCCTGAAGAATTTCATCTCCCAAATGATACCTTGTATCTGGTCTCGTGCTCCCTACACCTATCTTCATTACATTACATTTGCTTCGGTTAAACTCTAACAATAATTTGTTCGACCATTCCTTCAGTTTGTCCAGGTCTTCTTGAAGCCTCAAGCTGCCCTCCTCTGGCTTAATCCTTCTCATAATTTTGACTTCGTCAGCAAACATTGAGAGGAATGAGTCTATACCCTCTGGGAGATCATTTACGTATATCAGAAACAAGGTAGGACCAAGTACGAAGCCCTGTGGGGCTCCACTGGTGATACCTCAGATACGCCAATCTGAGGTCTCACCCCTCACTGTAACACTCTGCTTCCTATTGCTTAGGTACTCCCTTATCCACTGGAGCACCTTACCAGTTATTCCTGCCTGTTTTACCAGCTTATGTACCAGCCTCCTATAGGGTACTGTGTCAAAGGCTTTCTGACAGTCCAAGAAAATGCAGTCCGCCCGTCCTTCTCTTTCAGGTAAGAGGGTTCAGGAACCCTCCCTGAACCACACACTTGTATATGTGTGTACTCACCTATTTGTACTCGTCTATTTGTGTCTGCAGGATCGAGCATTGACTCTTGGATCTCGCCTTTCGAGCATCGGTTGTTTACAGCAATGACTCCTGTCCCATTTCCCTATCATACCTGGTTTTAAAATCATGAATAGTATTTGCTTTCACAACCTGTTCCTGAAGTGCATTCCATTTTCCCACTACTCTCACGCTAAAAGAAAACTTCCTAACATCTCTGTGACTCATACGAGTTTCAAGCTTCCATCCATGTCCCCTCGTTCTGTTACTATTCCGTGTGAACATTTCGTCTATGTCCACTCTGTCAATCCCTCTGAGTATTTTATACGTTCCTATCATGTCTCCCCTCTCCCTTCTTCTTTCTAGTGTCGTAAGGCACAGTTCCTTCAGGCGCTCCTCATACCCCATCCCTCGTAGCTCTGGGACGAGTCTCGTTGCAAACCTCTGAACCTTTTCCAGTTTCATTATATGCTTCTTCAGATGGGGACTCCATGATGAGGCGGCATACTCTAAGACTGGCCTCACGTAGGCAGTTTAAAGCGCCCTAAATGCCTCCTTACTTAGGTTTCTAAATGATGTTCTAACTTTTGCCAGTGTAGAGTACGCTGCTGTCGTTATCCTATTTATATGTGCCTTATCCTATTTATATGTGCCTATATATATGACGATGCGTGAGAGGTCTCTCTCACGCATCGTCACAGGTAGGCTGTTCCCCTTCATTGTGTACTGTCCTTTTGGTCTCCTATCTCCTAGTCCCATTTCCATAACTTTACATTTGCTCGTGTTGAATTCCAGTAGCCATTTCTCTGACCATCTCTGCAACCTGTTCAGGTCCTCTTGGAGGATCCTGCAATCCTCATCTGTCACAACTCTTCTCATCAACTTTGCGTCATCCGCAAACATCGACATGTAGGACTCTACGCCTGTAAACATGTCGTTAACATATACAAGAAATAGAATTGGTCAAAGCACCGATCCCTGTGGTACTCCACTTGTTACTGTTCGCCAGTCCGACTTCTCGCCCCTTACCGTAACTCTTTGGCTCCTTCCTGTTAGGTAGTTCCTTATCCATGCTAGGACCTTTCCCCCCACCCCCGCCTGCCTCTCGAGCTTGAACAGCAGTCTCATGTGCGGTACTGTATCATACACACATACACACGTGTGTGTGTGTGTGTGTGTGTGTGTGTGTGTGTGTGTGTGTGTGTGTGTGTGTGTGTGTGTGCGCGCGCGCGTGCGCTGTTAATTTGACCTATTTTTTTAAGTTTCATACATTTTGCAGTGGGACGCAAAAGATTAATTGTCTCTACAAAGTGTTAATTATTGTTTCCAAGCACTTGTCAACTAGCAGCAGTTGAACGTGATAAATACAAATTTTTAATGAGAGAGAGAGAGAGAGAGAGAGAGAGAGAGAGAGAGAGAGAGAGAGAGAGAGAGAGAGAGAGAGAGAGAGAGAGAGAGAGAGAGAGAGAGAGAGAGAGAGAGAGAGAGAGAGAGAGAGAATGGTAGGGAGGTGTATGCTGGGATGTAAACAGATATCGTGACAACACACATTTAGTTATGGATCACATGGCAACCAATACTGACAGATCTCTCTCTCCGAACCATAATCTTGAAGATATACCATCATATATATATTCCTATACTGCCTACAATGATGCAAGAACGCTGCAATAAACTGTATTGAAGCATCATCATCACTATGTCAACCTATACTGAAGACTTTCTACCATGCCAACTCAGAGACAGATGGCAGTGCTGACAGTTTTACTTCAGTTATCCCAATACTTGTCATTCTCATCTCCAGTTTCTATATCCTTGAGTCTCTTAAATCACAGCCAATATTAAAACGCCTTTTTCCAGTTGATATTTTTTCCCACTAGCATCCAATACATTGTTATATTGCCCCCTGGTGTGCGTCCATAGCATCAAATCATCTTTGAGTCACCCCATACCTGAGTCACCCCATACCTGAGTCACCCCATTCTTGAGTCTCACAAGCCTTGAGCCACCTCACCCATACTCTGGTTCCTCCCTCCCTCTCTCATTTTACCTGCCGCCCTCCACAAACAGAACAGCCTGGCTCCCACACAGTTGCATATTGAAAATCTGGCGGGGAATATCTCGGACGTTACAATAGCTGTTATTCCTGAGCTGTTCCTACCTATATCCCAGGAAGCTCTTTCTACGTCTAAAGAAGTTAAAGACCACTTTTATATGCCCAAAAGATGGCTGTTAAGAGAAAAAGAAATGCAGAAATAGGAAATAAATCCAATTTATATCCGTGGAATTGCACGAGCACTGTGAGAGAATTGAATGGAATATATTAGCTCAATTTGGTCACTGCAGTTCCAGTATTCTGTTTTATTTTCATTTACTTCTCCCATCCTATTTTTACTTTGATTCAACAGTTGTTTTAAATAATTCATGTAAAATACAAGAAAAAGATTTCACTGAATTTACAATTGATCAATTTATAATTTGCATTGATCTTAGCAAAATCTTTGAATATCCACTTCTGCAAGTTTAAGACAAATACATATGAAAATGATCACTACCTCTGTGGACTACCTTTGTGTCTTTTTGTGTAAGACGTTTCAACTTTCGGAAGCTCTGTCATAATCATTTCTTCTAGTTAATTATTTGTTTTTGTAATTTGTTTGTTTTTCTTGTGTAAATCATATTCACTTTCTGTTATTGTACTTATTTTAATATTTTCACTGAATAAATCAATGCTATATATGCACATTATACAAGTTTTAAACAATTTGGAAACATTGAGATATTCCAACTAATAAGACAATGACCAATTTATGAACTCAAATTGGATACAGGAAGCCAGACGCAATCAGATATCGAAGAAAGGAATTAATATGTAAAAGATCCAAGAATAATTACGTCTAAGAACTTAACATTAAATTAACACAACAAAACAAATTAAGCATCAACTAGAACAGCGTTTTCCAAACTTTTTTCACTGTGACCCACAACAAGAACTGTATTTTGTATTGTGACCCAATTTGCCAATGTGTAATAAATCAGATAAAAGCTCTGTGGATTAAGTTCCTTTATTTACTATTAACACATGATAAATGTATATTTATAGACGGAAACTATTCAATTAAGTATTTCTGCTTTTACGAAGAATATAGAAAATTATAAAGAAACATTTTGCATGAAATTCTAGGTAAAAAATAGACATATTAAACAATAATTTTCTTAAACGTTTTCATATAATGAGACGAATGTGTTTGTTCGTAAGTAGTTGATTCCAATTTGGAACACTAAAAGATAATACTACACGCATATCTGGTGCAGTGTTGAGTTGGTTTCTATCTTTCACTCTCGTAAATTGGAATGATGAGTAATAAATGCGCATGAGATTGTCGCTCTCACTTGCTCTATCCATCTCTTCATCTATCTGTACATATAAGAAGGGTATCCTGCGGTACCCGGGTGCCTTTCCCTCCCCTTCGCCCTCGTCCTCCCGATTCTTTCCCCCTCTCCCCTCGTACTCCTAACCTTTCCCACGTCCGACCCCCTCTCCACTCTTCCCTTCCCTTCCCTCTCTACGTCCTACCCATTCTCTCTCTTTCCGCCCCTCCCCACCTTACCCTTGTCCTCCTCCCTCGTTCCGCACTTCCCTTCGTTCCACCTTCCCCATTACTCTTCTATCTCCGAGTCGTTCCACTCTTGCCCGTCCTTGCCCACCCACCCTTCCTGCCCCTCCCTCCCCCCTCCCCTCCTCGTCCTCCATCCCCTATCCCCACCAACACCCACCCTGCTTAGTCCCTGATTCCTTTCATCAAATATATAATGGATCAATGCAACTAATGTATTAAGGAAATATTTCTTTCTGATAACGAAAAACCTTTCGTTCATCTCAACCCATATTTCACATGACGAGAATTGAATTGAGGAGATCAAGTAGTGAGGTGTGAATAAATACTAATATTTCTTAACTATTGTTGTTGTGGGATATCTGGGGCTTGACTCAATTATTCAATTATTTACTTATTTAATTTAATAACTAAGGACCACCCACTTTTGAGAAAAGAGGGAAACTAATAAAAATGATTAGAAAAACACTGAAGAACCAGTGTCTATGGATAAGTATTAGAAAGAATAATCACTTAAAATAAAGAATGGACTGTATGATTAATTAACTAAAGTCAGAGCCTCAAACACCTACATTGGGGGGGGGGGGGGGTATTACTAGAACTTCATATACGTCTAGGAACTAGTGTGGTTCGTCACCAGTTCATTGCTGAGTAAATAATATTATGATCTGAAATGCTATAGTCAAATATGTCAACTCAAATTGTATATATTATTGATTATTAAATTACGGAGCAACCGTCTAAGTAAACACATAAATTTCCAATCATCATATATGGTAAGAATATTCAATATAATAATCTTGCAAATTTGTATTATGATCAAATTGGAAGAATTAAATGTGTACAAAAAGTCTTAGCTTTAAGACGATTTTTATGACATCGTTTGTGATTCGTCCTCGTGATCTCAGGATCTCCACATAGAAGAAATTAGAGGTGAATAACACGAATGATGTTAACGACTCGTTGACTCCTCACATACGAGCTGAAATTTAAAGAATATTAAGTAGCATTGGAATAGGCTACTTTAATCTCAATTATTCATGAAAATAGAAGAAACACCAATGTGGTACTAACGTTGGATATGGGGTCGTCTCACTATGTAACGACAGACTACTCACAAATATACAATCTTAAATGATGCATCAAGAAAGAAACTATACTAAACGTGAGCGTAGTTACTACTGAAGTTTGCCGATATCGCGTCTGCCAATCCCAAACTTTCACGGCGTTGTACACGTATTTGTGGGTTTTGGCTTTTAATTATAGACGCGTTATTGGTTGGCCGAGCACTATGGAGCACGTGGAAGAATAATTATTCACTATTAGTTTGGTATCAGTGTAATTCTTGCTGATAACTCCCAATCGCCACGTGTCTCGCCACTCTTGACGCCAGGACCCTTCTCTCTCGTCCGCTGTCCAGGCACGCTCGCTCTACAATGGCGTCGCCGCCTTCCCCAACCCGCGTCTCGCATTCACCACAGAAATTATTAATCACGAATAATACTTTTTCGCGCAATTGTGGCTGAAATACTTTAATGAGGACTGGGTTGCAATTATAGGGGTTTAAATATTATCGCATTCTCGTCTTATGGTGTTAAACGAGAAATGGAGAAGATTTTAGTTTTCTCCATGGCATTCATGCGTGACAAAAAAAAACTATTACTTGATAACAATTGTAACTAAAAACTCTCGATTTAGGATTATTGGGAGTTATGTTATCCGTAAGTAATTATCACACGGAATACTGATGATTTTAGAGAACCCCATTCAATTCTCTAACACATTGGTAATAAATGTGTTTAACTAGACATTATCTGACGCAATGTTTGCTGCTCGATTTCGTGAGAATTCTAGCATTAATACGCAGATGCAATGGTTAGTTTATGTTGACACTACTGTTAGTAAATTTAGTGACTACTGTAGTTAGTATATAATAATAATGATTTATTATAATACAATAGTAGTTTATTAGTGTTGGAAATTTCCAACAGTTGTCCCCTAACTCCCCTTGCCACTTCGGGGTGGGGGGGGGGGGGGATAGGGTGTTTATGTAGCGTCAGGGCACCAATCCCCCCAGCCACTGGGCATGGCGAGAAGGCACCCCTAAGCACACCTAATTCCCTATCAAACACAAACTAAAACACACATAAATGGCAGATCTCATCATAACCCTCAAGAGTTAAGATGATACTAATAACACACAATAATAACCTGAAAAACAAACATATATTAAATGGAAAATTCTTTTGTATTTGGTTTTAACTTATGCATTCCCCGACCAGCCTATGCCTGTCCCATACCCCAGACCATTTCCCATACAAATCTGGGTGAGGCTAACCGCAAGCGTCTGGACTCGCACTCTGGATAGACAGACATTCTCTCTTATAGGGATAAGCCTAGGGTGTTTTATAAGCTTATGAATGGCTCTTTACAAAATAGAGAAACTCATCTTCTCATTCAATGAGAGTGTTCTATCGGATCAAAAGGTCGTCTAAAGGCGGCCTTAAAGCCAAGGGACGTGTGTGTGTGGACTTGCATAAGCTTAGTTTAAAGAGAAATTCAATATGTAATATAATGGTGGATAATACCCGAGTTCCTGATATCAAATTAGGTAACTTTGATTTAGTTTAATAACCTGTCGAAATTCTAGCTGTTAGGATGTGCCATTATTTGTTGGTTTAAATAACTAGCTTAAGTTGTAATGTGAAAAAAATCCTTCCACCTCTCAGTATACTCTTTGATTTATTTTGTCTCATAGCTCTTGGTGTAGCTGTTCTTATTAATTAATAATCCGTGTTCCTAGCGGTATTAATAATTCTCTTTCATCATTGAATTTAAAATATCAAGCTAGAAGATTTGAAATTATATTTAATTAACAAAATTACAACTATTAACAAAATGCAAAATAACCCCTTGGATGTTAAGTACCAGTATCTGTTACTCATTGATTCCTGATACCTTAAGTAAATACTAATTGACGTGCTGCTTCTGTGTCGCCTTTGAATGAATTACGACACACATGTGAGACGCATCACGCATATAGCATAGACCCGTAACAAGTGACTGTAAAGGGTGGAGAGAAGTGATTTAATCATTACCAGTTGATACAATATTAGGCGTCATATTCCCAGAACTGTAGTTATTGTGTTATCGGTCTATGCTGCTTTGTATCCGCTTCGCTAACCCACCTTCGTCTGGTGGTACGATATCTGCTGTCTTTATAGCTGTGTCGGGATGATACTGGTTTATGGCTCTAGAAGTAATGTTTGAGGCCTGTGATAGTGAATTATTAAACCATGATGATTATTGATTTCCTGGAATTTGGGCGTGGGCGTGAGTGCACGGGCGAGGGGCCTGAGTGCACGGGCGTGGGGCCTGAGTGCACGGGCGTGGGGCCTGAGTGCACGGGCGTGGGGCCTGAGTGCACGGGCGTGGGGCCTGAGTGCACGGGCGAGGGGCCTGAGTGCACGGGCGTGGGGTGAGAAAGATTACGTGAAAAAGAAACGTTGCCACTGCTTTCAAACACTTTACAGGTACGTTGTGGCAACCTAAAATTGTTTGTCGGGAAGTATATATTATATACACCACGGAAACAGTTTTTTTCTTACAATCATGTTGAATTTTTCTTACAATCTTTTTTTCTTACAATCTTTTTTCTTACAATCTTTTTTTCTTACAATCTTTTTTTCTTACAATCTTTTTTTCTTACAATCTTTTTTTCTTACAATCTTTTTTCTTACAATCTTTTTTCTTACAATCTTTTTTCTTACAATCTTTTTTTCTTACAATCTTTTTTCTTACAATCTTTTTTCTTACAATCTTTTTTTCTTACAATCTTTTTTTCTTACAATCTTTTTTCTTACAATCTTTTTTTCTTACAATCTTTTTTCTTACAATCTTTTTTCTTACAATCTTTTTTTCTTACAATCTTTTTTTCTTACAATCTTTTTTTCTTACAATCTTTTTTCTTACAATCTTTTTTTCTTACAATCTTTTTTTCTTACAATCTTTTTTTCTTACAATCTTTTTTCTTACAATCTTTTTTCTTACAATCTTTTTTCTTACAATCTTTTTTTCTTACAATCTTTTTTCTTACAATCTTTTTTCTTACAATCTTTTTTTCTTACAATCTTTTTTCTTACAATCTTTTTTCTTACAATCTTTTTTTCTTACAATCTTTTTTTCTTACAATCTTTTTTCTTACAATCTTTTTTTCTTACAATCATGTTGAATGTTTCAGCGAAGAGAGAGTTGTGGGGTAATCCTAGCAGGCAGTAATGTGCTTTTTATTTGGTGAATATTTATTTTGTATTTTTTATTTACTTCAAATAGTGGACTGTATTTAAATTCAGCTTGGCAGGTTTCACTTTAACACATAGTTGAGGGTTGGTAAATGTACACAGCCTATCCCACAATTGGTGGGGATATAAACCATAAACATTTACTATTTGCGTCATATAAATTATACCACATATGGTGGATTAGACTACAGTGTAAGGTTAGTACTATACAGTAGTATTGTAAACATGGATTAGTACAAAGTTAAATGGGTGGCTTTCGCTGTGTGGTTGATATGGGCTGATTAGGCTGTGTGAGAGCTGTTCCTTTATCATCAAATTAGGGTGTGGCACATATGGTCCAGACTGTAAAATGGCGGCTAGTTCTCATGTCGAGTCTGGGGAGCAGCTAGTGTATGCAAGATGTTACAGGTGTAACGTACGATTATGTTACGTACAAGACAAGAGTACGTAACAAATTTCCTACAAGAGTAGCCAGTGTTAAGTGAATTACCCGGTATATGTGGAAGTGAAGGCGTGCATATGAAGACGAGCAGCAATTGACAGTACGAGGATGGACATTATGACATGTCCTAAGCATTTCCAAAATGCACAATTTAGCTGACCAAAGCCATAATTTCGCATATTACTCTATTCCCAACTTTACAAACTACTGATATATACACATAGACATGATATAGACACTGATATATAATTACACCTTTAACCAGCAATTCAGATAAGAATTACTCAGTATAACTGGGTTCTTCTTCATGTGATCTTGAACTCTGCCTCACTGCAAACTATAACACGTATATGACAACAAAATAAAAAAAAATACAGTTTAATGAATTCCAGATAATAAGTAACATTCACACTTCACATTTTACTAATTTTTAACTATATTATATATGTTGAAAGCATATATGTTTATAGACCATATCTGCATTAAGATATTACAAATTTACTAATTCACCTGCACATCTCTTCAGAATTACAGATTAATTGTTGTGTTAAAAATTATTACAAAACTTTTTTTAACAGCACTACGTTTGTCAGTTTTAGTACCAGACGGGAACTATCAGGGGAAAGCGCTAAGCCATTATGACTATATAGCACTGGGAAGGGGTCAGGATAAGGATTTGGGATGGGACGAGGAAGAAAAGAATGGTGCCCAACCACTTGGAAGGTCGGGGATTGAACGCTGACCTGCACGAAGCGAGACCGTCGCTCTACCGTCCAGTCCAAGTGGTTGGAGGAGTGGAAGGTCATTACTGTGACAGACAGCGTCGACAGAGGTCCACACCCTCGTTCATTTACACATGTACACAAACATCGTTGCATGAAACACTTTCTCAATTTTGTATTTTTTCCCCTTTTGATTTTTTTCTTGTTTTCCTGTTCGGAGGGTTGAAACTGGAAAAGACTATTGAAAAAATTAAAAAAAAACTAAACTAATTCAATTATGTGAGGCCACTGCATTTTTGACCCAATTTCCATGAACTTTTCAAAATTGTGTACACAACCTTTGGACACTATTTTAATAATAAATAAAGGCTTAGAAAACTTATATTTGCTATACTAACGTACCTAATTAAATAGGTAATTTGAATGCACTCCATAGCCTTCCTTGCTTTATCCCAAATGCACGTTTAATAAAAATAAACATATTTTAATTATTGTTATAATTTATGCATATAAAGTTTTACACACACACACACACACACACACACACACACACACACACACACACACACACACACACACACACACACACACACACACACACACATTTTTAATTTTAATAACATGGCTGGTGAAATACTAAAGAAACTGTTCATGACTTGCGAGACAAAATTGGAATATGCAGCAGTTCTTTTTGCCCAAATCTCAAGAAGCACATCCATAAACTGGAAAAGGTACAAAGACATGCTACAAAATGGGTTTCGGAACTGAAGAGCAAGAGTTAGGAGAAGAGGCGTTAAACATGCCAAAACTAAAAGATAGAAGAAAAAGAGGTGATATAATCACCACTTACAAAATACTAACAGGAATCGACCAAATTGACAAAGAGGAATTCCTGAAACGAGCAACTTAAGGAACAAGAGGACACAGATGTCCTCTTATGTTCTTGAAGAGAACACAGATGCTAAGGAAACAAAGATGCCGAAAAAATATTGTAAAGTTTTCTTTTGCAGAGTGGTAGACTGTTGGAACAAGTTAGGTGAGGTGGTGGTGGAGGCCAAAACAGTCAGTAGTTTCAAAGCGTTATACGACAAAGAGTACTGGGAAGACGGGACACCACGAGCATAGCTCTCATTCAGTAACTACACTTAGGCAATTAGTTAGGTAATTACACACCTACACGCGCGTGCGCGCACAAAAAGAGGTTACAGAAAAAAATTATTTATTCTAGAATTTCACAATCTTCATTCCTATGTATTATATTTTCAAATATATTTTGAATTTGGTGTAGAATTACAATTGTTAACAATAAAATAATATCTCCATGCTAAAATATCTCGGGGCTCATTGTATAATTTGCTATTACTCAATATTTCTTGGGCTGTCTACTTGAGAGCAAGACAGCGAGAGAGAAGAGAAGGAAGAGTGGGTGATTTGGGTATAGGAAGGATGAGAAAGGAGGGGGTTTGGGAGGGCGGGTGGTTGGGGGGGGGGGGGAGAGAATTTGATCAAAATAAATGAGTACCACATAATATTAAGAAAAAATAATATTAACAACAAATTACAAATCTGAATGCAACAAAAACTTATCCATTTCTAGCGTTCATTTTGAAATGCACAATAAAACAATTGTATAAAGTCCACCAGAGAGAGAAAATGGTATTTAGTTGAAAATATTTGCAATGTGTTAATGGATAAAAGCAGTCAAAAAATAAAATACTGTAGACTAGAATTGTCGGGTACTGTAAAGACCAAAAGTGAAAGTGAATGGAGAAAAACTGAGCAGTTTCGTCACGTAAAGAATTCGTGAAAAGAATGAGTCGGGGGAAAAAATAAAGTGGTCACGGGAGTGTGTGTGGTCAACACATTCCATCCGTTACTTGTATAGAAACTGAGAAAAAGTTAGTTCCACTGGTGGGGTTTGTCTGGCAGAGTTCCATGGACAATTGTTGAACATATCTGTGTGTGCACGTCTGTGTGTATGTGTATATATATATATTATATTATATATATATATATATATATATATATATATATATATATATATATATATATATATATATATATATTATATATATATATATATATATATATTGTAGTTTTCATTTTACAGGCTGTATTACAGCCATTGCTTTATATTGCTTTATTTTTCTAGATTACCAATACTATATTGTGGTTCCAAGGGTTGTTATAGCCGGGGGGAAGGGTTGTAGAGATAAGCTCCCACAGCCTGTAAAGTGCCCCTGATGGCGTGGGTCTCAAATAGCCTCTGACAACCAAGTCCAGCTCCTGGCCTGCACGTGTGGCTTAGCCTCTAGGCCTGGCGGAACTGCTTCTACCAACAGGAGAAGGGGCGAAGGCGGGTCTCTGGCGCCTTAAAACCAGTTGCTTCGGGCAGATGGGACTTGTTAGCCTGGAAAGGCAGCTCATCTAGGGAAAGGAAAACCCCGAATTCAAACCTCTGCTGTCTTGTGGCTAAACCCATTCATGGGAAAGACTTCGGGAGTCAACCCTGAGGAAAAATCCGGAGACGGAGTCCTTAAGGCAGTTTGCAGCTGTTTACAACTACATTCTGGTAACTCCTGCGACGACACTGGTGCCAAGCGTATCGGCGCCTGCCCTTCCCTTGGATCACATCGGTGGCGTGGAGAGGGTGGATCTGCTGCCCTGGAGAGGACACTCCAACATCGCTTTGGCGATGGCTCAACACGGGAAGTGACAGTTACCGGTGATAAGCCTACCACTCAATTGGCGTAGAGTGAGGCGCCAGGGGTTGCTTCTGTCGGTGGGATTGTTGTTGTTGTTGGTTAAGATTCGCTACTTAGAACAAAAAGTTCCAAGTAGCACGGGCTATAGTGAGCCCGTAGTGGACATGTCTTATTCCTTTGTCGGTGGGATGTTGTTGTTGTTGTTAAAGATTCGCTACCTGGAACAAAAAGTTCCAAGTAGCGCTGGCTATGGAGAGCCCGTAGATGTCGGTGGGAGAAATCATCCGATTTCATAGGACAGCTACTGCCCGCCTCAAGTTGGGCAGCCCCCAGCCAATAAAGTGCTGTCCCGCCACGGTCCGCCAACCCACTGGGTGCGTGGGGCTTAGGCCACAATCCAATAAGCGGATCGTCAACCCATGCACCAGGCAAAAGAAAACACACACACAGCCATTCAGCTCTCAAACTGGGCACATGGAATGTAAGGACCATGACACCGGGTCTCTCGGAAGATCTACTGGAAGTGAACGACGCCCGCAAGACAGCTGTGATCAACAATGAACTGCGCAGGCTCCAGATGGACTTAGTTGCTCTGCAGGAGACACGTCTGCCCGCAACCGGCAGCATACGAGAGAAGGACTTTACTTTCTGGCAGGGCAAACCACCAGAAGAGGTAAGGGAGCATGGCGTTGGCTTTGCCATCAGGAGCAGGTTGTTAGGGTCCATAGTACCGCCCACGGAGGGGTCTGCAAGGATCATCAAACTTCAGCTTCATACAGCAGCAGGAATGGTCAGCCTCATCAACGCCTATGCACCAACACTGACCTCCTCTACCGAAGCGAAGGACAAGTTCTATGATGACCTGAGCCTAGCTCTCAGAGACATACCTCAACAAGAGCCAGTCTTCCTCCTGGGAGACTTTAATGCAAGAGTTGGTTCTGATCACAGCTCTTGGCCTTCCTGCCTGGGCCAGTTTGGATTTGGGAAGATGAATATGAGTGGGCAGCGCCTCCTGGAGTTCTGCTGCCGATGATCTCTGCATCACCAATTCCTTCTTCGACACCAAGCCCCAGCATAAGGTTTCCTGGAGACATCCCAGGTCTAAGCATTGGCACCAACTCGACCTGGTGCTTACGGGGCGTAGCAGTCTGAGAAATGTCAAACTGACCCGCAGCTTCCAGAGCGCAGATTGTGACACCGACCACTCTCTCGTCGTTTACAGAGTAAAGTTCCAGCCCCAGAAAATAAACAGAGCAAAGGAGGAGGGGAGTTCACGCATTAACGTAAACAAGACCCGTGACCTTCACAAGGTGGAGGAATTCACTGCGGCGCTGGTAAATGCCCTTCCTGTACCATCCTGCGATAGCGCAAGTGAGAGGTGGTCACATCTCAGGGGCACTATTTTCAACACTGCCATGTCCACTTTTGGTAAGAGGCAGAACAAGTCAGCAGATTGGTTCGAGGCCAGTGCAGAGGAACTGTTACCCCTCGTAGAGGAAAAGAGACGAGCTCTCTCATCCTACAAGAACCTGCCCTCAGAAAGCAACCTACAGGCCCTCTGTATTGCCCGCAGTAGAGTTCAACAAACTGTGAGGCGTTGTGCTAACGATTACTGGCTCCGACTCTGTTCCAGTATTCAGACTGCGGCCACTGTCGGCAACATAAGAGGCATGTACGAAGGGATCAAACAGGCAACAGGCCCTACACAAAACTGGACGGCTCCTCTAAAGTCAGCCACTGGAGAGATCATTGAAGACCGTGATCAACAGATGAATCACTGGGTGGAACGTTACTCCACACTCTACTCCAGACAGAACTTGGTCAGCGTAGAGGCTTTGGATGCAATCGAATGCCTGCCCATCATGGAAGAACTTGATCTTGAACCATCTGTGGAAGAAGCTGAGAAAGCAGTGGATTCACTTTTCTGGGAAGGCCCCAGGAGACGACGGGATTCCGCCTGAAGTTCTCAAGTGCGCTCGTGGAACACTTAAATCTGAGCTTCATGACCTTCTGTGCCAGTGCTGGAGGGAGGGCTCGGTGCCACAAGACATGAGAGATGCAAACATCATCACTCTCTACAAAAATAAAGGTGATAGAAGCGATGTAAACAACTAACGCGGCATATCTCTCCTCAGCGTCGTTGGCAAACTTTTCGCCAGGGTCGTCTTGGTCAGGCTTCAGATTCTTGCCGAAAGATTGTACCCCGAGTCACAGTGTGGTTTCCGAGCAGAGAGGTCGACCACTGACATGGTGTTCTCCCTGAGACAGCTTCAGGAAAAGTGCAGGGAGCAGAGAAAAGCCTTGTACATTGCCTTCATTGACCTTACAATGGCCTTCGACCTCGTGAGCAGGGACGGACTCTTCAAGATCTTGGCCAAAATTGGCTGTCCACTCGCCCTACTCAGCATGATGCAAATCGTTCCACAAGGACATGAAGGGGACAGTCGTGAACGACGGCTCAACTTCTGAACCATTCAACATCAACAGTGGTGTTAAACAGGGGTGTGTTCTTGCTCCAACCCTGTTCGGCATCATCTTCGCGATCCTCGTCAAGCATGCCTTTGGAACAACCACAGAAGGCATCTATCTTCGTACAAGATCTAATGGAAAACTCTATAATCTATCCAGACTCCGAGCAAAGACAAAAGTACAGAAGCAAATCCTCAGGGAGTTCCTCTTCGCCGATGAAGCAGCGGTCACTACAAACACAGCAGAAGGCCTGCAGCAGCTACTCAACCGCTTTGTTGCAGCCTGTTCCACATTCGGCCTAACAATCAGCTTGAAGAAGACACAGGTGATGGGACAAGATGTCAATGAGCTACCCTGTATAAATAGAACAGACTATGTGCTGGAGCAACCCGTTCTCGCAAATTTAATAAGTCAATATTGACTAATTAAATATGTGCATAGGTGACATACTTAACATAATAGTTTCCCTTGAAAAGCTTCATAGAAAACACCGACCTTACCTAACCTACTTAGTATGTTAAGATAAGCATCTTATTGCTTCGTAATTACAATTATTACCTAACCTATACCTATAATAGGTTAAGTAACAATTGTAATTACGAAGCTATAAGATGCCTATTTTAACATACTAAGTAGGTTAGGTAAGGTCGGTGTTTTCTATGAAGCTTTTCAAGGGAAACTATGTTTAGTATGTCACCAATGCACGCAACTAATAAGTCAATATTGACTTATTAAATTTGCGAGAACGGGTTGGCTGGAGGCAGTTCACGAGTTTGTGTACCTGGGCTCCACAATCTCAGACACCATTTCCCTGGACACTGAGCTTAACAGGCGTATTGGGAAGGCCGCAACAACACTGGCCAGGCTCACAAAGCGCGTTTGGGAAAATGCCAAACTGACAGTGCACACCAAGGCACAAGTCTACATGGCATGTGTGGTGAATACACTTCTCTACGGCTCGGAATCCTGGACCCTGCGCTCTCGCCAGAAGAGACGACTCAATACTTTTCACATGCGGAACCTGAGACACATCCTTGACTTCACGTGGAAAGACCACGTCACCAACAACACAGTACTCGAGAGAACAGGAGTCCCTTCAATGTACACTCTCCTGAAACAGAGACGCATGCGAAGGCTGGGACATGTCACACGCATGGTCGATGGCCACATACTGAAGGACCTCTTGTATGTAGAACTGGCGTCAGGAAGGAGACCCATCAGAAGACCTCAGCTGCGTTTCAAAGATGCCTGCAAACGCGACCTCAAGAAGATGAACATCGACATCAACACTTGGGAGGCAGCAGCTGCGGACAGATCTGCCTGGAGATGTAAAGTGCAGAAGGGACTCCAGCAATTCGAGGATGAACTGAAGAGGCAGGCGGAGGATAGTAGATTTCAGAGGAGGTCTCGACCACTATCAGACGCACCCGCTTCGGCGTTTATCTGCACTCGCTGCAGTCGAGACTGTCATTCTCGGGTTGGCCTTCACAGCCACAGCAGGCGCTGCATCCAACTAGACTACAACAACTAGACACCCAGGGCACAACTCCATAACCCCACGGGATTGACGGATGCCTACTACTATTGTGCTGCTGTACACGGATCCAAAAAATTTGATCACCAATTGGTGAGGCAGCTACTTATTTGATGAATGCTTATTTTACTTACCTTATAAGCTGAGGCAGCTTATTTTATTTGAGGAATGCTCAGCTGATTTCTCTTCATTTAGCATTGAACAAATGTGTGTCCAAAACAATTTCCTGTTACATAATTTTGCTGTGTAACAATAAACCTAATTTTTTTTACTAACAGATAAGTGCACCTGTGAGTAAAACAAATCCTGTCAGCTGTAAAAATATTGATACGGTTTTTTAAATAAAAATATAATGAAACCAATATTTCTGGTTTGTTTTTCCTATCTTTTCTATTGTATATCCAAAGAAGTGAAAATTAAGACATACTGCACAATTTAATTAATGATTCAAAAAGAAATATTAAAAACATTGTCGTCATCTTTTCATCTTCTAGTGTGTGGTTTAGTCAACATTATTAACATTACATATCAATATGAGATCTTAATGATACATGGTTAACATTTATGATTTAATATAGATAATACCGATAATAATAATAATAATACAAGCTATGAATTAAAACCCTCCATTACTAATTTTTTTTTATTACCAAGCTTAGGTAAACACAGCAATGTGCTGCTACCCTATTCTATATGAAAGATTACACAGTGTAGATAAAAATAACTAGCTATAAGTTCATCCAACATCCTCACCTCACAGGATGGTTAGTCATACATGGAATCCGGAGAGAAAATACCTGCCTCAATACAAAAACAAATCAACTGTAACTAAATAACAACTTCACGATTTTCACAAGAGGTAAACACTGAATCCTGTAACATTACAATTACTCTTACCAGTTTCTATAAGACTCCTCTCAAACAATATACTGTATATATATTTTTAATTGCTTAGATATACACAGCAATGTGCTGCTTCCCTATTGTGTATGATCTACCACACAGTGTAGATAAAAAAACCAGCTACAAGCTCATCCAACACCCACCTCACAGGACGGCCAGTCGTACATGGAATCAGGAGAGAACAACATATATAAGGCTGATCTATTAGCACCCACTAGCAAAATCTGGGTACAGCACAAGAATAACTTCCAATATTCTTGAGTGTATGAAGTAATTTCAGAGCTCAAAGTACCTCATACCATTTGCCCTGAAGTCACTAATAACAGGGCAATCACAAGTATAGTGTTGGAGAGTATGTCCTCTCAAGTAGGACTGAAAACAGATGTTTTTTCACCCAGAGGGCTATAAACCCATGGAACCGCCTACCCGCTGAAGCCGTAAATGCCAAACTCCAGCTAGAAAATATCATTAGGACAATTGACGGGACCTTTAACAAGGCGCCGGCTTTCTGTCCTCGTTGTGACCACTAGATAGTTAGTAGCCCCTTGGGTAAATTTAGGTAAATATATTCAATAATTGTCAGCGCGTCTTCCGAGCAACAAGGAAAGCTATACACTATCTCTTAAAATTACGTAGCTAAACAAAAATTTTAACATTTGTTTACAACAATGTCGGTGCTGACTGTAGAAGTTGAAAAACATAGTTTTATTTCGAAATATACTAATTTTATAAGAAAATTCGACGTAAAATAGGTGGCAAGTGGGCTCCGATAAGCCAATGTCGTGATTGGCTAAATCTTTAAGATGAAGTAAGAAGCCTGCTCTCTGATTGGCCAAACGAAAACCCGAGTGACATCTAGCAAGACTTCTTGAAAGTTGCTAATAACTTCGTAAGTATATCTTCCTGAATCGCATGTAGTCACGTTCTTAGCCGGTTCTTAAGAACCCTCGTAGCACACCTATTTACGAAGAAATACATGAAGCTCCGTGAATCTAGGTCCAGGTATACTGCAATGTCTTAACCCACAAAGAGAGAAAAAGGCGACAACCCAACCGATAACAGCTAATTTTACCTAACACCAATAGCCACAAGTGTGGTCATTCTGTATAGACGAGAACTTAAATTAGTATTATCTAGTTCACTACGTTTTATATATGAAGATTCAGTAATATTTCATAAACAGATTTGCACTCAATACTTTATCATGAATTAGCCCAGTCAGTTGAATGATTACAATTTCTTAAATGAAAAAATGTATTTTATTTTTAAGTTGTTATGCTATATTGTGTTCTTTAACTCTTTGGTCTTTCAACAAACTCCATATATTAATTTGCAAGAATAGGGAAAGGGGAGAACCCATAGGCCCCCAAAACTTTAATTTATAAACCACCCCATCAAAACTTACAGTGTCTTTTACACAAATATTAATTAGCTGGAAGATGATGATGATAAAGATTCGCTACCTGGAACAAGAAGTTCTAAGAAGCACGGGCTATGGTGAGCCCGTCTTCGTCCTAGCTGAAGAATATACCGCTAGGGATCGGAGTAGTAAGATGATCTGCTACCTCTTATGCTCTAATGTGAAGTGTGAAATAATCTATAAAAATAATAATATTAGAACTAGAAGAGTAGTATAAAGGGTTCTAATAAATACCCTGAATAATTTAGCTGGTAATAAAAATTTCACTACTGAGGATAATTTTACTAGAAAAAATAATTTTAAGGGAATCAAAATTAGATTTCAATAAATGGATGAATGTAAATACTCTCATTAGCTGCTTTCCTGGGAGTGGAGAGGGTTACGATGGATAGCATCCAGATGAGCACCTCTTTTAACAACAACTTCAGTTCTCAGAATATCAGGATTACAGAAAGGACACGTAACCTCAATTTCACAAAAGGCATCACCGCTTGTGCATCGACAGTCTGGGACAGAGGTGACATGGTCAGGAGGTCAAGAAGGACAAGAGGATTGAACCCAGGGGTAGCAGCCGAGTTACAGCTCTGCTCCTGTACCAGGTAAGTCCACTACGGGCTCACCATAGCCCGTGCTACTTGGAACTTTTTTTTTGTTCAGAGTAGCTGAATCTAAAACAACACAAAGGGTAGCAGCCTCATTAGTGGTTGAGATGTGTCTCGTCCTAACCACTCACACAGACCTTGATAAGGCACTCAGGAGAGTGTGAAAGACGGTAGAAATCTTGACATAAATTTCACAAATTACGCAAATGTGGGTTTTTATCCTGTTATGTCTGTGAGAAGACATTACCATGATATAATTATTATTATTATATGTTTCTAACAATATTATCAAAAGCTTTAATTTCAAACTTGAAATTAAATGTTCGTACGTGAATCTCCAACATTCTACGCCAGGAGAATACCTTGCTTCAAATTTAGGCTGAACCAGAAAAACCTGGAACGTGATCTGGGTGTCATCAAAGATGGCGAGTTCTTGCTCAATAGCTCTTCCACAGAAAGAGACCTCAGAACTCCTCATTTGATGCACCTGTCATCAATATAAAGTTCAGCTATAATGAGAGAAAGACGCATCATTTCCAGATAATGATGAGCGCTAAAAGGATTGGAATATTAAGTGTTTTTTTAGCATAAGGAGCATATTAAAATAAATTAAAAGTACTTGAATTGTGGAAATGTATGAGATATTTTGAATACGTTATTTACAACAAAGAAATACAATGTTAGAGAGGTAATATTGCCGATTGTAAGAGATGAAAAACGTGAAAACCAAGTTGGACAGAATCAGTTCATATGTGTCCTTTCAGTTCAAGCTTCAAAGTCTATGGTTCTTAGCACGGAAAGTTTAGACATATCTAGCTATGGTATTTCAAGTTTGATCAGTTTGTTACTTAATATTGTAGGTTTGGTAAGCTCTTTGGTTCATCATCAAGATATGTTCGTCCAAACGCACATTACCAATTTGTTCAAACATATAATGCAAAGTATTATTCTCTTTAATATTTTATTTAACAGTATTGACTTAAATAAATGTTAATATTTTCGTTAATATTGTTGTGCGTATTATAGGCCTAGGGAAGGTTATAATAGATATTTTGGTTTTGAAGGCAATTATTCAATCCACCCTTATGCTATATTCATCTAATATGCGACCAACACCAAAGATTCATTAATTAATTTTATCGTATTGTAAAAGCAAAAACAGGCTTTTTTTTTCTGGGATACATGTTAATATTCGTATTAATCATAACTGTGTCATGCCCTTGACAAGTAACTGCGACTAATGTTAGAGAACGGGCAAAGTGCTCGTTAATACACCCGCCAAGCTCCCTGTTTATAATTGAAAAACCACAATTTACACATAACTCATAAGCGATTAAATTCGAACTTTTCTAGAACGCTCATATCCTATGTTCGAGTTGAAACTCCATATATAATTCATTTACGGATAGCAAATATCAATAATTACTAACCTAACCAAAGCACCTAAGTCAGCCATTTTGATAAAACTATGATATTATTATGTCTCAGAAAATACTCTTTTTGATGACTCATAAATATCAAATAATTATTCTGGCTTTGAGTCCGACTGCAGTTTGTACGAGCATAGCTTCAAGACAGTTTAGTAACGGCTGCAGCTTGGATGAACATATCCTGTGTGAATGTCTAAATTATTTTCACTATGAAAGAGCTGCAATAGATCAGTATCATCTGCACCTTGAAAGAGCTACAATAGATCGTGCGATAGATCATCCTGTTGATAGGATGTGAATGGCCGTAGCATGGAAGGCTATATATAGCATGTTTATGGAACGAGCATAGGCCCTAAATGGGTCTACAGGCTATGCTCGTCCAAGTATAACCTGTTGATGGATTTACGACGGCAGCTGCTTGAGCGAGCATAACCTCTAGATGTGTTATGATCGTCTGCAGTGAGAATGGATTGTGGACAGCCTGTTATCAGTGTATGTGTGATATAGGTTGTACGTGTAGGTACATGGCATATATAGGTGAATGAAGAGTGGTGACTAATAAACTGTTTTAAGAAATATTCTACATTAAACTAACAATGACAAGAGCTGCGTGTTTCAGGCTTTACAGTAATTCGCTCATAACCGACAGACTAGTAAACAAAACAAAAAATTGACAAAAATTTGATCCAGATTTTGACGAATTTCATGAACGTATGAAACGTCAGAGTTTATATAATTTTCAGCAAATTTACGAACTAAAATTTAAATAATTAACTTCTGCACTGTATTATATTTAATGAGATACTAACTCACACGCACACACAACCCACGTTGTGATGAAAGCCAGTTTTTTCAGTCTTTTCTCGTCGATCAAACACCTGAGTGAGTGGCCTCTGGGGCCAGATTCACGAAGCAGTTATGTAAGTCCTTACGAACGTTTCGGTTATTACCATCTTCTTGGCGGCTACGTCGGGATTCATGGAGGCATTTAAAGAAGAAAATCTTCGTAAGTAAACAGGTTTGCGCTACGACAGCTCTAGACCAGTTGTAGCTTTATGTAAACTGGATATAACTAAATTTTTCTCTGCTACACAAACCGGAGGATCGATTTTAATATAAACAAACATTTTTACTGGCGAGTCTCGTCAAAAAGGAGTCCTTCATGTTAGCTATTTATGCATTCTCTGTTTGGAACTTGTAGTAAACATGTCTTTTATATTAGTATTTGTTTTATAATAGCAAGATTCCAGTAGTTATTAAGTAAACAAACACTGGTGAACATGAAATATGAGAGTAGGTGATGATCCGGTCTGGTGGGGTGCATTTACTATCACCAAATGCCCCTGTCCACCTAGCAATAAGTATAGCTATAGTTGTACCTTAGCTATACACACCCATTATTAATTTATTTTTGTTTCTATTCTGATATTATATCTGGGTTAGACTTAAAAGAAAAATCTGCTGCACAATTATATTATGTAAGAATTATTCTAATTAAAAATTCAACAGCTTAAACTTCAAAAACTTTTGTCATTGAATACTTAGGACTATAATTATGACTATAACTGAATATTACGGAATGTTAAAAAGAGAAGGGGAAGCAGGGGAGAGTGGAGGATGGGGAGGATCAAAGGGCAGATGGAAGAAGTAGTGTGGGAGGATAGGCAAACCTGGGCACCACAGTCTAACCCCCCCCCCCAATATGTATGTGTAATTTATATATATATATATATTATATATATATGTCGTACCTAGTAGCCAGAACTCACTTCTCAGCCTACTATTCAAGGCCCGATTTGCCTAATAAGCCAAGTTTTCCTGAATTAATATATTTACTATAATTTTTTTCTTAAGAAATGATAAAGCAACCCTTTTCTCTATGTATGAGGTCATTTTTTTTTATTAGAGTTAAAATTAACGTAGATATATGACCGATCCTAACCAACCCTACCTAACCTAACCTAACCTATATTTATAGGTAAGGTTAGGTTAGGTAGCCAAAAAAAGCTAGGTTAGGTTAGGTAGGCTAGGTAGACGAAAAAACATTAATTCATGAAAACTTGGCTTATTAGGCAAATCGGGCCTTGAATAGTAGGCTGAGAAGTGCGTTCTGGCTATTAGGTACGACATATATATATATATATATATATATATATATATATATATATATATATATATATATATATATATATATATATATTATATATATCACACACACACACACACACTTATTTGAGGAATACTCAGCTGATTCCTCTATATTTAGCATTAAATAAATGTGTGTACAAAACAACTTCCTGTTGCACAGTTTGGCTCTGGAACAATAAACCTAATTTTTTTTAACAGATAAGTGCTCCTGTGAGTAAAACAAATTCTGTCAGCTGTAAAAATATTGATGTAGTTATTTAAATAAAAAAACATAATGAAACAATATTTCTGGGTTGTTTTTCCTATCTCTTCTACTGTATATCCAAAGAAGTGAAAATTGAGACATATTGCACAATTTAATTAATGATTAAAAAAAATTAATAACATTGTCGTCGTCTTTTCATCTTCTAGTGTGTGGTTTGGTCAACATTACTAACATTACATATCAATATGAGATCTTAGTGATCCATGGTTAACATTTATGAATTAATAAGAATAATACTGGTAATAATAATACAAGCTATAATTTAAAACCTCTATTACTGATTTTTTTTATTACCAAGCTTAGGTATACACAGCAATGTGCTGTTCCCTATTCTATATGAAAGATGACACAGTGTAGATAAAAATAACTAGCTATAAGTTCATCCAACATCCTCACCTCACAGGATGGTTAGTCATACATGGAATCAGGAGAGAAAATACCTGCCTCAATACAAAAAACAAATCAACTGTAACTAAATAACAACTTCACGATTTTCACAAGAGGTAAACACTGAATCATGGTTACATTATAATTCCTCTTACCAGTTTCTACAAGACTCCTCTCAATGTATTTTCTTTTTTAACAAGCTTAGGTATACACAGCAATATGTTGCTTCTCTATTCTATATGAAAGATTACAGTGTAGATAAAAAAAAAACAGCTAGAAACTCATCCAACATCCCCACCTCATAGGACAACCAGTCAGACATGGAATCAGGAGGGAACATGAAATGTAGGGATGATCCATTAGCCTCCACTGGCAAAATCTTGCTACAGTACAAGTATATCTTCCAGCATTCCTGAGTGTATGAAGTAATTACAGAGCTCCAAGTACCTCATACCATTTGGTCTGAAGTCACTGATAACAGGGCAATCACATATATAGTGTTGGAGAGTATGTCCTCTCAAGTAGGACTGAAAAAGGAGATGTCTTTTTACCCAGAGGATTACAAACCTATGGAACTTCTTACCCCGCTGAAGCCGTAAATGCCAAAATCCTGCTAGAAAATATCATTAGGACAATTGGCGGGACCTTTAACAAGCCGCCGGCTTTCTGTCCTCGTTGAGGCCACTAGATAGTAGCCCCTTGGGTAAATTTAGGTAAATATGTACAAAAATTATCAGCGCACCGGTTCTCAATCTTCTGAGCGACAAGGAAAGCCACAAAATATCTCTTAGAATTACGTAGGTAAACAAAATTTTTTACATTTATTTACAACAATGTCGGTGCTGACTGTAGAAGTTGAAGAAACACAATTTTACCTCAAAATATACAAATTTTATAAGAAAATTCGACGTAAATAGATGGTGTATGAATATCGATGAGCTCCGATAAGTCAGCGTCGTGATTGGCCAAGCCTTTAAGATGAAGAATGTTGCCTTCTCTCTGATTGGCCAAACGAAAAGCTCGAGCGACTTGTAGCAAGACTCAAGTAAACTGCTTAAACGTTGCAAATAACTTCGAAAGAAAACCTACTTGAATCGTACGTAGAAATGTTCTTAGCCGGTACTTAAGAACCTTCGTAGAAATACACTTACTTACGAAGAAATACACGGAGCATCGTGAATCTAGGTCCAGTGGCAAAAGACTAGGGACACTGGGCGTCATAACACTGGAAGTGGAACAGGAGAGATATGATTGCGACATATATGAGTCTAATTATAAAAAAAATAAACAAAAGATTTGATTAAAGCCTGGAACAATAAACAGAACGATGATACATAGATGGAAACTAGATACAAGCGAGTCCTAGAGATGTCAAAAAAGGACTCCTTTAGAGCAGCATGGTGGCGCTTTCCATGATACTTCTCAGTACAAATAGGTCTGAACAGTTGTGGTTCTCATTCTGCTGGGCAATCTGCCATTACGATGCTCTTTTTGACGATGTTGACTTCGTGTCTTGCGTCCTTTCCCTCTGATCTATTGCCACAGATGTTTGTGTGTTGGATGAGGATTGTGGTGGTGAGATGTGCTACAATAGTGTGAATAGCTGGTGTTGTAGTTCGTCATCTCAACACATCTTAATGTCAAAAATTAGCTCTCAAGTCTGTGTTGATTAGTTCTCAAGGCGGTGTTGAGAATGGTTTATAAACAATCCCAACATGGGATCGGGATCTCATGCTATCTATTCTGTGCTAGATAGGGAGCTCTATTAATTCCAGAAGCATTTTTAACATTGTTAACTTGCATTTTCTCGTTAAGTGGCATTCCTAGTTAGTTTGACCCTGATCCTTATATGATGAGCGCGGTGAAGTGCAGGAAATATTTTCTCACCGGCTGACTCCTTCAATAAACTAAGAACTGTGTATCCCACCTGGTTCTCCCGAGTGATCTAGTAGAATCCTCTCTACCAACGCATTGGCAGAAATACAGGAGGATATGAGTAAGTAATTATCAAAAGAAGGCACCAAACCGGGAAGGCTATGTAGCACCATCAAATGTGCGGGATAATCAGAGGGCGCTAAATATCACCAAGGATGCCAATACGAGAACAGAAACGCATAAGGCGAACGATATCAAAAGTATCCAATTCACCAAGAATTCTATCGAAGGACAAGTGACCGCGAGGGACGGTCGGAAAACAAGACACGCTCGTCCTGGAAGTCAAGACATTCAACAAGGATATGCACGACCGTAAGAGGGACAATGCAATTAGGGCAATAAGGAGCAGGGCGGCGCTCCATTAAGTGACCGTGAGTTAAGCGAGTATGGCCAACACGCAGGAGGATATGAATGCTAGTGAGGCTGTCTGCAATGACTTACATATTCCTGTCCACTGCTATTCAGGCTGGCAGAGTTGTTTGGTTCCAATGACTGTCATGCGGGTTAACTATCTGTGTGATTTTAGGAGCTCGTCGAATTCCCTTTGATGCATACTGTTGAAAGTAGATGCACATCTTAAGAAGAAATAGGCTAATCCACTTGTGAGGTGCTTCAAGAAGTGTGTTATCAAAGGGTAAACTCGTTGAGACTTCGGGTAACATCTCTCTCACTGCATTGATCACTGGTTCACCGCGAGAAAATTTCATTCATTTGGATGGGTTAAAGACGAGAACGAAAATATCGTTTTTGGGTCTTTACCTGACATAGATGTAATGACAAAGACTTGTGTACCTGCCAGCGATCGGTCATCCATAAACCAACATCCAGTTCATTGGTCAATCTGCTCGTGATCTTTCAAACACCTATACAAAACAGGAAGGATGCAGTGGGTTCCCCTGTTGCACTTCCTTTAGTTGAGTTTATTTCATGCCTGCCAACTATCAAGTCAATGCTGTACCCTGCTGACACACAGGGAAGTTGGAAACTGTTCTTTAATAGCTTTCCGAGATCCTGCTTTTTTAACTAAGGTAAATACATTTTTAATTTTATTTTGACTACTGCCTTATCTGCGCGGAGGTTTTCAGTATAGGCCTACATGTGGTAATGAGAGTGTTTCACTGCCTTGTGGGGACCCTAAACCCAAGGTGATCAGAATGGAGGCTGGCGGCAGCTTCCGTGCAGATACTCTTGCAGCTGCCCTGGCAACGAGGGGGCGGAGGGGTATTATCCAAGACATTGGGGTCGAATCCCTGCATCTAGAAAGTGAAGGGACGACGACGTTTCGGTCCGTCCTGGACCGAAACGAGTCAGAAGCGACTAAGTCGACTGTGACTCATTCGATTGGACCATTCTCACAATCGACTTGAGAATTGTCCAGGACGGACTGAAACGTCGTCGTCCCTTCACTTTCTAGTGTGTGGTTTGGTGAACATATTTCAGCCACTTTATTGAGACTCCTCGTCTGCACCTGCATCCATATTTTTGGGGTCCTGCTGGTGACTACGAAATATGGTTCAATAATGTCAAGAATTAAGCCAGTCGGGCAGTTGTTGCCAAATGTTATCTTACACAGGAGATGCTCTGCACCTGCGCCAAGAGCTGGGTTAATCATTTCCTTGAGAAGTTGAGGTCTTACTCCAGTGTAACAACGCAGATTCTGAAGGGTACAACAAATCCCCCAAGTGATTATCTTGAGTGCTCCAGCATTATTGTCTTCTTCGATTTTTTGCTAACTAGCGTTCCTAATTTCGTACTGTCGCTGGAGTTCTTATTCAACGTGGTTCAGTGGCGCGTGTGTTGGTGGTGGGGACGGAATATGCCGTCGGCTCTGGGGAAATCACTTGTACTGATCCCAGATGAGGCTAGTAACTTCCTCTTCCTTACTGCCACGGCCAGGAAAACATTACTGGTAGTTAGCAGATTGTGCCATGCCTTGAGGGGATCAAGCTCATTGGAACAATTATTCATTTTCCCTGATCTGATCTGTGTATTTTTTCCGACGTGTGAAAGATGTGTTTTGTTGGCGGCAACTTACATCGCCTGCAACACGTCTTCTGCTGAGATGAAACACTTGGGGATGTGTTCTATTCCGTTCCTTAGCTGCTTCTTGTTGTTTAAGATTCAGCTACTGGGAACTAAAGTTCCAAGTAGCACGGGCTATGGTGAGCCCGTAGTGGACTTACCTGGCACAGTAGCGGGGCTGTAACTTTGTGTTCCTTATCACAGGCTGACCCAGATACAGCACCCCTTATTATGCAGATACCGTAGTTATGATGCAACACACACACACACACTTCCCGTCACTTCTCAGACTTCCTCGGCTATTTATATGTATGTTTGTCTCTGAGTCTGTCTCTGTGAAAATGTTCACCTGAACACTTCATTACCTTTTTTGACGTGTCTGTTCTCGACCGTAGATGCTCTCCCCCAGCAATCTTTCCTATCCGTATACCCAATTGTTTCCTCCCAGTTTTGTCTCCCAAACTTTCTCCTCCAAAATGTCTCCTTTCACCTGTCTTCCTCGAATGTCTCCCCTATAACTATCTCCCCTATTAGTGTCTCTCCAACTCTGCCCCCAAAACGGTTTCCATTCCAACTGTCTCCCCTACTGTTCTCAGTCTCCCCTTAATTGTATCCCCAAATGTTTCCCCTAACAATCTTCCCCAACTGTCTCCTTACAACTGTCTCCCACCATCTGTCTCACTCCAGTCTGTCTCCCACCAACTTCCCGTCAGCCTTCCCTAATTACCTCGCTGCATATTTCGCTTCATCCTTTCTTCTCTCAGTTCTTCCAGGTCCGCTCTCAAGCTCTCCATAGTGCTGTCTACCCACTCCCTGCTCTCTCCCACTCTCTTCTCTGTCCTACGATCCTCCTACACGCTTTCCCACGCTCCATATCTCTCTCGCATCCCACCCAATCTCCCCATTCTTACCCCATGCCCCAATATCCTTTGATCTTAACCTATGTCCCAAGCGTTTATGACATGCTTTCTTTTAGTGAATTGAGAAAGTGAGAAAGAGACAAAGTGGGTCTTTGGTCTTGACCAGGTCTGGTGGGAATGGTCTTAACATCAAGGTCTCCAGTACCGTCGTGATGTTGGTGGATCTGTTTTTTGCAAGGGCAACATTCGCAAAGTTCCGCACCTGACTCATCCTCGTGGACAAGCAGTACTTGCCACCCGTGACACGACGCTTCTATCAACAGCCTCATGTTGGCCTCACTGGCCTCACTCCATCAGTTCCAGCATCTGATCAGATCTTAGGCTGACTCGCATCTGGAACTTGTTCGCTCATCAGGTTGAGACACGGGAGATCAGGTCAACCGATCACACGAAGGCTCTGGCACACAGTTGGCTACTGGCTCATCCTGTTACATATATGACTGTCACTTAGATTTAAATAAAGATTATTTAAATTAAAAAGATCTAGGGACAGGCTTCAGATGAGCTGAGGCAGGATAACAGATCTTGCTTGCAGGTTCATTAGGTACTTCACCTGACAGCCCTGATGAACACTAGTGTTAGTTAAAGACAGACAGACAGACAGACAGACAGACAGACAGACAGACAGACAGGCAGGCAGACAGACAGGCAGGCAGGCAGACAGACAGACAGACAGACACACACACACAGACACACACACACACACACACACACACACACACACACACACACACACACACACACACAGACAGACAGACAGAGAGAGAGAGACAGACGGAGAGACAGACGGAGAGACAGACAGAGACAGAGAGACAGAGACAGAGACAGAGACAGACAGACAGAATGAGATAGAGAGAAATTCTCTCTCTCTCTCTCTCAAAAAAAGAGAACCATCTTTCAGCGATTTCTATCTGGGGTAGGAGATGGCAGGTCACGTTTGCGGCTGAGAAGGTACAAACTATGACGATAACTAGACTGCACATAGCAAACTGAACAGGCTTGCAAATGGGTGGCATAACCCTAGAGTTCACAGATAAAATTGACATCTTGGGAATGAAGTTCGACTCTTCAATTACAATGAAGAGCCATGTGCTTAACCTAGCTCAAAAGGCAGCCAGGAAACTTACAGCACTACGGTGCATCTCACACCTTGACAGCAAAAGCTGCAAAACCTTATATGAAGCACAAGTTCACTCTCATCTAGAGTATGCAGCCCTTTCCTGGATCGCCTGCCTCCCTCCCCCATCATTCATCAGACTGTTGGACAAAGTAGAGAGACAGGCAAGAAGGCTCATCTCTAGTCTTGATCAAGTCTGCTGGGAACAATGTGAACATCAGAGCCTGCAACACCATCGTGACTTTGTTGGTCTTACTGTTATGTACAAGGCCAAAATTCTCAAAGTTCCGCACCTGGCCCAACTCCGTGGACTACCAGTAATTACCATCCATAGCACTAGGCTCTCAACCACCAATAGTCTCATGCTGGAAGTGCTTTCATCAAGAACATCACTCCATCAGCTATCATTCACTCCTTGGCTGACTCGCA
Organism: Procambarus clarkii; assembly: GCF_040958095.1. NCBI lineage: Eukaryota > Metazoa > Arthropoda > Malacostraca > Decapoda > Cambaridae > Procambarus > Procambarus clarkii. The sequence continues at coordinate 16,871,685 of NC_091159.1, read as the reverse complement.
TCTGGAACTTGTTTGCTAAACAGGTTGATACACGGGAGATCAGGTCAACTGATCACATGAAGGCTCTGGCACACAGTTGGCTACAGGCTCATCTTATTCGTTATATGATTGTTACCGAATGTTGTTAATGAATAAAGGCTATTCCTACTGATGCGTATAACAGGTTCATGAATTACTCTAGGAGTAGGTTTCAACTTAGCTGAGGCAGGATAACAGCTCTTGCTTGCAGTTTCACCAGGTTCCATATATGAGAGTTCCTTAATGATAGTTCCCTATGTGATAGTTTCAAAGAACATTCTCCTGAAATAAATGAGTCTCTAGGAGCAAGCTTCAGATGAGCTGAGGTGGGATAACAGCTCTTGCTTGCAGTTTCACTAGGTACTGTGCCCTTATGTACTGTACTGTACTGTGACGGCCCTAGTCTTAGTAAAAAAAAAATGCCTTCCATTGGAAGAAGGCAGAGGTAGTTCCAGTCTACAGTGGCTGGTAATTACAGAGCAGTGTTACTATTTTTAATTACTGCCCAAATTCGTGAGATTAACTTCTCAGCAAATTACATAATTTTTTTACCCTCATTACGAGATGTTATTTACCATGATATCCTTTTCTCCACACAGCGTTTTACTCTACTTGATGAATCTCTCTAGACCTTATTTTTTTATGAGATCTTTCAAGATTTACACTGGAAAAGCATTTGCAACTACAGACTGGAGTCTTATGAAACAAACTCTTACACTTTTTAAACAAATGGATGATAACTGAACTCCTCGCAACAAGCCAATGAGAGTAAGTCAGCTTCGGAAGATAATAATTAGTGAATATATGAAAGTCATTGATGAAAATCCTGGGCCATTTTTCTGTGCCTCGTTTCCGTTTTCTCTGTACCTTTGGACGTCAAATAATTCCGTTATTGTTAAGAAACTCAGAGTTCCCAACACTTGCTTCATACTGTTCCGGTATCCTAAAATTCGTTTAAAAAGTTGTTTATTTTTCTAATAGTTGTCCAGCCAGTACAGTATACAGTCTAGTGGCAGGAATTCTGTTGTCAAAGCTGCTTCAACAAAAAATATTGATGTCCAAGAAATTTTCTTAATTTTTCCGCCACAAAACCGTAATAAAAATAGAGACAACAACAGCAACATATCAGAAGATTTCTGTGGTTGAAGAATCTGTTTCGTTTTTAATGATTTTTGTGCAGACGGGAACAATATATTCTTACTATTTGTTCTTTTATCTGTTTATGTTCTCTGTAAGAAAATTACACTAAAATTTCATTCTGTTTAATATATACAAATTATATGTATATTGTCACTAAATTATTAATGAAGTTCACAGACGTGTTAAAATAATTTTGATAATTATTCTGCAGCTGTCCTCGAATAGAATATTAATTGTATTAAGTTTATAATTTGCCTGCGACTGGCTGTAATTATGTAGTATGATTTTCTTTGTAATGTCAAAGACAGGCACTCTAATGCAATTTGAAGAGCTAGTTCCAAATAAGCCCCAAAATTATAATGTAATTTTCATGTAAACTTCGTTGTTTATATATATGCAACTTATTTTATTACAATTCTTGGTTGTGATTTAATGTCGTATGCGAGATACTGTGTGTGTGTCGGCAAAGTTTATTTACCAAAAAAAAGCCAAGTTTATTATTTTGCAGTGTTCAACTTTCAGTTCTTGGGTCTAGACTGTATACATTCTAGCGAAAGGTGTACATTTTCCTGTGTACTTTCGGTTTGTCATATCTACATTCTAGCAGATGACATTTGACATTTCTTTTTTATTTCTCTGTTATATGACTTGTTTTTGGTCACTCAATAATTTATATAACAGGTGATATACAGAATCTAAATGACACTTGTTTTTAATATTTTCCGAAGATAGTATCATGTTCACCTAGCAGTAAATAGGTACCTGGGAGTTAGACAGCTGCTACGAGCTGTAACAAAAAAGAGGCAGCTGGTCGAGGACCGGGCCGTGGGCACGCTAAACCCCGAAATCATCTCAAGATAATCTCAAGATAAATCACCAGCATTAAGTTCATTCAACAACACAAAATGCTGAGGCTTGCTCTAAATATATCTTCATTTCCATATATTTCTTAACTTGCCGGACCACACAATGCTCTCCTTCCTTACATTAGATTACTGGCATCAGTGTTGTTCAGTCTGCATTGTACTTTGGTATGTTGATGACCCCAGAATGATTAAGATGGATCCTGTTCATTATAAAGACATGTGGTTAATGTTTAGGTTACTTGGTTCATGTATATTAAATGATTGCACTCATTGAGTTATTAAAGGTTTTCTGGTTAGTATCTTTCGAAAGATATTACCGTAATTCTTTTGTCAAAATCTTCATGTCTGTCTCTCAAACAAATTGATATAATTCTTTTATTTATTTCTTGTTGAATTAGGAGTCAAGTCCCTGTATAATTCTGCAGCTCATCATTCTTACACTTTTCTCATTTAAACTTTGATCAAACTGGCTTCTTCGGATCTTGCATAAGAGTAGCCGACGTAGTCACCATCAACAGTGTTCAGACTATTGCAGTAAAAGGACTAATATAGTATTTTTTGACAAATGTATTGCTAGTTGAAAATCACTCCATATTTGCAGTCCAGTTAACTTATTAATTTCGACTTATTTGGTTCTATTTAGGGCTGAAAATTTACACAGTTTCGAATGCGAAGAATATATATTTAATTAGAAACAAGCAAATCATGTGATTCTTAATATTGAGTGTAGTTCATTCTAGTGCTTCATAAGAGGCAGATCACTGTATTATAAAGACTTACATAAGTTGCGCAAGGAGATTTAACTCATTATTATATCTCACGATAAAATAATTTTATTGCGTTTAGACAAAATGTAAATAATTAATCCCCTCTACAACAGGATTCGACATCACAAGACCGAACCCACATTCAAAGGAATATCAGAATTAGTAACTGGATATCCACAATGCAAGCCGAGTTGGTAGCAATACTGTTAGCACTCGAAATTATTGACAACATTGAAGTAGACAGCTTAATTATTTCCGACTACCTTTCCTCACTACTAACAATAAACAGTTTGCAATCAAGTAATAACGTGCTTGTGTCAGAAGTCATAGATATATAAGCATACTTAGCAAGAGGGTAAATATAAAAATGTTGTGAATTCCTTCTCACATTGGCCTGCAGGAACATGACAAAGTTGACGCCCTTGCTAAGGCTGCAGTAAATAAAGACAGTATTGAACGGAATCTTAAGATATCAAATACGTCCCTTAAAAGTGTCATTAGACGAGAACTCCTGGATGAATTTGAAGAAAGTAGAACAGTGCAAACTGGAACTAGCAGGTCCATTGTTCATCACAATGAAATGTGCGAAGTAATACATATGTATGGGGCAAGTAACAAAGTCAGTAGACTAACAGATGTTGTCACAGCTCGTAGAAGACTTGGCTACAAGTATCTCTGGCAGTTCGGCTTGTATAGGGGTCTAGATGAAGTAAAGTGTAAAGTGTGTTGACAAAGACAGGGACACACACTCGAACAATATATCTTGGACTGTAGTAAAATTGAGCCATTTTGAGATAAATTTAAGCTCACGCTGTATGATATGGCAACCTATCTTATTACCAAGGATAAAATACCTGAAATCTTTGCACTGTATCCATATTTCGCTCTTAGTAGATAAACGACACATGAGATTATGCAATAAGTAGTGTATTGTGAAGACTAATAATACACAGCAGCTCCCCAATGACTAATATCTCAATTGCTCAAACAATTACGCATTAGCGATTTAACCTACCATTAATGTATAATGACTTACTGTAAATATATAGCTCTTGAAATAGAACATTCTCTGTAACTAATTGACATTGTAACTATACGGTGTGAAGGATAGATGAAATTGTTTATATAGTAATCTCCGTTGAGGTCTGATAAAGACCTTTTGTGCCCTCTGTAATGCTTTTTGCGCTACCGCTCACAGGATGAGTATGGGGTGCACAATAAACAAGCCGCCACCAGCGGCAACAATCAAAAGGCCGAACAAAATTTAAAATTAGACTTAACATGAAACAAATAGAGCAAGTAATTGTGAGATTTTATAAATGTTTGAAAGTCATGATTTATCCCGGCTCGTAGGTGTCAATATAATGTATAGCGCGCGACAGTGTTAGACGGTCGTGTTAAATCACTACAATAGTGAGAGAACCACTTTTCCCTACTTTTAGATTTGTCCCCCTCACGTGACAAATTAAAAAAAAATATATGTATTTGTTCTAAAAAATCATACGATGATATGTAGACAATCTTAGAGACTACATATTTTCAGCGAAAATTATTAAAACTAACTCCTCCTGCCACATAATTAAGGCAGTTTTAAAAATAATTTATACAACAGTTTTTATATAATTTTCGTTTAATATTTTTCTTTTATATTTTGATACACGTTATTTCTACCATGCATAATTATATTAAAATATATAATTTTCCTCTTTTTTTCAGAGGAAAAAAGAAAAACAAAAAGTTACGAACTGTCATTGAAAAAAATATTACAAAACCCAATATTTTTTGTATTCCATCGATTTAAGAAGTGTTTTTCTTCCAGCAACTCAACCATAAGTTCAGTAACCTCACTAAATCTTCCTGAAGTTAAGAAATATATATATTTCCTGATCCTAGATTTTTATAATTTATATCATCAGTGAATCATAACATTCGAATAACAATTTATGAACTCAATAAATTTGTGGTTTGTGATAGCCGCAATGTTTCAGTCATTTGAGAATAGTAACACACCAGATGCACACTTCTATACTATACACTTCAGAATGTTATTTTAATAATTATTTCAGCCTTCTTCAAACTGTGTAATTAGTTTGCAGAAGCGCACTTCAAACTGCGCACGCACGCACGCGCACACACACACACACACACACACACACACACACACACACGCGCACGCCTGTATGTCGAGCTGCTTCAAGTTACATTATATAGATCTTGCAACATTTGCAGGTGTGTAATCAGATATCCTGAGTGAAGTTGGGGAGTGGACACCCTGGTGAGTGGACACCCTGGTGAATGGACACCCTGGTGAGTGGACACCATGGGGAGTGGACACCATGGGGAGTGGACACCCTGGGGAGTGGACACCCTGGGGAGTGGACACCCTGGGGAGTGGACACCCTGGGGAGTGGACACCCTGGTAAGTGGACACCCTGGTGAGTGGACACCCTGGTGAGTGGACACCATGGGGAGTGGACACCCTGGGGAGTGGACACCCTGGGGAGTGGACACCATGGGGAGTGGACACCATGGGGAGTGGACACCCTGGTGAGTGGACACCCTGGGGAGTGGACACCATGGTGAGTGGACACCCTGGTAAGTGGACACCCTGGTGAGTGGACACCCTGGTGAGTGGACACCATGGTGAGTGGACACCCTGGTGAGTGGACACCATGGTGAGTGGACACCCTGGTGAGTGGACACCATGGTGAGTGGACACCATGGTGAGTGGACAAACTGGGGAGTGGACAACCTGGTGAGTGGACACCATGGTGAGTGGACACCCTGGTGAGTGGACACCCTGGGGAGTGGACACCCTGGTGAGTGGACACCCTTGGGAGTGGACACCATGAAGAGTGGACACCATGAAGAGTGGACACCATGAAGAGTGGACACCATGAAGAGTGGACACCCTGGTGAGTGGACACCCTGGTGAGTGGACACCCTGGTGAGTGGACACCATGGGGAGTGGACACCCTGGGGAGTGGACACCCTGGGGAGTGGACACCATGGGGAGTGGACACCATGGGGAGTGGACACCCTGGGGAGTGGACACCATGGTGAGTGGACACCCTGGTGAGTGGACACCCTGGGGAGTGGACACCCTGGGGAGTGGACACCCTGGGGAGTGGACACCCTGGGGAGTGGACACCCTGGGGAGTGGACACCCTGGGGAGTGGACACCCTGGGGAGTGGACAACCTGGGGAGTGGACACCATGGTAAGTGGACACCATGGTGAGTGGACACCATGGTGAGTGGACACCATGGTAAGTGGACACCATGGGGAGTGAACACCCTGGTGAGTGGACACCATGAAGAGTGGACACCCTGGTGAGTGGACACCATGGGGAGTGAACATCTTGGGGAGTGGAAACCTTGGCGAGTGGACACCCTGGGAAGTGGACACCCTGGGAAGTGGACACCCTGGGGATTGGACACCCTGGGAAGTGGACACCCTGGGAGTGGACACCCTGGGAGTGGACACCCTGGGAGTGGACACCCTGAGGAGTGGACACGTGGGGGCAGTGGACACCCGGGGTCACGTGACGCTGACAACAAGACGAATAACATTGTATAAGAGAGCGAGAGATACAGGGAGAAAATCTGGAAAGAAATGGGAAGCAATGTGAAATGCATTGTTAAAAAATAATTATATGTTCAATGAAATTTGTTACAAATATAATTATGCATGTTAAGAATAATGTGTATCAAAACATAAATAAAAACATTAAATGAAAATTATATAAAAACTGCTGTATAACTAAATTATTATTAAAATTGTCTTAATTATGTGGCAACAGGATTTAGTTTTAACAATTTACACTGAAAATGTATAGTCTATATAATTGTCTAATTATATATTTAGGACGTGATTTGATCCTACTCTTGCCCTGCCAGTCTAATAAGGTAACAATAGTGAACAATGAACTGGCCGTCTCCGTGCACAACCGGCTCTCACAGACCTTAGATGGGGGGCTAATTACCTTCCCTGAAAAAGAGGTTCCCTGTTGCCTCACCAATAACGGCGGCGTTAACTTAACCACGAACAACTGGGTTAATAAAGTGTTTTTATTCGCACCGCCCTCCGAATCAGACTAACAATCAGCTCTCTACAATAGTTAGGGAAAATACCTCTATTAACATCAAAATCTGAAAACCTCAAATAAGAAAACAAAATGACGAGGCTTGCACCTCTCCACATATTCCAAAACCAACGCGTTCCATTGTAGCAATAAAACTTTTTTATGAATACAAGCTTCAGAAACCACACAAACATTGCAGATTCTCCTGTGGGATAAATTCACCGGAGATCTGTTATATCTTGATATATCTTGTAGCTGACCACCACCACCACTGTCTTGTAGCTGACCACCACCACCACTGTCTTGTAGCTGACCACCACCACCACCACTGTCTTGTAGCTGACCACCACCACCACCACTGTGTCTTGTAGCTGACCACCACCACCACCACTGTCTTGTAGCTGACCACCACCACCACCACCACTGTGTCTTGTAGCTGACCACCACCACTGTGTCTTGTAGCTGACCACCACCACCACCACCACCACTGTGTCTTGTAGCTGACCACCACCACCACTGTGTCTTGTAGCTGACCACCACCACAGTGTCTTGTAGCTGACCACCACCACCACAGTGTCTTGTGGCTGACCACCACCACCACCACCACAGTGTCTTGTAGCTGACCACCACCACCACAGTGTCTTGTAGCTGACCACCACCACCACCACCACAGTGTCTTGTAGCTGACCACCACCACTGTGTCTTGTAGCTGACCACCACCACTGTGTCTTGTAGCTGACCACCACCACTGTGTCTTGTAGCTGACCACCACCACCACCACAGTGTCTTGTAGCTGACCACCACCACCACTGTGTCTTGTAGCTGACCACCACCACCACTGTGTCTTGTAGCTGACCACCACCACCACTGTGTCTTGTAGCTGACCACCACCACCACCACTGTGTCTTGTAGCTGACCACCACCACCACCACTGTGTCTTGTAGCTGACCACCACCACCACCACAGTGTCTTGTAGCTGACCACCACCACCACCACCAGTGTCTTGTAGCTGACCACCACCACCACCACTGTCTTGTAGCTGACCACCACCACCACCACTGTGTCTTGTAGCTGACCACCACCACAGTGTCTTGTAGCTGACCACCACCACCACTGTGTCTTGTAGCTGACCACCACCACCACCACCACAGTGTCTTGTAGCTGACCACCACCACCACCACTGTGTCTTGTGGCTGACCACCACCACCACCACTGTGTCTTGTAGCTGACCACCACCACCACTGTGTCTTGTAGCTGACCACCACCACAGTGTCTTGTAGCTGACCACCACCACCACCACCACAGTGTCTTGTGGCTGACCACCACCACCACCACCACCACCACCACAGTGTCTTGTAGCTGACCACCACCACCACAGTGTCTTGTAGCTGACCACCACCACCACCACCACCACCACAGTGTCTTGTAGCTGACCACCACCACTGTGTCTTGTAGCTGACCACCACCACTGTGTCTTGTAGCTGACCACCACCACTGTGTCTTGTAGCTGACCACCACCACCACCACAGTGTCTTGTAGCTGACCACCACCACAGTGTCTTGTGGCTGACCACCACCACCACAGTGTCTTGTAGCTGACCACCACCACCACCACAGTGTCTTGTAGCTGACCACCACCACAGTGTCTTGTGGCTGACCACCACCACCACCACTGTGTCTTGTAGCTGACCACCACCACCACCACAGTGTCTTGTGGCTGACCACCACCACAGTGTCTTGTAGCTGACCACCACCACCACCACAGTGTCTTGTAGCTGACCACTACCACCACCACTGTGTCTTGTGGCTGACCACCACCACAGTGTCTTGTGGCTGACCACCACCACCACCACCACTGTGTCTTGTAGCTGACCACTACCACCACCACTGTGTCTTGTGGCTGACCACCACCACAGTGTCTTGTAGCTGACCACTACCACCACCACTGTGTCTTGTAGCTGACCACCACCACAGTGTCTTGTAGCTGACCACCACCACTGTGTTTTGTAGCTGACCACCACCACAGTGTCTTGTAGCTGACCACCACCACCACCACTGTGTCTTGTAGCTGACCACCACCACCACCACCACTGTGTCTTGTAGCTGACCACCACCACAGTGTCTTGTAGCTGACCACCACCACTGTGTCTTGTAGCTGACCACCACCACTGTGTCTTGTAGCTGACCACCACCACCACCACCACTGTGTTTTGTAGCTGACCACCACCACAGTGTCTTGTAGCTGACCACCACCACCACCACTGTGTCTTGTAGCTGACCACCACCACAGTGTCTTGTAGCTGACCACCACCACTGTGTCTTGTAGCTGACCACCACCACTGTGTCTTGTAGCTGACCACCACCACCACCACTGTGTCTTGTAGCTGACCACCACCACCACCACAGTGTCTTGTAGCTGACCACCACCACCACCACTGTGTCTTGTAGCTGACCACCACCACAGTGTCTTGTAGCTGACCACCACCACTGTGTCTTGTAGCTGACCACCACTACTGTGTCTTGTAGCTGACCACCACCACCACCACAGTGTCTTGTAGCTGAGCACCACCACCACCACTGTGTTTTGTAGCTGACCACCACCACAGTGTCTTGTAGCTGACCACCACCACCACCACTGTGTTTTGTAGCTGACCACCACCACAGTGTCTTGTAGCTGACCACCACCACAATGTCTTGTAGCTGACCACCACCACCACCACTGTGTCTTGTAGCTGACCACCACCACAGTGTCTTGTAGCTGACCACCACCACAGTGTCTTGTAGCTGACCACCACCACAGTGTCTTGTAGCTGACCACCACCACAGTGTCTTGTAGCTGACCACCACCACAGTGTCTTGTAGCTGACCACCACCACAGTGTCTTGTAGCTGACCACCACCACAGTGTCTTGTAGCTGACCACCACCACAGTGTCTTGTAGCTGACCACCACCACCACCACCACTGTGTCTTGTAGCTGACCACCACCACAGTGTCTTGTAGCTGACCACCACCACCACCACAGTGTCTTGTAGCTGACCACCACCACAGTGTCTTGTAGCTGACCACCACCACCACCACCACCACAGTGTCTTGTAGCTGACCACCACCACCACTGTGTCTTGTAGCTGACCACCACCACCACCACCACTGTGTCTTGTAGCTGACCACCACCACCACCACTGTGTCTTGTAGCTGACCACCACCACAGTGTCTTGTAGCTGACCACCACCACAGTGTCTTGTAGCTGACCACCACCACAGTGTCTTGTAGCTGACCACCACCACAGTGTCTTGTAGCTGACCACCACCATTGTGTCTTGTGGCTGACGACCACCACCACCACAGTGTCTTGTAGCTGACCACCACCACAGTGTCTTGTAGCTGACCACCACCACCACCACCACCACTGTGTCTTGTAGCTGACCACCACCACCACCACAGTGTCTTGTAGCTGACCACCACCACCACCACAGTGTCTTGTAGCTGACCACCACCACAGTGTCTTGTGGCTGACCACCACCACCACCACCACCACAGTGTCTTGTAGCTGACCACCACCACAGTGTCTTGTGGCTGACCACCACCACCACAGTGTCTTGTAGCTGACCACCACCACCACCACTGTGTCTTGTAGCTGACCACCACCACAGTGTCTTGTAGCTGACCACCACCACAGTGTCTTGTAGCTGACCACCACCACCACCACCACCACATTGTCTTGTGGCTGACCACCACCACCACCACAGTGTCTTGTAGCTGACCACCACCACTGTGTCTTGTGGCTGACCACCACCACCACCACAGTGTCTTGTAGCTGACCACCACCACCACCACTGTGTCTTGTAGCTGACCACCACCACAGTGTCTTGTAGCTGACCACCACCACAGTGTCTTGTAGCTGACCACCACCACCACCACTGTGTCTTGTAGCTGACCACCACCACCACCACCACAGTGTCTTGTAGCTGACCACCACCACCACTGTGTCTTGTGGCTGACCACCACCACAGTGTCTTGTGGCTGACCACCACCACAGTGTCTTGTGGCTGACCACCACCACCACCACAGTGTCTTGT
>NC_091159.1:16733486-16860236 GCF_040958095.1 Procambarus clarkii | reverse complement strand
ACTCACTCACTCACTTACTCACTTACTCACTCACTCACTCACTCACTCACTCTCTCTCTCTCTCTCTCTCTCTCTCTCTCTCTCTCTCTCTCTCTCTCTCTCTCTCTCTCTCTCTCTCTCTCTCTCTCTCTCTCTCTCTCTCTTTCCTGTAGAAATCGAATCCGTCTGCTTATCATGAGAGACTTCAAGCATAGGAATATAGACTGGGAGAACAAAGAACTGCATGAAGGTGAAGAAGCATGGAGAGCTAAACTATTGGATGTGGCAACACAAAACTTCTTAAGCCAGCATGTCAAGGGACCCACAAGAATGAGTGGCAACGACGAACCAGCAAATTTGACCTGGTATTGACCTTTAACAATTTCATGAGGAAAATTAACCTGGAAGCCCCCGTGGAAATAAGCGATCACAGTGTACTGATGTTTGAGTATCTGGGAGAAGTAGGGTTAAATTACTCAAGGAAGGGACTAGAAAACACAAGACTGGCATGCCGAAGGGGGAAACTACGAGAGATGAAGGGCAGAACCTCGCCGAGCTCCACCGGTGACACTCCGTCACTGCTCTCTCTACAGTACCCTTACTGTGGGCTCCGTTCTCACTTTCCCTCGCGATGAAGTCGGCGCTTAACCCCTGTGTACGTCAGCCCCCAAAACACAGGGACCTCGCAAAACCCCTGAGGACTCACTAGGCTACCTTCCGTCCCCCAGAGAGCGGGAGGTAGAGCAGCAGATGTCGAGGAGTGGCAGTTCAACAGAGAGTATTCCTGAAGATGTCACATTGCTGATGAAACGTCTAACAATAGAAATGGAAAGAGGCAATGGATCACCAGATTGCAAATTCAAGTCACTCCATTGCTTCAAAATGATCTTCATTGATATATCACGCCATTGTGATTTCATTGCGATCTGACTAGGGCATAAGAGTGAACGCCATTACCGTAGAGTGGAAATGTGGTCGGGTTGACTGTAAAACCTTGGTTGGGCCCCTGTTTGAGGCCCCCCAGAACCTCCCAGAGACCTCAGCAAAGTTTTGAGTTGGTCAACTTTTGTTCCACCATGGCCGAGTTGGTTAAGGCAAGTGTCTGGGAATCACCAGCTCGCGAGTTCTGGTGATTCTCAGAACTTTACGTTTTCGGAGTGGTTAGGTTAATGTCAAGTTCCCAATACCCATCCTGTGAACTGTAGTGGACCCCATACCCATCCTGTGAGTCATTGAACCCCATACTCACCCCCCGAGCGGTAGTGGACCCCATACCCATCCTGTGAGTGATAGTGGACCCCATACTCACCCTTCGAGCGGTAGTGGATCCCATACCCTTCCTGTGAGTGATAGTGGACCCCATACCCATCCTGTGAGTGATAGTGGACCCCATACCCTTCCTCCGAGCGGTAGTGGACCCCATACCCTTCCTGTGAGTGATAGTGGACCCCCATACTCACCCTCCGAGCGGTAGTGGACCCCATACCCACTTTGTGAGTGGTAGTGGAAAAGTTACAAGGACACATAATGGGTTCAGGAACTGAACCCCAAAGTTCATTTAGCTAAGCAAGTTACAGCACTGGTGAGTGTTTCCACAACTGGTTAACTACCACCACCGTGACCCCAAGAGAGAGAGACTCACGACCAGTGTTAGAGGGTCTCCCACGACCAGTGTTAGAGGGTCTCCCACGACCAGTGTTAGAGGCTCTCCCACCACCAGTGTTGGAGGGTCTCCCACCACCAGTGTTGGAGGGTCTCCCACGACCAGTGTTGGAGGGTCTTCCACGACCAGTGTTAGAGGCTCTCCCACCACCAGTGTTGGAGGCTCTCCCACCACCAGTGTTGGAGGGTCTCCCACGACCAGTGTTGGAGGGTCTCCCACGACCAGTGTTAGAGGGTCTCCCACGACCAGTGTTAGAGGGTCTCCCACGACCAGTGTTAGAGGCTCTCCCACCACCAGTGTTGGAGGGTCTCCCACGACCAGTGTTAGAGGCTCTCCCACGACCAGTGTTGGAGGGTCTCCCACGACCAGTGTTGGAGGGTCTCCCACGACCAGTGTTGGAGGGTCTCCCACGACCAGTGTTGGAGGGTCTCCCACGACCAGTGTTGGAGGGTCTCCCACGACCAGTGTTGGAGGGTCTCCCACGACCAGTGTTGGAGGGTCTCCCACGACCAGTGTTGGAGGGTCTCCCACGACCAGTGTTGGAGGGTCTCCCACGACCAGTGTTGGAGGGTCTCCCACGACCAGTGTTGGAGGGTCTCCCACGACCAGTGTTGGAGGGTCTCCCACGACCAGTGTTAGAGGCTCTCCCACGACCAGTGTTGGAGGGTCTCCCACGACCAGTGTTGGAGGGTCTCCCACGACCAGTGTTGGAGGGTCTCCCACCACCAGTGTTGGAGGGTCTCCCACCACCAGTGTTGGAGGGTCTCCCACCACCAGTGTTGGAGGGTCTCCCACCACCAGTGTTGGAGGGTCTCCCACCACCAGTGTTGGAGGGTCTCCCACCACCAGTGTTGGAGGGTCTCCCACCACCAGTGTTGGAGGGTCTCCCACGACCAGTGTTGGAGGCTCTCCCACCACCAGTGTTGGAGGGTCTCCCACCACCAGTGTTGGAGGGTCTCCCACGACCAGTGTTGGAGGGTCTTGGGGTAACTCGTGTATCGTGAACGTCATCACCTTCCTGCGGGTGAGTGGCTGAACGTTTTGTCACTAAACCCTCCTCAGCCTCCTAATTTATCCTACATTAAAAAAAGGCTTCTTCCTCCTATTCAGACCCCATTACCATACCCAGTGGTGTAAACTAAGCGCTTGATGCCCATAAGGAATTAAATTGGTAACATCAGTTTGGTCTTTCCTTGAGAATTAAGGACAGTAGTTCCAAAAAATAAACTTGAACGATTCTTAAATTGGATAAAATTAACTTGGTTTTATATATACAAACATTTATGAATTAACTTTTTAATCGAACTCCTCTCAGTTTGCTTAATGACACAGTCTACCAGCTGGTGTTCCCAAACTAAGTGGTTCACTGAACACTGCATTGGTTAGGCTGGGTCGTGTCTCCCTCCAGAGTGTTGTACAAATACACGTAGGCCGGGAGCCTAACCAAACCAACTAAGCTAGGCCTTAATATCAATTTATTAACAACGTGGCGAGTCTCCTTCGTACTTGTGACAAATGTATGTTCTACATGTATAAACATAACTTTGGAGAATGTATATCATATCTAGCCGACCTGGAAAGGATCTGTCTCCCTTAAAGTTCATGTGGAGCTGTTTATTAAATGTGTAGAAGTAAAATCTTTAATTGTGTCGTACATTATGCAACAAAACGTAATTAAACCTAAAGCAAATACTGTCCAGTAATACAAGTGCCAGTTGGCCTACATGAGAGGCTGGCCTTGAAGTTTTCCCCATTAAGTTTACTGCTCCTTAATTGCACCTGTGACGTCGTCAAACATGTGCTACACTGTGAAGAGACACTGCGGGAGCTGGAGTGTCACTGTGAGTGTGTCACAGAAACTGGAGTGTGTCACGGGAGCTGGAGTGTGTCACCTTGACACCTACTACACACAAACATTAGAAGAGAGGATTCTGTAAGTCCGTTGGTTCACACGAGGCAGCTTCTGTTTTAACCTGTCCTTAAAGAAGAAATCCGCTCCCGGTAATGAATCGAGAACGACTACGTAATTAGTGCTATTATCTACTCGCTATCCATGGTTAGGTTAGGTTAAAGTTTGGTTAAGTTAAGGTTAGATTAGATTAAGGTTAGGTTAGGTTAAGGTTTGGTAGGGTTAAGGTTTGGTTAGGTTAAGTTAGGTTTCGTAAAGTTGGGTTACGTTACTAAATATGGTATAATATTGTCAAAAATGTTTAATATGGATTTCGAAAATTATTTAGCTATACCCTTGAATTTTGTTTACACAAAACTATATTCTTTAGACCGTTTCTAAGAAAACTTTTTTAGCATAATTTTTATATTTTAAACCAACGATTTGTAATACATTAGAGTTATAACTTTAGATTAATCTATGTTTGGGGTCTAATACCATTCACAGGATAAGTCTTGGGTCTATTACCATTCACAGGATAGTATGAGGTCTACTACCATTCACAGGTTAGGTATGGGATCTACTACCATTCACAGGATAGTATGGGGTCGACTACCGTTAACAGGATGGGTACGGGGTCATCTACCGTTAACAGGATGGGTACGGGGTCAACTACCGTTAACAGGATGGGTACGGGGTCAACTACCGTTAACAGGATGGGTACGGGGTCATCTACCGTTAACAGGATGGGTACGGGGTCAACTACCGTTAACAGGATGGGTACGGGGTCAACTACCGTTAACAGGATGGGTACGAGGTCAACTACCGTTAACAGGATGGGTACGGGGTCAACTACCGTTAACAGGATGGGTACGGGGTCAACTACCGTTAACAGGATGGATACGGGGTCAACTACCGTTAACAGGATCGGTACGGGGTCAACTACCGTTAACAGGATGGGTACGGGGTCAACTACTGTTAACAGGATGGGTACGGGGTCAACTACTGTTAACAGGATGGGTACGGGGTCAACTACTGTTAACAGGATGGGTACGGGGTCAACTACTGTTAACAGAATGGGTACGGGGTCAACTACTGTTAACAGAATGGGTACGGGGTCAACTACTGTTAACAGAATGGGTACGGGGTCAACTACTGTTAACAGAATGGGTACGGGGTCAACTACTGTTAACAGAATGGGTACGGGGTGCGTAATAATTAAACTAAGCTAAATTCATCTCTGATCAATTTCTATAGTACGGAGACCAAAACTGAACTGCGTAATCCAAATGGAGCCAAACAAAGGCAAGATGAGGGTATAGAAACACATCAGATGTTGAATAAAACATATATGTTTTATTGCTAACTTCTCGATTGGAATCCAGTTATCCTATTTACCTGCTTGATGGGGTTCTGGGAGTTCTTCTACTCCCCCAGCCCGGCCCGAGGCCAGGCTTGACTTGTGAGAGTTTGGTCCACCAGACTGTTGCTTGGAGCGGCCCGCAGGCCCACATACCCACCACAGCCCGGTTGGTCCAGCACTTCTTGAAGAAAACTATCTAGTTTTCTCTTGAAGATATCTACTGTTGTTTCGGCAATATTTCTTATACTCGCTGGGAGGACATTGAACAACCGTGGGCCTCTGATGTTTATACAGTGTTCTCTGATTGTGCCTATGGCACCTCTGCTCTTCACTGGTTCTATTCTGCATTTTCTTCCATATCGTTCACTCCAATACGTTGTTATTTTACTGTGTAGATTTGGGACCTGGCCCTCCAGTATCTTCCAGGTGTATATTATTTGATATCTCTCTCGTCTCCTTACTAGTGAGTACATTTGGAGAGCTTTGAGACAATCCCAATAAATAAATACATTTATTTCACCAGATGAAATAAATAACATTACATCAGATGAAGTTTATTTCATCTTTAAGATCTCTCTTAGCATATATCTTTGCTCTGCTATACAAACTTTATCATTTTTTTTTGTTTTAGTTTTCTTGCTTATGTTTTAACTGGTCTTTATAGCTGGGTAAATGTATATATATATATACATTTTCCCATAAGTGTTTAGATGAAAATATCACTTTGACCATTAAACTATTGTGGTTGGGAAAATCTCTCAGACGTGGGAAATGGAAACCTCTTGCAACATTTTCAGAGAAGGAAAGAAGTAAGGAAACTATTAGGTGAAAGCGCCAAGCCATTACGACTATATAGCCCTGGGAAGGGGTCAGGATAAGGATTTAGGATGGGACGGTGGGGAAGGAATGGTACCCAACCACTTGGACGGTCGGGGATTGAACGCCGACCTACATGAAGCGAGAACGTCGCTCTACCGTCCAGTTCAAAGGGGGTTGGGCATTTTATTTTCATTTTTTCAGAGAGAAAGAAAATGTAAGTTCGCAAACCCATAATTTTAGTCAGTATAGCAACTAACAACAACACATTGTTAGACAATATGAATCTCTATACTGTATTTAAATTACAAATAATTTGTTTTTATTTCGCAAGTAAAGTCCCAATGCACGGATTGGTTTTTATTTAGGATTCTTAATTTGAGAAATGTTTTGTTATCATTCAGTTTCGCTAATTTTTTTTATCTTTTTATGCGTGTGAACATTGTATGAGACGGTGGTGGTTGGTTCCCTGCTCTCTGTCTGAGCCAGTCTCTTTCTTGCTCGTTCTTGAGAGAAAGTTGGCGAGTGTGTGAGTGAGGTGAGTTTCTCCGACCCTGAAGTCATAGTCATTCTCGCTCCAGTTGTTAACATGTTTTGTCTCTTTCAATGAAGTTGGGCTGGACGGTAGAGCGACGGTCTCGCTTCATTCAGGTTGGCGATCAATCCCCTTCCGTCCATGGTTGATCACCATTCCTTTCCCCACCGTCTCATCCCAAATTCTTATCCTGATCCTTCCAAGTGCTATATAGTCGTAATGTCTTGGCGCTTCTCCTGATATTTCCCCCCTCTCTCAATGATGTACATCTTGACCACTTGACAAGTCTAAGATTTCAGGTGTTCAAGTGATTTCAGCTCCTTCAGAGTAGTAAGAATGTGGTCAACCCACTAATCTGTCGGGCCTATTGCTAAGTACTCCCGGACAGCGTGAGTTTTACGGTGCTGGTAATTTGACGGGAGACATCTCCAGTCACGCAGGGTGCAGTCGCACTACCACAGATTTCCAGTATCATCTATTGATACTGGTAACGGTTCAAAAGGGCCACCACTTACGGGCTATTCATGCCCGTGCCACCTTTTGGGTGGCTTAATCTTCATCAATCAATCAATGGTAATTTTATTAAACCACAATCATTTTTACGCTGGGGGTTGATAGCGTACAAATTATAGTAGATCAAGTGTGAGGACAGTCTGGAGCCCCCGAGTGATGGTGGCTGTACAAGGATACAGTGTACCAGGGAACACTGCCACGTCACACGTTCCTGTACTTGGCTGTAATCTCTGTTGACTGTACCGTAACGACTGTAAGCACCCTCTGCCTAATTCATTCATAATACAGACTAAGGCGAGTCTTCAGTGTTGTGCTTGAGTGTATTTATTGCGTATATTAGAGTAAGTAAACACGGAGCACACATGTGGCCTTGTGTGCTGTCATTAATTTCTAAGGCAGGTGTTTGCTCTGCCGCTATAAACATGTATTACGGTGTTTATAATACAAACCCGCCCCGGGGCCAGGCTTGACGGGAGAGATTGGTCCAACAGCCCGTGGCTTAGAGAACCCCTTTTCACTGGCTCTGTACTGCATTTCCTTCCATATCGTTCACTCTAGTATGTTGCTATTTTACTGTGCAAATTTGGGACCTGACCCTCCACTATTTTCCATACACTATATAAATTTAATTTCTTACCTTTCTGGTCTCATCTCTTAGAGTACATTTTGAGAGCTTTGAGGCTATCCCAATAGTTTAAATGCTTTTCCGTGTCTGTGCGTGCCGTATATGTTCTCTGTATTCGCTTTATTTCAGCAATCTCTTCTGCTCTGAACGGGGAAGTGTCGAGTACTACTCAAGGCAGGACACAACACATGATTTGAATTATATGAGTATTGTGATGAGATCCCTGGATTTGAAGTTCTCGTAATCCATCCTGTCATTTTTCTAGCTGATGTAATATTTTGCTTGGTTATGCTCCCTCAACGTTAGGTCGTCAGACATTATTATTCCCATATCCTTTACATTTTGCTTTCCTACTATAGAGAAACTTAGTTATGTTTTGTACCTTGTATTTTGTTTAAAGTCTGAATGTTTACTTTAAATAAGTACATGGAAATTATCCCTGCTAAACATCATTATTTTATGTTACCCAATCGAAAACTTGATTAATCTCTGCTTGTAGTGTTTCGATGACTTCTACAAAAAGTAATTTTTATGCTGATTTTTGTGTCATCTGCAAAAGATAACATGAAGCTGCGACGTATTTTTGTCTATATCCGTTATGAGAATAAGGAAATGCAGTGATGCAAGGACTGAGGGACACAGCTTTTCTGTGCTTGGACTCTATTTTATTTGGTTGACTGTTGCTCTTTGCATTCGGTTTGACAAACTTAAATATACATAGACCTACTTTACCTGTTATTCCTACTGACCTCGTTTTGTGGGCTATCACTCCAAGGTCACATTTATCAAATGCCTTTACAAAGTCCGTGTATATTATACCCGCATTCCTTCTTCTAATTCATCTGTGATTTTGTCATTGTGATCGAGTAGCTGCGAAAGGCATAATCCTCCCTCTCAAAATCCATGTTGATTTGGGTTGTGGAGGCCATTGGTCATAAAATTGTTTCATAAAACTATTTCAAGATTCAAGGCGCATAACACAGCCTTTGTTATACCAGTACAGGAGTAGACCCCTCCCCCCTGATGCCATGCAACTGTACTTCTGTTTTTCTATTCATTCCTTGCATCAAAATAAGTTGTTTGTAGTTGATACAATTCTTGTACCACCCCACAGATCCTGATGTTGCAGCTGCTTGTTGTGGTCAATATACATGTGTTGCATTGATCTGTCTCCAATTATTTGCTTTTTCTATGATAGACTCTGTGGTATGTAAATGTTTTCATTTATTTTCTTAGTTGGAAGTTTTGCAGCTTCATCTTCAGTGTCATTTCCTATTATTCCCACATGACTTGATACCCAGTTGATAAGTACCCGGTGGTACTTATGATGGGGGAGCCGGTCGGCCGAGTGGGGGAGCCAGTCGGCTGAGTGGACAGCACGCTGGACTTGTGATCCTGTGGTCTTGGGTTCGATCCCAGGCGCCGGCGAGAAACATTGGGCAGAGTTTCTTTCACCCTATGCCCCTGTTACCTAGCAGTAAAATAGGTACCTGGGTATTAGTCAGCTGTCACGGGCTGCTTCCTGGGGGTGGAGGCCTGGTCGAGGACCGGGCCGCGGGGACACTAAAAAGCCCCGAAATCATCTCAAGATAACCACAAGATGGTTTTGACGTTTGAGTGTTTGCATTAATGATCTGACATTTGTGGTCAGATACATGTTGTCACGTGCGTGTTCTTGTTGCATGGTTTCAGTGGCAATTCTGGAATCTGTAATGTATGATAACATGTTGTCGGTGATCAGCAAGAGTAAGTTCCAAAGACTTTTGAATGCCTAGCATCTCTGTTTGTAAAGTTAAACACACGTTTGAGAGTCTCCAACTGACTACAGAATTTCCTGCCTTAACTGTTGCTTCAGATTCTTATCTTTGCTGTCCTTTTGATTCGTCTTTGAAGTATGTGAAGCTGCCAAATACTAAGTTTGCTTCTATATTCATCTGTGCAAAGATGCCTAGCAGATGGGGGTTTAATCTGATTCTTTTTTCTTAAGGGCCATAATCTTAAAGTATGTTGACAGGATTACCAAGGGCCTTGTATAACGATGTCTGCAGGTATTTCGTCGACCTGCACTCTCTGTCTGTGATTGTATTTGTGATCTCTAATGTATTGATGGTTTTTATTGCACAGTGGGTCCACCTGTTGTTGTTCTGTCCCGAGTTAGTGCTCAAGTGATTATATCTTTAGTGAACCGATTCTAGGTCTAGTCAATATCTTGGTCAGCATGCTGCAAGCACTTTTACCCTTATTTCAACCCATGTTAGTTTGGTTTTGTTGTCTTAGAAGTTTTGTTCCATTATGATTCGCATTGCATCGTTTTGAATACCTTCAAACTTGCCAACTGGTCAGGAGAAGCAGTAAGGCAGGTGCTGAATAATTAACTAAGGAGTAAACGGCATGGATGTAAAGCATTCTTTATAATTTGTGTCCCACTTTTAGACAGGACCTGTGATTGCTCTATATTATATTCAGGCGTGGCTGTCCTCACGTATAGGGACCCTACCCCCACTTCCCAAACCTTCCCTTATTCCGTGAGTCACCCCCTAGTTATTGATAGAAAACGATGATTTAAAATGCAGGAGACATAATTTGAAGAGTATCTTAGTGTGATCACTAATGGACCATTAAAAGTATATCTGGCACAAACATTAGTGCAGCGTATGTTGAAGCAGCTGCCACTGATAGTATATATAGCCTACTTATGGGTCAGAAATATTATAATTATATTTTGTTTCAAAACATGTCTGGATATTGTGCTTGTTATTGTATAGTAGGAAGGAATCATTGAATGATTTAATGGAAGCCTCGCAGTGTGAGGAAAACCGTTGAACGGAGCGCGCGCCAAGTAAGGCATTTTGAACCAAAATATATGCATCCAGAGCTGTAGCTCGCTTCTCCTATATACGCTCAGAATGTAATATAGTTGAATTATAGTCCCGACATATAGTAAGGTAAGGTGTGAGACGTCGATAGTGGGTTGTTGACATCGCCATAGATGCGCTTGTGGTGCTGGAGCATGGTGGTAGTGTGGTGTCACCTGCTGCCGGCCTGTCACCTCGGCCCACCCTGCTGCTGCCGGCCTGTCACCTCGGCCCACCCTGCTGCTGTTGGCCTGTCACCTCGGCCCACCCTGCTGCTGCTGGCCTGTCACCTCGGCCCACCCTGCTGCTGCTGGCCTGTCACCTCGGCCCACCCTGTTGCTGCTGGCCTGTCACCTCGGCCCACCCTGCTGCTGCTGGCCTGTCACCTCGGCCCACCCTGCTGCTGCTGGCCTGTCACCTCGGCCCACCCTGCTGCTGCTGGCCTGTCACCTCTGCCCACCCTGCTGCTGCTGGCCTGTCACCTCGGCCCACCCTGCTGCTGCCGGCCTGTCACCTCGGCCCACCCTGCTGCTGCTGGCCTGTCACCTCGGCCCACCCTGTTGCTGCTGGCCTGTCACCTCGGCCCACCCTGCTGCTGTTGGCCTGTCACCTCGGCCCACCCTGTTGCTGCTGGCCTGTCACCTCGGCCCACCCTGCTGCTGCTGGCCTGTCACCTCGGCCCACCCTGCTGCTGCTGGCCTGTCACCTCGGCCCACCCTGCTGCTGCTGGCCTGTCACCTCGGCCCACCCTGCTGCTGCTGGCCTGTCACCTCGGCCCACCCTGTTGCTGCTGGCCTGTCACCTCGGCCCACCCTGCTGCTGCTGGCCTGTCACCTCGGCCCACCCTGCTGCTGCTGGCCTGTCACCTCGGCCCACCCTGTGGGCTGCTGGTCTGTGTGGTCCCACCCCTCAAGACCGCCAGTTGAGTCCTAGTTGCGATCTTCCTTTGGAATAGTGAAAAAAATAGCACTAAGAATTGGCAATTTAATTTTACTTTGTAATTGTACCAGCGTTTGGTAGTGCAGACGGAACCCGCAGAATATCCGCGGGTTGAACAATTGATATTCCCACGCTACCTGACGAAGCCGTCATCTGTTATGCCGATGACATGTGCATTGTTGCAAATACCAAACTAGACTGCAAGCTCCACTGGTTGTTGTTGTTGTTATAGATTCAGCTATTCGGAAGAAGTTCCAAGTAGCACGGGCTATGGTGAGCCCGTAACTTACCTGGCACACGAGTGGGACAAGAAGCACGTCATGAGAGACGTGCATCTCCTGCATTGCTCAGAGGCAAACTATTTAGTGCTGTTAACACCCTATTGACTGGTACCGACATACCAACTCACTCCTTTTATGATAAATGGCTGAGAAAAAATGGCTACAATCTCATTAAACTCAACATTCCTTTTAAGTGCAATCTACCTGTCTCCGATATTCCTATTTATCTGTACCCCACCATTCAAGTGTCATACACACCTGTCACCAAGAAAGATAAAGAGAATCTTGCTCTTCTCAAAGCTGTCACACTTGAAGCAATTGCCTCCTCCATCGAGAATTTAAGATCTCACGAGCACTGTGTCTACACCGACGGCTCAGTCCAGTCTTCTACTGGACGGACTGCAGCAGCATGTAGGTTTTATAGAAATAATATTTGCACAAAGACTGTCAGTGTCAGGTTAAACAACTGGCTGACCTCCACACAAGCAGAACTAGCAGCATTACAACTAGCTACCAGTACATTAAAAAACATTGGAAGAGGAATAATATTTTGTGATTCAAAGTCTGCTCATCAAGCAATCTAAAACTTCTCCTGGAAGATCGACAGCAAGAACCTCATACTACCAATTATAAATTACCTAATTGCTGCACAGAGTAAAGGGTCTCGAATCTCCTTTGTATGGATACCTTCACACATAAATATAACCCATCATAATGAGACAGACATTGCAGCCAAATAAGAGTGCAACAAAGATGAAGTTGAATTAGATCTAGGTATCCCCATCTCTACTGTTAAAACTGTATTGGTCCAAACATTCAGGTGTGATAGGAAAGAACTTACTGACTCCCAACGACCTAAAAGTACTAGTATAAAAAGCTTTGATTTGTTCAGATCTGAAACCTATATCTATGGACAGCACAAAACGTCCACTAGACTGTGCGACACAGGGGTTGCAAGGATCAGGTTGGGTTACCGTTACCTGTGGCAGGTGGCTACAGGTGACGGGTCTCCCAATCCTGAGCACTCCAGGTGCAAACTGTGAGCAGGAAATGCGGCATGATCTTCCACACTACATCACCGAATGCCCAGTTATTAGACCTTTCAGACCAGTTGGCATGAGGTACCTGGAGCTTTGCAATTACTTTATTCACTCGTATTCTTGAGGATATCCTCATATTGCACCCAAAATTTGCCAGTGCAGGCTACTAAACATATGGCCCTGTATGACTAACCATCCTGCGAGATAGGGACTTTTAGTATCACTGCTACCTTATTCACTTTTGTGTTGATATCCTCATAATGCATCCGGAGTCTGCCAGTGCAAACTGCCTATCACATGCCTCTGTATGACTAACCATCCTGTGTGATGGGATTTTTTTTTAGCATCACGTAGTTAGCTTTTTTGACACACTGTACTCCACTTCATATAGTCTAGGGTAGCTGCACAAATGCAGATGTACCTCATGTATTAATAAAAAAAAAAGTCGGTTGTGGGTAGTTGTGGCTGGTTGGCTGGCTGGCTCTCTGGCTGCCCAACTGGCTATTTTTTACCCATATACTGTGTCGCTGAATAAACGAACATTTGATTCTTTTATGATGGGACTGCATAACCTATGGTCAGATGCTTGTTAATCCAGCCGCCAAATACCCTGTTTATGAATAAAATAAACAATTTACACACGATTCAACTAATTAATTATGTTCAAACTCTTCTCAAATACTGTAGTACTCCGATCTCTTCCTAGGTTCGAATCCCTCGAAATGTTTCACCGACGTACTGCACATGCAAACAGTTGCTATCAGATCCAAAACACTTAATGAAACCTCAGATTTACAAATTCGTAAATTGAAACATATATATATATATATATATATATATATATATATATATATATATATATATATATATAAATATATATATAATATATATATATTATATATATATATAATATGTATATATGTATGTGTTGTATATATATAATATGTGCTTCAGCCTACAATTTCGACCTATTGTCTTGTGTATGATCTCCCGTCCTGTGTGACAGTGAATACCAGCATTATCTTCACTCTAATGTGACCTAATTGAACTACTCAGATTAGGCAAAATTGTAATTAATTTTGTCAATGAAGATGTTAATAATAATAATACAATCTAACATCAGATTTGAGATTTTTCCCCGTGCTTCTCAATTCATGAGCCGCACCCGTGGTGTGCCGAGGCGGAAGAGGATCCTATCGCACTTCCTCTTTTCCCGAAACCGGGTCGTCTGGGCACCTCCGCTGCTCCGTTGGTCCTCGCTCCAAGATCAACAACTGGTGTTGCCTTGTGCACGTTCTTTATTACTGCTTGGTTGCTGGCTTTATATTCCTGCCCGGGGCGTCTGGCGTCTACCAGTGGGTGGCGCATTCTTCCAGTAGTCCTTGAACTTTGATTCTTGTCACCTGAAAGTGAGGTAGTCAAATGAAACAAAGGAACTGCCCTTTATAAAAGCTTATTGCCATAGTTTACTTCTCTCATGAACATTTACTGCTAATAGTCAACACCAGAGCGCAGAGGATCTGAATAAAAGTAAGGCTAACCATACTGTGTGATGGGGAAACTAGATATTATATGCTCTTAATGGTAGCTCTTGATCTATTCGCTATAATTCCTCACATTGAATAGGAGTAACAACACTGCTTTGTACCCAAGATTGTTAATAATAAAAAGAGGCGGCGGAGGTATGGTGTTCTGTACAGACTTTGATGCATTGCCAGGCTCGATGATTCACACTTCCTAGCGTGTACCCTGTGACTGAATGGAGGGTGCCACTGAGAGCTTGCTAATGTTGATGATCTATGAGCACTCATACTCCACCGGTGGGGGTGATGGTGGGGGAGTTATAAGACACTTTGTACCCAAGACAGTTCGCCAACGGATTTTTATGACGTTCCAAACCTTACCCAACCTAACACCCAATCCAACCCAACGAAACCTAAGCTAAGGTAGCAAGCACTCTGTAAACTGCTATCAAATTCAAGTTGCCAGCACTCTAAGCTGCCATCACTGCAAGCTTCCAGCGCTATAAGCTGAGAGCAAACTTTAAGCTACCGGCTGCTGTGTTTATTTTTTCTGATAGAGCTGACGAGTTAGCCAATGAATCTGTCTTCAAAGATGGAGTATAAATTTGGACTGCCTTAAAGCAACCTGAGAACAATAATACACCAACAACTTCAACTGTCACGCAACAAGAGCCACACACAGCTATGGATCATGTAATCAAATCAGCAGACTCCTGAATGTTACTACTACTCGACGATAAGATTTCTTGGTATTTGCAGTGATTTAGATCTGACTAAATGATTTAGATTTAGACCTGTGTCAGCAAAATTATTAGCACACCTACCGTCACTATGTGATGGAGTGGGAAAAGAAACGGGAATTCAGAGTCAACTCTCTAACAAATGTTCAAGAAATGTGTAAATATTTCATTCAAAGTGATCGACTACGAGACATTTTAGCCAAATATCCCCAGTTTGCCAACTGTAGATAATAAATGTGGGTGATTGTAACCTCTCCACCGCTGCCCACTCGATGGGGGGGGGGGGAGCGCGGTGTGCAGGGCAATCAAATCAAATATGAAACTAGCTCACCGCATATACAAGCTTCTTAGCTTGCATATGAATACTTGTGGTCGTTCTGGAACCCATTGTTGTAATACTAATATACATTAAATCGTGTAACTAGCTCATCAAGCCTGTAACTTGTATAATTAAATGAATTTTGGGGGGTTCAGCCCTTGAACCCATTATGTACCTTTGTAACCTCCATTACCGCCCACAGGATGGGTATAGGGTGCACAATAAATGAACTAACCTGAACTAACATTAAAACTATATGATGTAAAGTGGTGGCCGTAATGAGACTGGAGACTGGCGGCCTCCCCGCCTGGTGTGTAACAATATGAGTTGTTGTTGTTGAGTTAGGGGCGACGACGATCGTGGGATCGGATGCGCCCCGGCGTACCCGTGAAGGGTGAATCGCAAAGCCAGGAAAGGCGAAATGCTAAGCCAAAACGCGAAACGAGTGACGCCAAGCACTAGAAACTAATATGCCACACGGCAAAGCTACGCACAAAGGGAGAGGCAGAAGCACATAACAGAACAGGGCAAACAAACAGCCAGAAGGGCACACAGCATGTCATAGAGCAAATACACAAGAAATCAGAGCACATACTTGCCCGGGAACTTGGCCCGCGGGAATCTTACATTGAACTAACAATATGAGTGTTACATTACACCTGCCCCCCATAGGGAGGAGGTTTGTCCGCCTGTAACACCCTCCAGACCGGCCCGTTACCCTGCTATGCTGATGGTGGTGATGATTATTATTTATAATCAATGTACATTTGAAACTTGGTACAGTAAAGTATTCGTGCGTACACGGTGTTAATTACAGAAAGCTGCTAATAACCTTGATTGGCACCGTGCTTTCTTTTTTCGTGGGTATTTTGGGGCATCGTGTTATTAGCCGGCATGTTATTTTGGTGCCTTGGGGTTGGGTGTGGGGGGGGGGCGCCGTCTTTTTTATGGGGGGCATCGTGGTATTGAGGCATGTATTTTTTGAGCCACCTGCAGCAAACACGATGCTCGATGCCTCGTTTTACATACCACTTCTCTTCCTTGTTGCATGCCATTTTTAACTTCCCTTTCGTCGGTATATGGTGTCTTCCGTCGCTTGCTTGCTTGTTCGAGGCGTGATTGGCTCTCCCCACTGAGCAACGTGATGCCGTGTTATTTTCTCTGCAGCTCAGGCGCCTCTCCCTAACTGGCCTCGTAGCAATTAGTCGTGTCTTTGCAAGAGAAGGTGCATCACCCCTCCCCTCATTTCCAGCCCGGCCTGGCCCTTGTAACACATCCACCTGCTGACTCAGGCCGGCATGCAATGCGACCCGGCATTACCGCCCCCTCCTCCCACCTCCCGGCTGGTGTAGGGGAGGGTTGCCTGCCACTGTACACTCCCGAGGCTCGCTGTGTCCACCAACCGGTTTCTCGTGTTGTTTTCAAGCTCTGTTCACGAACACAGCTTGAAAACAAATGACGAACCATGCTCTTGGGGTATGGTTTCTCGGCCTGGTATTGGCCGAGACGGGTTGCTGACGCTGTCACATTACCCCCCCTCCCCCTTAGGGCAGAGCGGTGCCCACCACTTGGCATAACATTAAATCAGTGTTAATTAATGACGTTGATTCTGTATTGATTACGGTGATCCTATCCTGATAACGTTGATGAAACGTTGATCATATGTGGGTGACATTGATTCTTCGTTAATGACGTTAGTCCTACAATGATGACGTTGAGGAAACATTGCTCCTATGTTCATGACGTTGATATTACATTTATGGCGTTGACCCTAACTACCTGTTATTGATTCTGGGGCTCAACGTCCCCGCGGCCCGGTCTCTGACCAGGCCTGGTTGGTGGTCTGGTCAACCTGGCTGATAGGCTGCGAGCAGCCGCGTCCGAGGTGTGAATCACAGCCTGGTTGAACAGGAATGCTTGGGAAATTTGATGAAATTCTCTCTTGAACTCCGCGAGAGGTCGGCCAGTTATTCCCTTATGTGTAGTGTTGAAGTCTTGATACCACTTTAAGGCTTTATGCCATCGTCAGTTTGGTCTACTTTCTACTTGATGACTAATGCATGCCTACTCTGCTTGCTGTCTACCTTCTACTCTTTTTGGTATATAAAAGGTGCCGCCCATGGAATATTCCCTTATGTGTAGTGTTGAAGTCTTGATACCACTTTAAGGCTTTATGCCATCGTCAGTTTGGTCTACTTTCTACTTGATGACTAATGCATGCCTACTCTGCTTGCTGTCTACTCTCTACTCTTTTTGGTATATAAAAGGTGCCGCCCATGGAATGGGTGTGCAGGGAGCATAATTAGTAACTGTAACTAGCTCGCCACAGATGTAAATTGCTCTGTATAGAGACTGTTGTTGGCCACTTCTCGTACAACTTGTGATATAAAAGACTATTGACTTTATATTAAATTGTGTAACTAGCTTCATAAGATTTCTAGCTTTCTAACTAGATGTAACTAACTTCTTAGCTAAATGAACCTTGGAGTTCAGTTTCTGAGCCCATTATGTGTGTGTAACCTTTTCATTTCGTCCCACGGGATGGGTATGAGGTCCACTACCGCCCACAGGATGAATATGGGGTCGACTACCGCCCATGGGATGGGTACGGGGGTCCACTACCGCCCACGAGATGGGTACGGGGTCCACTACCGCCCACTGGATGAATATGGGGTCGACTACCGCCCATGGGATGGGTACGGGGTCCACTACCGCCCACTGGATGAATATGGGGTCGACTACCGCCCATGGGATGGGTACGGGGGTCAACTACCGCCCACGGGATGGGTACGGGGTCCACTACCGCCCACAGGATGAATATGGGGTCGACTACCGCCCATGGGATGGGTACGGGGTCCACTACCGCCCACGGGATGAATATGGGGTCCATAGCCATCATCCAAGCAAACAGCTGTGAGGTTCACAACATATAAATAAAACACGGACGACACAACCTCTACACAAGTCAGTATTTGGACTTACAGTCTACCTCGCCATGTTCGAGGCTATGACTCGAAATGTGGTTCGTCCACCTTCAGCCTGTAGTGTAAACAGTTCCGAAACGAACGTAACGAAAACTCCTTACATAATCTTACCTAGCCCTAACTATACGTAAACCCACAATACATAATAATATTAATTTACATTTCAGAAAACAATATTTATACTGTATAGAATACTAGTCCTGTTGGTTGTCTGATGAGTAAGTAAAAATTGCACTTTAGTAAAATCTGTCAGTATTTGACTTGCTACTTGGGCTAGAAGATGGATTGGGAGTCCTCTACCGCCCACGGGATGGATATGGGGGTACATAATAAATGAACACTATAAAAATAAGAAAAGTACAGTAAGCCCTCTGCTGAGTGTGTATGAGAGTAAAGCCATCACTCAGGTAAGTCGCCACTCATTTACTTACCCCGTTAAACCCGTTAAATCTTTAATCATTAAGGACAAGTGGACGACTTGATATTTGTATTCAACACTTCACTCTAATATATTTCAGTCTGCCAAGTATCTGACTGGGCTTACTTCCACTAACTTGAAAACAGTTACAACCCCGCTCCTGTGCCAGGTAAGTCCACTATGGGTTCACCATAGCCCGTGCTACTTTTGTTCAGAGTAGTTGAATCTAAAACAACAACAACAACTCGAAAGCTAAACCTGTTCTCACACCAAGTCCAGAATCTGGCTTAACCTCACTAATGCGGCTGCAGAGCCTCACTGGTCACAGTATACTACTACCAACCTCTCTGGCTATATCCTAACTCACTACTCTTCGCTTACTCCAGCCTCCCTCACATAACTCACTGGTTATGTTACCAACCCGTCCTCCTAATAAAACGTCACATTTTGACGTATACTTTACCTACCGCCAAAAATTGTTGTACTAGGAATGATAGCGGCTCGCGAAATTGACATACTGTCCCGTTTTCACTTCGTGGGTCCTCTGGTTGGTGAGGATAAGGCACTTGATGTTGAGTTTCTTGATGTTGAGAAAGGTCGCGAGTACGGGCTGAGTGACTATAGCCTTGTGGAGAGTTGTGACCTTCACTCTCAGTCCCACACGCCTGTGACCATAGGCTAATGGGGGGGCGTTATGACCTTCACTCTCACATGCCTGAGACCGTAGTAGAAGCGATGTGACCATTATTCTCACCCCTACATGTTGCGACTGTTATTGAGTAATGCAGTCACGGGAGAGGGGAAGAGAAGGGGTTCTTCGCATCATTCCCACGCCAGTTACGGCAGTGGAGATAGGGGCGACCTATAAATGCGGGAACTGGGCACCCTGGCGTAGGGCTGGAGCCCTGGGCACCCTAGCGTAGGGCTGGAACCCCGGGGCATCCTGGCGTAGGGCTGGAGCAGCTCAGGGCTCACGCTTACTACCCATTCCAAGAGTGAAGTGAACGAATAGTTGCCCTGAAGACTGAATGAAAAAACAGCTTAACCAGGAACAATGTAGGAGTGACATGGCACAAGCGTAGATCACGAGAAAGGCAAGCTATTACGCGTTCCAAGTTGTTCCCCGTTTACTGAAGTTTGTGAAGACCGATGGCATGTGTCGTAGCAACAAGCTTGTCGAGCTGTTAGTGTCGGAATTTCCGACACTAACAGCTTTTGAGTCACTGAGTTTCCGACTCGGAAACTCAGTGACAGGGACCTAGGTTCATACCAGTGACATGCATAGTCTTGGATAAAATGTAGTTACAGCTGGCAACCAGTTTGACAGATCTGGACTGATGTTTAGCAGCAAGGGAATAAGAGCCGAGGAAAAGGAACAATAAACGGATGAGGGGCAAGGAGAAGGAGGGCGGCACGAGAACCACTCTGGTATTTGGTCTTCCTGGTTGGATGGTGGCCAGGACCAGGGTAACATGTTGCCCAGTTTGGGGGAAGATAATTCTCATCGACATTGAAGTTTACAACTTTATTACTATGTGCTGCTTGCCAGTCTTGAACCATAATGTCACGGAGGATATATATGGTCTTGACTGGAGGTCGTGGACGGCAGCAGAGGGGTTTCTGCGTCTGACCTTGCTCGTCACTTGTCTCGCTTTAAGAGGGATGAATGGGATGATTCTCGCCGTTCTGCAAGAATGACTTGAGTGAAACTTGATCCACTTGAGAAATTATCCATGTTGTTTGTTTGGTTGGTTATTGAATGTGTTCGCTGCTCTGTGAACTGTATTCTGGCATATGTCAGTGATCAGACTGTCATAAAATTCTCGAGCTGATTAGTAATTTGTAATATAGTTAAGAATTGTTATATTTCCAAATTAAATGCATTCTGTTAGCATGTTTAAGCCTGTATGGATGCGAACTATAGGACCTTCTAAATGCTGATCTTGGTAAGCTTAATTGTGAGTGAAGGAAATGTTGAAGACGAATCTTGGGAGACCATCCTCGCACTTATTGCAGTCTCATATCAGGCCTCTCATGTCCACACCCACACTTGAAGAAATAATTCACAAACGAGTGATATCCTTTTTGTCAGAAGGGAATCACTCATCCAGCAAACTCAATTTTTTTTTTCAGGCACTAACTTGTCACTGGCCACTCCAACTTTTCCAGAAATATAAACATAATTTTTAGGACATACAACTTAAAGAATGAGTGATGTACATCATGGTAGAACAGGTATACAGGGCAGCATAAAACAACTAGTCAGCAGAGGAAGCAGGGAAACCTCTAGCTGGATATTTGGACTTTTATAGGAACTACTGTCACAGAGATGGCTTACTGACAGGTATTTTGAGTCCTATTGAAGTCAGATCGATGGTGCTTGAACTGTGCGTTGTGAGTGCTTTTAGAAGTGGGATATAACCCTAGAATCTGGTGACTGCTGAGGGTGTGAAATTTTGTTGTATAAATTAATTGAATGATTAGTTTATGCCAGTCTTTCAAATTGTATTCTCATTGTCAGATATTTCATGTTATGTTATTATTACTTTTATTTATCCACTGCAAATTTGTTTAAACTAACCCAACAAAAATATACAAAACAGACATTTATGAATAAAGTTATTACACAAAGAAAATACCATTAATGTGATGTATCAATGAGAAAAACCGTAGGAGCCGTGATGAGGATTCGAACCAATGCTCTGGGTACTCCCAAGCACACACCTTAGACAACTTAGCCACGACATGGTCAAAAGGAAGTGCATAGGTAGAATTCCTGGATGCCAGATTTAGAGTGCATAGGGAGATTGAGTGAAACCCTGCCCCAGCTTCAGTGGAAGCCTCAGGAACCCTCTTGGATTCAGTAGAATCCCAGGTTGCACTCCTTTTGGCCATGTCATGGCCTAGTTGTCTAAGGCATATGCTTGGGGGTACCCAGAGCATAGGTTCAAATCCTCATCCCACTGCCAATAAATTTTCTCAATAAAGTTATTAATTGATTGGTTATTGATAAAGTTATTGGAATTGATAATCAATTCTTCATAATACTGCATTTGATGATTAACTTTGATAAATAATCATCACATATGATATGAGTTGTTTTCTTCATGTACCTTTGAGGAGCCACACTGACCAGAGGGTGGGGTCCAATTTAGCTGCTTTGGCCTAGGGTCCAAAAAACAGTTAGGTACAGCACTGACTAACACAATGGAGGTGAAACTTGTGTAGTGTAATAAAATATTCATAGGGATTGTATAGTATACTGTAATACAATGGAGATAGGGCTTGTGTAACATAATACGTATACTGTACAA
This sequence comes from Procambarus clarkii, assembly GCF_040958095.1. NCBI lineage: Eukaryota > Metazoa > Arthropoda > Malacostraca > Decapoda > Cambaridae > Procambarus > Procambarus clarkii. The sequence goes on along the minus strand of NC_091159.1, from coordinate 16,838,441 downwards.
TGAAGATAGGCTTGTGTAGTGTAATACAATGAAGATAAGGCTTGTGTAGTGTAATACAATGAAGATAAAGCTTGTGTAGTGTAATACAATGAAGATAAGGCTTGTGTAGTGTAATATCGCTCTGATATTCCTAAAGTGCTACACACCCAAAGAAATGCTATGAAAATCAAGGGTCCCAAATTGTGGAATGACCTCACAAATGTAATTAAAAGCCGTACGCCTCCAAACCAGTTTAAAAAGAGACCAAGACATATTTACCTAATATCATGTACTGTACCTAATTTCACTCACATTTTCCCTCATACAAGTTATTTTTGTGTTTTATATTATTTCAGGCAAAACTTAAAATAAGTTTTGCCTGAAATGCTTTGTGTAATAGAGGCTTCATTAGTACTGTATGTGTAACTCCTGTCCCCACAATTGTACTTTACTCCCATGTTCTTTATGCACACGTTCTTTTGAATACAGATTTGAATATGAATATAATTGAGATAGGGCCTGTATAGTGTAATACAATGGTGATATTGTTTCTGTAGTGTAATACAATCATGATAGGGCTTGTGTATTGTAATACAATAGGGATTGGGCTTGTGTAGTGTAATACTATGCAGATAGAGCTTATGTAGTGCAATATATACAAATACAAAATAAATACAAATATTTATTCAGGTAAAGTACATACGTACAAGGTGAGATACAAAAAGTTGATGGATTTATAGATAGAGCTAGTACATACAATGCCTAAAGCCACTATTACTCAACTATTACTATTATTATTATAATGTAGATATGGTTTATGTAGGAATTATATAGCAATTATTAAGATTGGGGTTATATAATGTTGGTAAGATCTACTGTAGAAATAACACAGTACTGTATTGTACAGTACTTGAAAAAAATAAGCAAACACGATCATAAGCTCAACAGAAACGAATAAGCAATGTCTTACTGTTTTGTTTTTCTCTCCTTTACAGCTTATTGGCATCCTGTGCATGGCCTGTGCTGCACCGGCATGGACCAAGGGCACACACTGGTTCCTGTTCGTGGTGGTCACAGCCTTTGTGTCCACCGCCATCTGGTGTTTCATATACCTGTTGAACCTCAAGAGTGCCATCACCCTTCCCATTGATTGGCTTCTCACTGTGAGTCTTTAGTTAAACATTGAGTATATGATTTTAAAACTCTTATGATAATACAGTAGTCTAATTTCCAGACCTTCTAGATATTTTTGTAAATTTAGCATAAAGTATTATGTATAGATATTTGTATAATAGTTTTTATTTACATAATTTTTGTTTAAGAAAGATATGTTCAACATTACTCAGTTCAAGAATTCACTTAGCTTTGATGAATAAATATGCCTAACTAGGTTATCATTAATTTATATATAATAATATATATATATATATATATACATATATATATATATATATATATATATATATATATATATATATATATATATATATATATATATATATACTGTATATAATATATATTTAATGCCAAAATATACTAAATGCTTTTTTATATTACTGTACTTCACGGATAGATATCCCATTACTGTATTATAAAGTAAAATAATGATATCCTTGTGATAAAAAAATTACACAAAAAGGTATAGGCTTACAATTTTTAATTGATTCTTCTTGACTCCAGTTTATTAGAATGTTATCACTTTTTCAGCCTTCACCTTCTTCAGTATGAATCTTCCAAGTATTTTGCAAATAATTTAAAAGATTGGAGATAATTTTACGAATTTTATTCTGAACAATATGTATATTTATACATATACTGTACTATATATATATATATATATATATATATATATATATATATATATATATATATATATATATATATATATATATATAATATGTATACAGTATGTTTATAGTTTGTTTATACATATACAATATAGTTTATACATGTGTGTGTGTGTGTGTGTGTGTAAATAATACCTTGCATGCTGTGGCCAGTGGGGAGTGACATTATAACTAGCATACTGTATCTTGTTCTTGATTAATGTATTGAGGTGGACTGTCTCAGTCACTGAGGTGGGCTGTCACAGTCACTGAGGTGGGCTGTCACAGTCACTGAGGTGGGCTGTCACAGTCACTGAGGTGGGCTGTCACAGTCACTGAGGTGGGCTGTCACAGTCACTGAGGTGGGCTGTCACAGTCACTGAGGTGGGCTGTCACAGTCACTGAGGTGGGCTGTCACAGTCACTGAGGTGGGCTGTCACAGTCACTGAGGTGGGCTGTCACAGTCACTGAGGTGGGCTGTCACAGTCACTGAGGTGGGCTGTCACAGTCACTGAGGTGGGCTGTCTCAGTCACTGAGGTGGGCTGTCTCAGTCACTGAGGTGGGCTGTCTCAGTCACTGAGTCACAGTCGTTCCATGTTGTCTTGGTCATTTATGCACTTTATAATATCTTCAATTATTGGATGCCAAATAAGTTTAAATTTTTTTTATTTAAGTTTTTTCACATTTTAATTATATCATACTGAAAGTAAGATTATTTGGATGTTCTGATATAGACAAAATAATCGAAGTTTCCTTTTGGCACCTTCTTTTGATAATTATTTATGTCAACAGTTACCAAATTGTATTCCGTCTTTATTATTTATATTCTAGCCGAATTATAAAATGGCTTCTGTTTTATCATTTTCAGCTGGTATTGTTCTTACAAATACAGCTCTTACCGAAAGGAAATAAATGTCAAATATGCTTTGTATTCCTGGTATGACATCATCCTGAGCCAAGCCCTGTATTCCTGCTTCTTAAACTCCTATCTTGCATGATGTTCCTCACACCCTTCACCATTGATCTATTTCAAGCATGGCATTTTGTTGAAATAGAATTTGCTGTGCTAGATTTCCCCCCTTTCCCTTTTATCTTTGTGCTGCGTAATCTCCCCAGCTTGGCGCTTCCTTTGATAATTACTTACTACCATCTTTGATCAATATTTTATAGCATTACATCATTATTATTAGGAAGGAGGAAATTATCAGGGGAAAGTGCCAAGTCATTATTACACACTGAAATCACAACAGCGTGATGCATCAAATGAACAATTCCACAAGGGCCGTGATGAGGGGTTCAAACCTACGTCCGAGAGGATCCCAAATGCACCTTAATCGACTGTGCCATGACATGATAAAAGAATTGCAACCGGGAGTTCCACTGACCTCACATGGATCCTGCAGTCTCTCCTAGACACAAACCAGGGTTTTACACAATTTTCCCATGCACCAGGGCTCTTGTCAGTAAGCTATTCTACCTCTTCGCCCTTATTTCATTGCACACAGAAATCACAATAGCGTGATGCATCAAATGAACAAATCCACATAGGCCATGATGAGGGTTCGAACCTACGTCCGAGGGAATCCCAGGCGCGCCTTAATCGATTCTCGGACGTAGGTTCGAACCCTCATCACAGCCTTTGTGGATTTGTTCATTTGATGCATCACACTATTGTGATTTCTGTGTGTAATGAAGTAAGGGTGAAAAGGTAGAATAGTTTATTGACAGCCCTGGTGCATGGGCGAATTGTGTAAAACCCTGGTTTGTGTCTCAGAGAGACTGCAGGATCCGTGTGAGGTCAGTGGAACTCCCAGTTGCAATTCTTTTACCATGTTGTGGCACAGTCGATTAAGGCACGTCTGGGATCCTCTCGGACATAGGTTCGAACCCTCATCATGGCCCTTGTGGATTTGCCTAGCCATTTTGACTATATTGCTCTTGGAAGGGGTCAGGATACAGATTTGGGATGGATTAGGGATTTGGGATGGATTTGGGATTAGGAAGGTTTTATAGTATTACATTATTATTATAAATATTTAATAATAATAATAATAATAATAATAATAATTTTATTTACAAGAATGTGCAGTCAAAGAAACATAAAATAATTGTTTTGCATAGCATTTCTGCTTTTGTTGAGTTTCACCTAGTAATATTAAAAAAATTGTTTCTCATGTGATGCCCATAAGTTCTATTACAGTACTTCCTTCTAGGATATGCTTAAGGTCAGGATTGGCACTGCAGTTCAGAGTTTTAAAAATGTAGAGTACAGTTGAGAGTATGCACAGTGACTTTATATTTACATGTTCAAAGTCGATTAAGAGGCGCAGTCAATTAAGGCGTGTCTGGGATCATCCTGGATGTAAGTTAGAACCTTCATCACGGCCCTTGTGGATTTTATTCATGTTCAAAGATTTCAGCAAGAGAGCAGAGTGGTGTCTGGGATTAGAATTTGCTATTATTCTATTTGCTGATTCATGTTGGGTAATTAGGGGTTGGAGGTAATTAAGGGTGGGTAGATACCCAGGCACATAGTAGGCGAGATATGGATAAATGAACAAATAATACAGAGTTACTAATGCAGGATGAGGTGCGTAATATCTGATTCTGAAGAGAATGCCTCTGTTTTATAAACTATTTTTTATGATTTGTATATGGCAGTGGAAACTCAGTTTTTGTCTATGTGAACACCAAGGAATTTCCCAGCTTCTGTGTTCATAAGTTGAGTATTGTTAATTCTTAGGTTAATTTGATTGTTGGACTTGTTACCAAGCAATGTGTAAAACATGTCATTGGTGTTAGGGTAAGTTTGTTAAAGTCAACCACAAATGGATTTTATTTAGTTCAGCATTCACTGTGTCGTTTAGAATAAGTGGGTTAGCATGGGAGAAAATGAAGGTTGTATCATCAGTAAATATACTGTATTGGCTTCAAGTATTGAGTGCCATTTGGAAGAATATTCATGTAAATAAGAAAAAGGAGTGAACCAAGTGTACAGTACTACCCTGTGGAATGCCAATGTTAATTGTCAAAGTGGGTGAAGTAGCAATGTTCACAGAAACATACTGGTGCCTGTCAATGAAGTAAGATTACATGTACTGTAGTGACCTATGACTCCATAGTGTTGGAATTTGAAAAGGTTATTGTGGTTAAGTGTCAAAAACATTAAGTAGATCAACAAATAATCTTTGGGGTATAGTACTCATTTTTGTCAAGAGCTGGATGTATCAGGTCAAGAATATTAATTCAAGCAGTGTTGGTGCTTTTATGGGATCTGAAGCCATATTGGTAAGAACTAAGTATACTGTATTGTGTTTGTCTAGGAAGGAATAGTGTTTGTATAACTTTTTCTCAAATATTTTGGAGGTGAGCAGAGTTGATATTGGCTTAAAATTATTGATTTTGGCGAGATCACTACTTTTATGGACTGGGATGATTTTAGCCATTTTAAGAATACTGTATCTTGGAAGGCTTAGAGCTCAAATGATTTGTTGTAGAGCAATGGTATGGCAGGAGCTAAAATTCTAGAAGCATTTTTGTAGATTAGGGTTGGTATTTTGGAAGGTTTACTCGATTTAGTTTTGAATGCGAGGATTATATCATTAACATCTGAGGCATTAGTGGGAGTTAGGTACAAAAAGCCAGGAGTACTGCCTGCAAGGTAGTCATTAATGTTGGTAAGGAATGCTGGGATTTCATTTGCAAGAGATCTGCCATTGGATAAGAAGAAGCTATTGAATTTAATGGCAGTGTCAGAGGCTGATAGAACTCCATTGTCATTTGGTAGGAATAATGGTTTCTTATTTGAACCTAATATGTGGAAAATAGTGTTCCATGTTTTCTTCATGTCAGCCTTTATTTTATTAAATTTATTTTATTTATGAATTTATTTATTATTTATTTATTATTGTACTGTAGTTTGTTTTAGCTCTCCTAATTACAGTACAGTATATTAGAATTTAGAATCTCTTTTTAAATACTGTACATGGATAGCAAAATATTTCTGAAATTATTCACAACCTTTGTAAGACCAAAATTAAACTATGGAGTGGTTGTATTGTGCCCATATCTCAAGAAGTACATCATTAAACTAGAAAATGTGCAAAGACATGCAACTAAATTGCTGCCAGAGCTGGAAAACAAGAGCTACGAGGAGTTGTTAGTGGTGTTATACTGTACTGTATATACTGTACCAAAGCTAGAAGATAGAAGAAAAAGAGGTGATATGATCGCTATGTACAATTTTGTAACAGGAATCGACAAAATTGATAACAAAATTGTTCAACACTGCAACGTCAAGAACAAGAGGACATAGGTTCAAACTAAAGAAGCAAAGCTGCCAAAAAACATTGAAACTTACTTAGCAGAGTGGTAAACAGTTGGAAAGTGTTAAGTAATAAGGTGGTGGAGGCCAAAACTGTCAGTAGTTTCAAAGCGTTATACAACAAACAGTACTGTATTGAGAAGACAGGACACCACGAGCATAGCTCTCATCCTGTAACTACACTTAGGTATTTACACACACACAGGCATATGCACATACAGTAGAGTACATAAAGTAATTAAGTATAAAACATGTGGATATACAGTATCTAGTTGGCTATACAGTAGTGATGCAGTATCAAAGTAACCATAAACAGAAAATTGCCATCAATGAAGAAAAGACCACTTGACCCCTCCAATGCACAGTTGCTTTTTCAAATCTAGGAGCCTATAATTTTAAATCTTTTGATTTATATCTGGTTACCAAAATTATGTAGAAAACAAATGTGTATCCTCATTATATAAACTGTATTTAGTGATGTTACCTTGCTATGTAATTAGTACAGTAGTTATTAACCAAATTTTCTGTATGAAGGGAAAGACTAACCTTAAGGTGGAGGGGCCATAATCAATTTCTAGTTTTAGTATTGCTCCTCCTTAAACATGGTGCTCTAAACTCGCCTTAACACCAACTGATGCATTCAAAACTCATTGTGCTGATTTCTCAATGTTTGGATTTATATTTGACATATTTTATTCATGACAAAATAAGTCTTCCAATATAATCAATACTTGTCACTAGTAAATATTACATTTTGAAAAAAAAAAAATTGGGGTTTACAAGTGAAAATACTTAGTTTTTATTAAATACTGTATTGTATCTAGTTTGTGGCGGTTAAGTTTTCTGCACAAGTATATGTAAAATATACTTGTATCTATAGATACAGCAGTACAGTATCTATATTTGATAAATAAAATTAGAAGTGCTGAAGTAGTTGGTTTAGGCAACTTTCCATTGAACTATCTGAAGACATATTGAATTAAATAAGCTAAAATAACAGGCAATTTAAAAATAATGTAGACTCATTACAAACTTTTTGATAAACTTTGTTTACCATTCAATATTTAGATTTTAAGAGTGCGTTAAGAGAATCCATGCAGATTCCATGGCGATGTCCATGAAGATGCTTGTATTAATATCCTCAAATGTTAACTTCTCCCAGAATTATTTTGATGATGACTCTCTCATCAGAAATCAGCAACATATATATTTTTGATAATTAATTCTGTTTTAGTGTTTGTTTTTTAAAACAGCATCAGTTGGTTATAAGTGTAAGGATGTTGATGTAATACATTACATGCATCTTCTGAGTAAGCAATTAGAGCCCTCCCTAATCTCTGATCATAGTGACATTTAAATCTTTATACAGCATATGAATTTAGTAAGAAACAGGAAATCAGATACGGGGTGAGGATTTTTTTACTGTTCGTCTCTCTTAAATGAAAAATAATTATTATGCACAAAATAAGGTTAATGACAACTACCATGCTTTGGCTAGTAGCAAATGTTATGAGAAAAAAATATGCTGTATTGTTGTTATGCAAGTTTATATTGCTGTTTGTAACTAATAAGTTATTAAGACACTCATAAATTGAGTGTATGACTTCTCCAACAATATTCCAATATTTAATTGCATGTGAATGGCATTTTTCAACTTTGTAATGCATCACTTTGTAATGCTGTATAAGGCTTAATTCTGAATGTTTACTGAAAATCCTCATCCCCCCCCTCTTTTTGTGGCCTCGAGCTTGTATTTGATTCCCTGTTGCAGTATTGTGTGCTAATTGTTCCTTCCCTCTTGCTTGCAGGAACTCATTCTAACAGCTCTCTTTGCGGTGCTTTACATAATAGCTAGCATTGTCCAGATAATCAGCACTGTCACAAAACCACGGCCACCAAGACGGCTAAAACCCTTCTACCTGTTGTCAGGGGTGAGTATCGCCTGCCGGTTGTGCCTCTCTCTTCACCTGCTTCTTACCTACCGGCAGTTGTTGACAGTATAGGGCACCTAGCAACAGACTGACTGACCCGGCACCAATGACGTTCCTGGCTCTTCCTCTTTTGGAGACGTTTTCCTGCAATGTTTTTGTCTGCATCTGAATGCATAGTAGGCATGAAGATGCAGAATAATAAAAATTTAAAACCAGTTCCTCCAGCAGAAGAGTTTTCAGCTCTGCAGAACTTCATGGACGTACCCTTTGGACATGGTCCCTCTTTGCTGCCAATACGAAGGACACATTTCTCTTTCAGGAGCTGCTCAATACCGCCATTACCACTCTGCTCTATCTCATTGCCGTCATTGTGCAGTTCTGCAGTATCGGGGTGGAGCCACAGAGAAACATCGCTGCAGGGGTAAGCTGGCCACCTTCCCAACTCACTCAACCAGATCCTCCCTGCACCTTACTCATGACAAACCTACCCAAGATCCTTACCAGTACATTATCACAGTTCTGAACTGTTTTCTAATTCCATTTTTAAGCTCAGTTTAATTTGAATAAAGCTTCCTCTCCTGACATGGCAACCAGTTTTAGGCACACACATGTTATGTCTATCATGTAGAAGTTATGGATTAGCCCTTATCTTGTGACTTATGTCATATGAGAAGAATTAATGAAGTGAATTTAGTTTTTCTTATAAACCCCTGTAGTTACCAGTAATTGCCAGCTCTGGCTATTATTACAGAATAAGGGGATGCCTCATTATTATTCATAAAAAATCATTAATTAGAAGAATTTTGGAGTATGTGTTACATCATTGCACCTGTAAATATTTTTATAATTTATTAAAGTTTAAGGCCATTTTCTGAGGGAGCCCATATGGCTCTTTGGAGCTCTCCGGGCTGATATGAATGTACAGTATTAGATCCTGGCATCAGTCAAGCGAATGGAGTTCTGAGGCCTTCCGGGAACCACGAGCCAGAACTTGGCCCCCCTTTGAGAGGCACAAGGAGCAATGGCCTATAGAAACCTCCGTGCGCAAGTTACCGCAAAGCTTGTTTTCACCATAATACAGCGGCCGGCTCTGTTCCACCTGGGACGTACTCGTACAGGTTTTTTCTTTTCTTTTTGTTTTCTGCCTGGTTGAGGGTCTGCCCCTTGGTGTTGTTGACCCTTATTATTTTGTATTCTTGGTGATCCTCCACCTAGGTCCCTGTGTGTGTACACATCCTGAGGGTTCAGCTATTAGTTGTTTACTTGGTAGTTTAGGGCGCTGGTTAGCAGTACCTTGCCTGGGCTTCCCTTAGCAGAGCGTCTAAGGGCCCTGGAAACCTTCACTGGGGCTCAGTGATCTGATGGATGCATCCCCCTGGGTCCCATCTCACTTTGTGTGAGTTTGAGGGTTGCTTTGTCTCCTTGACTCAGGGTGACAATCACCTGTTCTGCCTCCATCATGCTGCATGTTGGGTCGGTGACACCTTCGACCTGGAGTCCTGCGATTGGTGTTGCTTGCATGTACTCCGCTTCACCCAATCCACTGATTATGATATTCGGGTGCAGGCAACTTCAGCGTTGCATGGGCGTTATAGGTTGCTGCAGCGTGCTAGGTTGGTTACTCACCCGGAGTTCTCGGGGTTTGGGGCTCTCCTGGCCATTCAGGTTTTGAGAGGGGGGAGGTGCCCAGTGTCCTGGCAGATGGCCTGTCACAATTTATTCCCCCTGTCCACGAAATGGATGGTCAAAGCCGACTCGTTCAGTTTGCTCTGCCAGATGTACAGGCTCTAGGAGGTGGAACTCCAACCACGTCTCCCGGTATATGTGGCGCCCTTCTCCGACTGCGAGGCCTTTGGCGTCGATGCCTTCAGGCATGACTGGTCAAGGTGGGGTTACCTGTACCTCTTCCCCTTTGGTTCTGTTGTTGCTCCAAGTCCTAGCTCGCTTGGAGACTTTCCAAGAGAAGAGTAGTTCTGTTGGGCCTTTGGTGGCTGGCCCACCCTTAGTTTCAGGCGCTACTTGCTCAGTGTCCGAACCCAGGGGTCTTCCTGCGGCTCTGCCTCTTCCAGCTGTTTGGGGTCAGTTCGTTACATTGCTGGTTCGATCTTCTCCTTAAGTCTTTGCATCTGGTCTTTCTGACACTGGGTCTATCACCAATTGTATGCTGAGCAGGTGGCTTCGTTGATGGTGTCCCACCTGCGTGCTTTGTCTCGGCAGTATTAAGTTTCCTGGTGGTCCTTTCGTTATTTCTTGCCCCTCCTTATGTTCTCTTCTGTTTCGGATCGGGTTGTCTTCTCCTTCCTTTCTTGGTTGTTTCAGGACCGTCATCTTATGCTGAATACTGTCGCCTCCTATCGTGTGGCACTGGCGGAGCCGCTTCAGCTCAAGTACGGGGTGAATGTTACTTCTGCTCCATTCCACAAGCTTTCTTGTGCGCTGTTTCACCTCCAGTCTGCTCATGCGCCACCTGGTCGTTGAACCGGGTGCTGTCTTTTCTATCTTCCCCTCGATTTGTGGCTCCCCTTCGGTTCAAGATTGTTTTGTGAAGGCTCTCTTCCTGTTGGCATTGGCCTTTGGAGGTCAGATTCGGGAGATTAATGCTCTTCTCCAGCACAGAGGTTTCTGCTCTTTTGGTCCTGGTGGTAGGTTTGTTAGTTTGCAGCCGTCTCTCTTTTTTTTTCTGGCGAAGAATGATGCTCGGTTGGTTCGGCTGGGGGTGCATCATGTGTTGTGACCGGTTGCGGCTCATCGCTGTTACCTGTGCGCCATGGCCTCTGTGGCCAGGGAAGTGCTTTGAGTTGACCCGGTTTCCCTTCTTCCCTGTTCCAGGGTTTGGATCACCCAGGTAGTCCAAAAGGTTATTTGGTCCAGTCAGCCTGCGGTCTATCCTCATGCCCATGACGTTCATAATTTTGCTGCTTTGGCTGCCGTCTTTGGTAACATGTCTTGGGCTGACATTCAGGCACAGGGTTATTGGAGGTCAAACAGGGTCCTTGTCGCTCGCTACCTAGTCAGTATTCCTGGCCCTAGTTAGGCATGTGTTGCATTGGGTCAGCGGTTGCAGCCAGTTGTCTCGACTTCGAGTTGAAGAGCAAGTGGCGACCACCTCCCAGTTAAGTTCCTCTTGTTTTATCTTTGGTTCAATAGCTCCAGGGAGCCAAAGGGGCTCCCCCCAGAAAACCAGCATTGAATGTAATGAAACGCCATTTTCTGGGTGAGACCCAAGGCTCTCCGGCAACCCTCCATCCCTTCCTCCGGTCGGCGGTTTTCGCGGGTTTTTGACATCCAGCCTCAGAACTGTAGGTGTGGATAGCCAGTGCAGTGGTCTAGAGCTTCCCCTTTTCCCTCCCATGAAGGGGGAAGTTGCACAGACAGCGGCGTGGTGACAGTTGTGATGTCATGCTCGTTTGCTCGTTTTTTGTTTGGGGTAGTTCTGTCCAACAGTTCGACTTTCAGTAACAATATTTTAACTGATAGGGTTTCACCCTGATAGGGTTTGTTTTGGGGTGCCTACCTTTCTGGGTGCCTGACCCAGTGGATAGCAGACATAGAATGCTTCCAACCATGCAGGGGTTTCTATAGGCCATTGCTCCTCGTGCCTCTCTGAGGGGGGCCAGACTCTGGCTCGTGGTCCCCGGAAGGCCTAACAACTCCATTTGCTTTGACTGATGCCAGGGTCTAATGTATTCATATCAGCCTGGAGAGCTCCAAGGAGCTTCTGGGTCTTGCCCAGAAAATGGCATTTCATTGTATTCAAAGCTTGTTTTTTATATCTTCAGTCATCCATATTTAATTCACATTTCTTTAAATTTCATAAGAAATCAAAATTTAAAAACTCTTAATCAAAATTTAAGTAACTGCTATCAATTTCAGAACTTAACCCCTTAACTGCACGGCCTCCAAATATGACACCCTCCCAGTGCGCAGGAAATAAAATCCCTGGAATTTTTTTTTTGTTTTTAAAGTGTCAAAAACCCTTCGCTGAGTAAGGATATAGTAACAGAAGGTCGAAATTGTAAGTACTTTAGTTGCTATGGGGTCCGTAAGTTCGTGCGTGACATCATCATTCCCTGGTCGCCCGTGGCATATGCCCCCAGGGCCGGTAGGGCGCTCGGGGCAGGATGCGCGAGTTGCCGCAAATATATTTTTGTTCATTCATTTTCTGCGCACAGTTCCATATACATTTTATATGCTTTTACATGCCAATCCTATGTATAATGAACACGTACACTATATTATGGCAGTAGAACATCCGTACTGTCCGAAGACACTGTGTTACATGCATGACACATGTGTGCACATATCCGGCACATATTTCCATTGTATTATGCTAATTTATGTATATATACAGTCTATTTACACACTATACACTATCACACACTATATACATTCACCATGAACACACTCAAAACTCCGCGAGTGTCAGCTGCCACACTCTCACTCCTCATCCAGTCTCTCCCTCACTCCTCCAACATCTTACTCGCCAACATGCTCCTCCCACCATACTGTTATTGTTTGTATTACACTATTTACACATGTTATGTATACCTATCTACATGTTTCATTTACCAGAACTATGCAAGTAAGCCAGTATTGTGTCCAAACTTTACAGTGGCATGAGAAATCATACAGCAGCCAGCAGACGACGCTACGATTATGTCGCCTCCCTCACCAAAATAGCTCCTCCCAACATACTCCTGTTGCTGTTACTACACTATATACACACATTGTATATACCCATGTACAAATGTGTTCACCATAGTGAACCACTAAGCTAGTATGATGAGCAAAACAAGAGTGTCTGCCACACAGTGAGGCTACCTCGATTCTCTCCCTCGCTCCCTCATCACAATTACTCCTCCCACAATACTACGCACAGTGCTTATTATCACCACAATCCTGCTGTAATCACAATACTGGTCACTAAATCCTGTAAATACATAATTGACCACAAGTTTATTTTGTAAAGGAACCTAAGAAGTCGTTTGAAGATTCCTAGATGAACGAAATAATGCTGTGGTGCTGTGGCTAGCACTGTGAACATTGTGAACAGCATTGAATCACTAATATTTGAACATTGTACACAGTCATTATCACACTCAGGCTCTTCTGTAATACTATCATGGCTAAATAAAACAAGTTATACATATATTTTGACATTATTAGGCAATGCTGTGGTCACAAGCTAAACAGCAGTGCTTTGAACTCATGCTGCTTGCGCCGGCCATGGTTGCTCACTCATTACTGAGGCTCTCACACCCGGGAATATGGACCACAATTTTTTTAAAGATGACGTCTGTTTACAAGAGCCCTGAGGAAGCTGATGTGAATCCCATGTAGCCGCGGGAGTTTTGAATGGAACGTGAAAAATACAAATACCCGGAGGCACGTAGCGCACCCCAGATGTGGGCCTGCAGGGGCGTTGCGCAGTTAAAGGGTTAAGCACCATGAAATTCTGTATATCCAAGATGGAATGTGAATACAGTATTTACATTAATATTTTGTACTGATTTTTCCATATTTTAAACCTGTTGGCAAATTAAAAACTCATGTGCAGTGCTGTATTATTTTTTCTGAAAACAAAAATGTAATGAGGATATTGGTGCATCCAGCTGAAAGATAATGCATGGTGCAGTGGTTAAACAGACCCAAGTACAGTAGTTTCATAGATCTTTCTGGAGAGAGTGCACTGGTGGCTTTGTAAACCTATCTTGCTGAATTTGTGCTTCCTCTCTGCTTGATGTTGTAATTATGCATCATGGAAGACATGTTCCACTCAAAGGTTCATGCAGACCCATTTCACAGTGGCTGAAAAAACCACCAGCCATCAGCGGGGACTGGTGGCTGAGTGGACGGCTCGAGATTCGTAGTCTTAAGGGTCCGGGTTTGATCCTGGGCGACGGCAGAAACAAATGGACAGAGTTTTTCACCCTGATGCTCCTACTCACCTAGCAGTAAATAGGTACCTGGGAGTTAGACAGCTGCTTCCTGGGGGTGTGTTGTTGAATCAGTTGATTGATTGACAGTTGAGAGGCGGGCTTAAAGAGCCAGAGCTCAACCCTGCAAGCACAACTAGATGAATACAGTTCTCCCCCTGTGAAAAGGGGTCTGGCTCATTTGCCATCTCCTGGTCCCATGATTTGTGGGCTTTTCAGTTGTTTCCTGTGGCCTTCAGTGGAGCTGGTTGGTTTCTTGCCCATATTTGTGGTTGGGTTCGTTGGATCAGGAGTCCTCTTCAGCACTGTGTTTGGTTGCTGCGGGTTGGTTAGACTCAGGAATGATTGGTTGACCATGTCCCTTTAGTGGATGTCCCAGTGCCAAGGTGTGGGACCGCAAACCTGTAATACATTCTCCATCTCTCAAGGTCTAAACAACTTTATTTCCTGTCCAACCTTCCACATGACAACTATGGTCCAAGTTTGCGTGCTATTACAGACTGGAGCTTAGATGTTGTCCCTGGACCTCAAGGATTGTATTGGCACATCCCTGGGCTCAGGGACTGGTAAGGTTCTGTTGTGGGATGTCAGGCTTATGCTTCAGTGTGTGTGTGTCCTGTTCCACTCAGATTTAATCTGACCCCCTTTCCCCCATGTGTTCACCAGGCTGGTGTGGGTCTTTGTGGCCAGCTGCAACTGTTAGGGGTTCATGTGTTGGCCTACCTCAACAACTGGTTGGTGTGCACCCCAATCAATCAGCATATTAGCTGGCTACAGGTCTGGTTCTTTCCCAGTTAACTGAGTTTGGTTTTCAGGTGAAATGGAGGAAGTCCTAGTTGATTCTGTCCCAGGTTTGGACTTGGTTGGGTTTTGTTTGGGACTATCAGCATCATTTTCCCTGCCTCCGGTGGCTCTGCTCCTCCATTTTCATCACTGTCTAATGTTGGATTGGTCCCAGGTGAGTCGCTGGCAGGTCAAGTGGTTGTGCAAGAGCCTCAATTTTGTCTGCAGTTGTCTTTTACCTGGGCAGGGTTTGGCCCCATGTTGGTAGTGGTTACTTCAGTTCTGACTGTTTGCCACTCCTAGGACTTGGGAGTCCGGGCCCCGCCATCCCTTCATCAGCTCTTTCTTCACCAGCTTTTCCTTTGGGGTTTTGGAGGTTCAGTTCCATAGAGCCATCCTCCTCAGTCACTCGATATGTAAACAGACACCTCGTCTCTTGGTTGGGGCATCATAACCAGCACGCATTCAGTAGGTCAGTTAGTTGAA
The DNA here is from genome assembly GCF_040958095.1 of Procambarus clarkii. NCBI lineage: Eukaryota > Metazoa > Arthropoda > Malacostraca > Decapoda > Cambaridae > Procambarus > Procambarus clarkii. The sequence continues at coordinate 16,823,175 of NC_091159.1, read as the reverse complement.
AGTGATCAACGTTACTTTCAGTTATTTTCACATCTTGCAACAATCCATCAATGTTACCATATCTCATTTAATTTTAAGTATTGCCCCTTAACACATGTTCATTTTCTCCTATTCTTTAAGTTATGCCCTCCTTAAAAGCTGTACTGTATATAATTTGCTAAAATGTTTGGACAATATATATGCTAGCTTACTTCCTGTTTAGTATTAAGTGTCTACCTCATCAATCCTTTAAACAACCTCACTGTATTATTTTAGGTTATGCCTGAAATGCTGTGTGTGTATTAGTGGCCTTATTAAATGCACATACTTTGTAGCAAGTATGTAGCAATAATAATAAATTATTATTATTGTTATTACGGTACAGTACCTGTATTATAGTAAACAGTAAGTTACATCAGTTACTATCAACCAACTGTGCCCATTGAACACCAGGTTGGGCAGGGGCAGTAGCTCGGTTTATTCCTTTGGGCACACAGTATTGGTGCGTGAGTTTACAGCTGTACTCACCTAGTTGTACTCGCCTAGTTGTGCTTGCAGGGGTTGAGCTATGGCTCTTTGGTCCCGCCTCTCGACTGTCAATCAACTGATGTGCAAGTTCCTGAGCCTATAGGGCTCTATCATATCTACACTTGAAACTGTGAATGGAGTCAGCCTCCACCACATCACTTCCTAAAACATTCCATTAATCAACTACTCTGACACTAACAATTGGTTTTTGTAATGTGTCTATTGCTCATTTGGACACTCAATTTCCACCTGTGTCCCCTAGTGTGTGTGCCCCTTGGGTTAAACAGTCTGTCTTTATCTACCCCTAACAATTCTGTTGAGAATCTAGTATGTGGTGATCATATCCCTCTAACTCTTCTGTCTTCCAGTGATGTGAGGTTTAATTCCTGTAATCTCTCCTCATAGCTCATACCCCTTAGCTAGTACCCAGGACTAGTACCCCAGGTACTAGTCTGGTGGCAAACCTTTGAACCAGAGTCTTATGCTTGACTAAGTTTAGTCTTATGCTTCACTAGATATGGATTCCATGCTGGAGCTGCATACTCCAGGATTAGTCTGACATATGTGGTACTGTATACAAAGTTCTGAATGATTCCTTACACAAGTTTCTAAAGGCTGTTCTTATGTTGGCCAACCTGGCATATGCCGCTGATGTTATCCTATTGATATGGGCTTCAGGGTACAGGTTTGGCGTGATATCAACTCCAGGTCTTAATCTCTCTCTGATTCTTGAAGAATTTCATCTCCAAAATGATACCCTGTATCTATCCTCCTGCTCCCTACACCTAACTTCATTACATTACATTTGCTTAACAACCATTTGTTGGACCATTCCTTCAGTTTATCCAGGTCTTCTTGAAGCCTCAAGGTGTCCTCTGCCTTAATCCGTCTCATAATTTTGGCATCATCAGCAAACATTGAGAGGAATGACACTATACCCTCTGGGAGATCATTTACGTGTATCAGAAACAGGTCCAAGTATAGAGTCCTGTGGGAGTCCACCGGTGACTTCTCGCCAATCTGAAGTCTCACCCCTCACTGTAACTCTCTGCTTCCTATTGCTTAGGTACTCCCTTGTCCACAGGAGCACCCTGTGGACAGGAGTAACTGTTTACTAGTTACTCCTGCCTGTTTCTCCAACTTATGCACCAGCCTCTTATAGGGGTGTCAAAGGGTTTCCGACAGTCCAAGAAAATGCAGTCTGCCCATCCTTCTCTTTCTTGCTTAAGCTTTGTTACCTGATCATAGAATTCTTTTAAGCCAGTGAGGCAAGATTTACCCTCCCTGAACCCATGTTGGTGGTTTCTCACAAAGTCCCTTCTCACCAGATGTCCTACTAGGTTTTTTCTCATGATTTTCATCACCTTGTATGGTATACAATTTAGGACACTGGCCTATAGTTCTATATATAGTTTTATATATATATATAGCACTATAGTTCAGGGCCTCATAGTTGTCACCCTTTTTGTATATTGGGACTAGATTAGTTATCTTCCATATTTCTGGCATGTCTCCTGTCTCCAGTGACCTGCTATACACTATGGAGAGCAAGCAAAGTGCTTGTACACACACTTTCAATAGCCATGGTGATATTCTGTCCAGCCCAGCAGCCTTTCTCATGCCCAGATCCAACAGATGCCTCTTGACCTCATCTCTTGTAATTTCAAATCCTTCCCAGGCCGTCTGGTTTACTGCCACCTCTCCTAACGCAGTGTCTCACCCTCATTCTTTTGTGAAGACCTCCTGGAATTTTTTGTCGAGTTCTTCACGCACCTCTTTGTCTTTCTCTGTGTACCTCTCCTCACCCGTTCTAAGTTTCATCACCTATTCTTTCACTTTTGTTTTCCTCCTGATATGACTGTGGAGTAGCTTTGGTTTGGTCTTCTTCTTAAGAGATCTTGATATGATTTCGGGGCTTAGCGTCCCGCGGCCCGGTCCTCGACTAGACCTCCTTTTTTTTACACATCCCCAGGAAGCAGCCTGTGGCAGCTGTCTAACTCCCAGGTACCTATTTACTGCTAGTTGAACAGAGGCATCAGGGTAAAAGAAACTCTACTCATTTGTTTCTGCCTCCGCTGGGGATTGAACCCGGAACTATAGGACTACGAATCTTGAGCTCTGTCCACTCAGCCGTCAGGCCCCTCTTTGCTTTAGGTCTTGGCTTTATTTGCTTTATCATTTTCATACTTTATCTCTCTGTTTTTCTTCTCACACTAATATACTCATTCCTGGTTCTCTGGTATCTCTCTCTGCTTTCTGGTGTTCTGTTATTTTGGGAGGTCCTCCATGCCGTTTTGTTCAGTTCCTTTGCTTCCATACATGCCCTATTAACCACATATTCTTCTTTTGCTTCTCGGTTTTTTCCTTTTGGGCCAGGATAAACCTGTTTACTGCCTTCTGACACTTTTGGGTGACATAATCATCATGTCTTATACAGACTTAGCCCATGGTATAGTCCCATGGTATATCCTTTAGGAATTTTCTCATCTCCTCATGATTTCCCTTTTGGTCCCTTTGTTTCCTAGTTCTTTTTGGGGTGAGATAAATCATAGCTCTACCAGGTACTAAAAGATCAATACACTGTGATCACTCATTCCCAAGGGGGCTTTCAACTTAACTTCCTTTATATCTGACTCATTTAGGGTAAATATCAGATCAAGCATCGCTGGTTCATCGTCTCCTCTCATTCTTGTCGATCCCTTGATGTGCTGGCTTAGAAAGTTTCTTGTTGCCACTTCCAGCAGCTGTGTGGCATGCCCTGAGGAGGATTTGGTTTTCTCCTGGCTGTGTGCTCTGGCCTCACTGACTGCTCCCCGGTGATTCACTGCCAGAGCTGAGGATTCATTGCCTGAACCAGTGCTGGACACTTTGGGTAGCTGAGTTTCTGGCTTATTGGGGATTTGGTTCTCCATACAGTTTACATGCAGGGTGTATCTAACATTCTTGCAGATTAGTTGTCTTGCTTCCATCCCATTTCCAGAGCAGACAGTTGATGACACATCCTTCCATTGGCTCTGTGAGATGTTAAGTTGCCCCATGGTGAACCTCTTTGCATCGGCATGGAACTTGTGCTTTCCCTCACATGTGGCACTATTCCCTGATCTCAAGGCACTCATAGTAAATGCCTTATGGCTGGACTGATTCGGGGTGGAGGTGCATTTACCTTTTCTTGCTCTCATTTCATTTGTTATTCCAGATGCCATTAGGTCTGGAGTCATACTCTGGGAGGGTGATCCTTTTGGCTCCTCGGTGGCCAACCTAGCCTGGTTTCTGACATTGCTGGCCTGGTGGCTGGCCCAGCCTTGGTTTCTGGCTCCTTCTGTCCTGTTGTCCATATGTAGTCGTTTTTCCGTGCCTCCGCCTCTTCCAGCAGATCGGCCCCCAGTGTACATTGCTGGTTCTGAATTCTCCTTAGCTCTTTGTATCCATAGTTTTTGAAACATGTCTGTTGCCATTTGTATGGCGAGTGGGTGGCTGGTTTGTTGGCGATAAACTTGTCATTCTTTGTGGCAGCAGTATGAAGCTGCCTGGCACTCATTTAGCCACTACTTGTCTCCATCTTCCTTAGGTTTTGGTTAGATCTGTCCTGTCCTTTTTGTTGAGGTTGTTTCTTGGTAGGGATATCATGGCTAATACCGTTGTCTCTCATCGTTTGGCATAGTCAGAGTCACTGTTGCTTGCATTCGGTGTCAATACCTCCACAGTGCCATTTCACAAGCTGTCTCATGCATTTGTTCACCTCCAGCTTGTTCATATTCCTCCTGAGCTCCTCCTGGGGAGCTTCAGGCTTTTTCTGGAGGTGGGGATTCTATTTGTTTGGCCCTTGTGGGCAGTTTGTTCATTTGTAGACTTCTCCTTTTCTGGCGAAGAATGAGTCAGTGGGCTTCCAGAGGGGTCCTTTCGCGACTGATGCTTGGTTGGTCAGGCTGGGGATGCATCATGTGTGTCTGGTGGCAGCTCTTCGCCACTACCTGTGCCACTGGTTCTATCTCGGTGGATGCCTTGTTGATTAACCCTGTTTCCATGGTCTCCTGTTCCAAGGCTCACATTTCTCAGGTGATTGCAATGTCATTAAGTTTAGCCAGCCTGTAGTCTATGCTTGGGCCCATGATGATTGCATGGTACACAGCTTTCACTATGGTCTTCTATATGAAGACCATCTTCTTCTTCTATATTGGTCTTCTTCTCCAATATGTCCTGGGCTGTTATTTGAGCTCATAAGTTTTGGCATTTTAACAGGGGTCTGGCAGCCTGATATTTAGTTAGTGTTCTTGGTCACAGTGGGTCGTGTGTTGCTTTGGGCTGTCTCCCCCATTCTGGGTTCATTTCTTTCTCCTAGTGTCTGCTGTCTCTCCTCCTTCCTGGTAAGTCCCATTTTTGTTCACTGTGGTTACCTTCAGGGAACCACTGGGAAACTCTCAGAAACCCACCGTTGAATGTAATGAAAGGCCTCTTTCTGGAGGAACCCCCAGTGGCTCCCTAATCTACCTCCCCTCCCTCCTGGTTTGTTGGTTCGTCATGAGTTCATCAGCTTTAGAACCGAGATGGGATGTCAGCCGAGGACTGGGGGGTTCAATTCCCTGGTGATGGTGGTGGTACTCAGTATTAATGACTTTCAAGCTAATTTGTGGAAAGCCTTGTTGTGTGTGAATCATTTGTGGAGTTGTTTGGTGGTTCTGAGGCTTAATTTTCTGTGAACCCTTCAGTTGCTTGTAAAGCTTTGCTGACTTTCTGGAGGCCTTATCAGGTGGGGAGGCAGCTTGTCACACACTCCCTGTGCCTCTGTGAGGGTGGGGGTGGGGGTGGCAGGCTCTGGCTCTTGTCCCCAGTAGGCCAAACAGATCTTCCATGACTGATGTGACATTTTAATATGGAGCCATATCAACAAGATAGCCTCAGGGAACCACCGGAGTTCCTCCAGAAAGAGGCATTTCATTACAATTAATGATGGGTTTTCCATGGCTTGAATCTTGCTCACTTCTATGCTCCAAAATATATTAATAAAAGTTCAAATATTTGTTAATACATATTGCTTTACCTGTCATGACAATATATAAGCTTATCATTTAAATAAATTATTCTGTGTTTTTTAGAACTAAATTGCTGCATATCTAAAAGTGACATATCACAGCAATAGACTTTCAAACATATTTTCAGACTTTAGACTCACATACTTCATCAGTATCAGACTGACAAGGGGCATATGTATCTTGAATACATTAAATTCTGAATATGCAGTATTTGTGTATACCTTTATACAATTTATAAAATTCTTGTTGTTGTTGTTGTTAAAGATTCGCTACCTGGAACAAAAAAGTTCCAAGTAACCCGGGCTAAAGTGAGCCCGCATATAAAATTCTTAAGTCATATGCAGTATACGTTTAGGCATTTTATATATTTTTTGTTTGATTAGAAATCAAATACATTGAGCTGTTGGATATCTCCATAAGCAATAGTCACACTGGATACCATTTTATACTTTGAATTATGACATAATGTTGTATTCTAAGAGTAACACATTAAGCTGCAACCAGCTTTTTCTGGGGGAAGCTTCATCGGCTCCTCAAAGCTATCCAGGCTGATATGGCTATATTAGCTTTCTGACATCAGTTAATGTGCATGGAGTTCTTGCCTACCGGGAACCACAAGCCAGAACATGGCCCCTCAGAGAGGCATGAAGAGCAATGGCCTATAGAGACCCCCCGTGTGGTTGGGAGCATTCTGTATTCACCTAGTTGTGTTTGCGGGGTTTGAACTTTGCTCTTTCGGCCCGCCTCTCAACCGTCAATCAACTGTTCACTAACTACTTTTTTTTTTCTCCACACACCCCAGGAAGCAGCCCGTGACAGCTGACTAACTCCCAGGTACCTATTTACTGCTAGGTAACAGGGGCATTCAGGGTGAAAGAAACTTTGCCCATTTGTTTCTGTCTGGTGCGGGAATCGAACCTGCGCCACAGAATTACGAGTCCTGCACGCTATCCACCAGGCTACCAGGCCCCTACCAGGCCCCTGTGTCTGCCGTCGACCAGGTCTGACACCCAGAAAGGTAGAAGCCCCAAAACAAACCCCTATTCTGGTAAAAAATTTGCTACCAAAATCTGAACGAGTGGACAGAACTCCCCAAACGAAAATTAGCAAATGCTCATGACATTATCACGTTACCGCGCAGCTGTCTGCGCAACCCTACCAAGGGAGGGGGAAAGGGAAACCCCAGACCCTCACGCTGGTGATCCACCCATCAGTTCTTGGCTGATGTGATACAGGCAGGTCATGTGCCTCTGGCTCCTGCTTTGGTCTCAGTTTCTGTGCCTTGTGGCGTGGTCTGTCTCTACAGGTGGTGTGTGAGCCAGGAGTAATATTCTACAGTACTCGGGCTGCATGTGCCTTTGGTTTCCTTTCCTAGGTGCCCAGTAAGTACTGCCTTTGAGGCTTGGGGCCTCCTTCCACAAGTCGCCTTGGGATCTACCTCTGCTGTGTCATTTACTGCTCGGTACTTGGCTGCTCTCGGAGTCAGTAGGAGTTTTTGTTGCCCTTGTTTGCTTCTGGGTAAAAGGTGGTTTTCATCACTGGTAGGGGCACTGGGTACTGCACAGCTAGTTTTCACATTTTATAGAGGCCGGTTCTGTTCCACCAGGGTACATTGTCCTCTTGCGGGGTTTTTCTTTTGTCTTTGTTTTCCTGCTGCCTAGTAGGGGGGGATGGTCTGCCTTTGGTTGGTTGCCCCCTATCTACACTTAGGGTATATATATCCATATCTGTGATCTTGGTGGTACCCCCTGCTAGGCCTCTGTGAGTGGAGACATCCCAGTGGTTCAGCTTTGAGAAGTTTGCTTGATAGTCTTGGGGGCTGGTTCACAGTACCTTGCCTTGGCTTCCCTTAGCGTAATACCAAGGCTAAGGGCCCTGGGGAAACCCCCATGGGGGCTCCATGATCTGATGGATGTGACCCTTGAATCCCCCTCTCGCTTCGTGCGAGGTTGATAGTTGCTCTGTCCCCTTGTCTCAAGGTGACAATCACTGGTTGTGCCTCCGCCATACTGCCTGTAGGGTTGATGATTCTTTTGACCCAGAGTCATGCAACATTTGTAGTTTGTACGTGCTCCAGTTCACCCAAGCTACAGAACATGATATGAAGGTGCAGGCAGCAGAGGTGTTGCATGCTCGGTTTAGGTTGCTGCAATGCGATTGGTTAGTTGCTTCCCCGGATACCCCGAGACTGCCCTGTTTTGGTTATAGGGGACCCGGACTTGGGGGGCGAGAGTCTCTTCGGCTTTGGTTTGGTCCATCTCTCCTTTTCCTTTCCCTTTGGTTGTTCATCCGGTCCCCCCCCTCCCCCCCTACTGCTTCCGGCTCCAAAACGTCTGAGGGGTTTGGAGTCGGGACAGGGATTAATTGCTGTTGAGACTCGGGAGGTCTCGGGGGAGTCCCATTCCAGGGTGGCGGCAGAGGCATTTGAGCCTAGTCCTCCAGCCAGAGCTTTGGATCTAACCAGTGGGCCCCCCTTCGTTCCTGCTTTTTTGGTGGCTCCTGGCTTTTCTTTAGAGGCACGGGGTTGGAGGACAGCTCGGCTCTGGGTCCTCGATGTGAGGTTCCCGGGGCGGGGGAGGGGTTGACTTGGAGGCCTTGGGCCCCATTGGACTCAGCCTGGGTTTTGTACCCTTAGAGTGGGGCATGGTGTTACAAGGAGAGGGGTTCTCTTTCGCTCCCGCCACGTACAAATTGGATTTGGCATCTACCCCTCCCCTGGTTCGATTCCATGATCCCATTGGTTCTTCGGTCCTATCCTTCCAGAGGTTTTCGGGGCTCCGCGTTCCATCTCATGTGGTGCAGGAGGCCCTTGCAGCTTACCTCCTGCGCAACCCAGATTATGCTTTCATGATAGATCCGCATGCCTTCGTGTATGGATCTTCGTGTCCGTACTGGGTTCATTATAAAGTTCCGGAGTCGTCCTGGTTAGCAGACTGCCCTCTCTTCTCATTGGAGGCTTGGCACACTTTCTATCGGTTCCACACTTGAATGGAGGAAGGCTTGGATGGTGTTGCAGGGTTTCCTGGGGAGCAAATTTAAGCATCGTAATGCATGTTTGTTCGCCCCTGCCCTTCCGCAGGATGTTGGTGTGTTGCAGCTTCATGTGCAGGTTCCCTCCCTTTCAACTGTTTTGGTCGCGAAGGAGTTGTGCACACGTGGCCTGTTGGCTTCGGCCCTGTAGTTCTTCTCCCTCCTCAAGCTGTCCTCAGATTGGCTTGAGTTGGATGTGGAGGAGCTTGGGGCTACCTCTGGGTCTGGTGCCCAGAGTGGTGCATGCATCATTTGCATAGTTAAAGCTGTTCGTGCCGCTCAAGCAGGATGCAGTTGTGTGTTTTTTTTGCTTCTCGACTCGTGTGTCGGCAGGCGGTGCTCGCTTCTTTCTTGAAATTCACTTGGGCCCTGGCTCTTAGGTTGTCTTTCCCTTTTTTGTCCGTTGCTGTTTGCAGAGTCTGCGGTTGTGCAGTATCTGCAGACAGCTTCGTTTAGATGCCGTCCTATGTTGGGCTTGTTGGTCCTCCAGGGGGCCCGTGGTGGGCCTTCAAGGAAGGGTCATGCCAGAGCTCGGGGTTCTTCCCGTCGTGATAGGCCAGTGGTGCCAGATTCGGCGCAGACGCAGCCTTCGGTACTGTCTGTTTCTGATCAGCACGGGGATCCCCCTGTGCGCTGCTTAGGTGCTCGTAAGGTGCATCGGCCCTTTCAAGGTTTGTCGCATTGACGGGGCAATGGTGGGGAGGCTCGCTCTATTTGCTCTCACCTGGTCTCACGATTAGTGGGCCTTTCAGATTGTTTCGTGTGGCTTGCAGTGGCGTTGGGTGGCTCCTCCTTCAGGGGATTTGGGCTGGCATGGCAGGCCTCTTCTCATGTGCTCTATCGAGTCATCTCGGAGTGGGTTCGCTTGGGCGTGGTTTAAACGACTTTGTCCCTCAGGTAGGTTTCCCGTCTGTTTCCGGTTTCCGAAATGGGACTGCGTGAACCTCAAGTTCATTCTGGACTTGTCCTGTTTGAACCCATGGGTTTATTGCCCCTCATTTCGGATAACTACTCTATCCCAGGTCTGTCTTCTGTTGGAACTGGGTGCTTGGATGGTGTCCCTGGACCTCAAAGACGCGTATTGGCATGTCCCCATTCATCCGGGGTTCAGGGTCTGGCTCGGGCGCGGTTTTGTTGTGGGGCATCAGGGTTACCGCTTTCGTTGCCTTCCATTCGTTTTGAATCTGGCGCCTCGCGTTTTCACACGTCTTACTCGGTTCGTGGTGGGCCGCCTGTGTATGTTTGGTGTTCAGGTTCTGGCCTACCTCGACGACTAGCTGGTTTGGGCTCCCAGCCAGACCGCGTGTCTGCTTGCCAGGGTTTTGGTTCTTTTCCAAGTCACCAGGTTTGGGTTCTTGCTGAACTGGTGGAAGTCCCATCTGGTTTCCTCTCAGGTTCAGTCTTGGCTGGTCTTGTGTGGGACGCTCGGACCGCTTCCTCATCTCTTCCTCCGGCCACTCTTCTTTGCCTGTGTTCCCACCTTCGCCTGTTTCTGAGGGGCTCTCGGGTCACGAGGCGGTTGCTCGAGGGTTTATGCAGGAGCCTGAATTTTGCCACGATGATCTACCCGCTGGGTTGGGTGTGGCTTCGTCGGCTGTTCTGGTTCCTTCAGGGACATCTCTTCTGCCTTTCTCTCTCTCTCTCTCACGACTGCTGGGTTCGGCCTCCGGGGACTTTGCGTCGGTTGTCGTGTCACCAGCTTCCTCTTCAGGTTTTTCAGGGTTCAGTGCCTTGGCACCTACCTGAGCTCTCGCTCGATGTGTTCACGGGCATTCCATGTCTGCCATCAACTGGGGTTAGGCACCCAGAAAGGTAGGCATAACAAAACAAATCCCACTTGGTAAGAAATTGCAACCATAGACTGAACAGAGAGACAGAACTCCCCCAAAACATAAGGAAACAAAAAAAACGTCATTCACCGCCTCCGTGCCGCTTGTCTGCATAGCCCTTCCATTACTGGGAGGGGGAAAGGAGAGCCCCAGACCCCCCCCCCCCCACACTGGCTACTGACACCTCAGTTTATAGGATGATACACTCTGGGACGGTCATCAACTCTGGCCTCGATTTTTTTGCGGAATTCGTGCCTTTGTGGTGTTTTCTGCTCTCTGTGGTGCAGTGGCCAGGAGTAACATCAGTGAACTGGGGCTGCATGCACTTAGGGACACACAATTGGGTTTTAAGGTTGCCGTACCAAAGGCCTTCTGGAGGCCTTTGGGACTCCACTTCTGTAGGGGTTCTTGCTGCTCGGCATTTGCCCCGCCCTTGGGGCCAGCTGGGGTTTTGTGGCCTTTGTTTGGCCTTAGGTAGGATATATTGGTGTTGCTGGTTGGAGCACAGGGTGCTGCATTGCATGCTTACCTACATGGCAGCCGTGTTTCTGTTCCTTCTAATGGCATTGTACTTTTGCGGGGTTTTAATTTTATTTTGTTTTTCCTTGCCTGGAGGGGGTCTGCCTTGTTTGACTATTAGTCCACCTAGGGTATTTTGGTGGTCCTCCTCTATGCCCCCCATGCTTGTACATGTCACAGGGGTCTAGTTTATACCCATTTCCTGCCTTTGTTTACATTTGGGTTCCGCCGGCTTAGCAGCACCTTGCCTGTGCTTCCCGTTGGCAAAACTCCGTACGGGCCCTGGGAAACCCCATTGGGGCATGGTTGACTGATGGATGTGTTATTGGTTCCCATTTCTTGTTTGTCGTTGTCCCAGTACATACATTGCTTTGGGAAGCATACAAACTAGTTTCATTAGTCATATATTTCAGCAAGCTTTGAGTGAGAAATAGTTGAATAAAACCCAAAGCAGTGGTAGGTACAGGAACAGTCAAGCCTGGTGTGGCTGTAAAACTGTCTACAAATGATTGAGTATTGTCACTACACCACCCTTCATCAGAACCTGTTGGTGGTGGGGTACGTGTGGTACGTTTGGCTCTGGCACGAGCTCCAGTACCTCGTCGTGCATGTGTAGCAGTCTCAACCTCAGACTCCTCACTTCCATCACTATCAAAATCCTCCTCTGCTGTTTCCATTTCAATACATTCACTAACTTCATCAGTGTTAGTCTCAACAACACTTTCGTCACTAGATAACTCGGATAATTTATCAAATACAGCCTGAAACTTAGAGGATGTGAGTCTCACTCGCTTGTACTTCTCGTGTACACTACTTAGCTTCTCACTATGACGCTTTATTTTCGCTGATTTCTTCCTGGAAGGGCCTTGTTCATGATCACTATTCATCGTGGAGTAAGCGCAGATAGTATCTAAAGCCGCACTAAGAAATATAGCCACGGAAAATAGCCGAAATGTTCAAACGTTGTGGAGGCGAGGGGAAGTGTGACTGGTCACAACAATGGAGCGAAAACAGTGGCCCTACGGTGTGGCCCACTCCACCTGGGTGCCACATGGCCTAACAAAGAGAACGGGAAGACGTTGGTGCTCAGTTTAAAATCAGTAACCAAAAATTCGGATAAAAACCGGATTTTCTGCAAATATTTTAATGAACGAGAGAGAACTCTCTCAGCAAGAGAAAATGTGTGCCAAGAGAGAACTCTGTCAATATCAATTGCCCAAGACTGTTCAACATGCTCCCTCTACACATAAGGGGCATAACTGGCTGGCCTCTCATTGTGTTAAAGAGGGAACTCAATAAACACCTCCAATGGATGCCTGATCAACCAGGCTGTAATTCATACATCAGGCTGCAAGCAGCAGCATCCAACTGCATGGTTGACCAGATGACCAACGAAGAGGCCTAGTCAGATACTGGGCAACAGGGCTGTTGATCCTGGAAACCACCACAAGGTAGGTAGTTTATCCTCCACAGTTTATACCGTACAGTGGAGGATGAATGATAATGTATTGCACAGGTACCTGCTCCTATATATAAAATGGAAGCATCATATGGATGAAAGGAGGTTTAAGGTAATTGCATGACATAATGACTGTAATACAATCTAGCATTTAGATATAAAGGTTCTTTAAAATTGGTAATACAGGTTTCCCATAATTCACCTGTGTGCCACTATCACTTGCAGCCTCAAGAGGGATAGTAAGCCAGTGGCTTGTAAAATGTTTCCTCTTAATTCCTGATAATTTTTTTCAGCTTAATTTTTACTGTAGCACTGTCTTTTCTTTTGTGGCTTTGGCTGGTAGATTATTCCATAGGTTCATTACCCCAATGGTGAAGAAATATGTCCTGTTGTCTGTCATACATTGTGGTTTGTTTGGATGCTAAAAAGTGCAAAATGTGTTTAGTTAAGAGAAAATCCTCCTTGATCAAAGGTTTTGTGGTCCATGTGCCTTGCTAACATCTCATCACAGTCACACTGGGGCCTGATAGCTGAGTGGACAGCGCTCTAGACTCGTAATCCTAGGGTCTGGGTTCGATCCCCGTTGATGGCAGAAACAAAATGGGCAGAGTTTCTTTCACCCTGATGCCTCTGTTACCTAGCAGTAAATAGGTATCTGGGAGTTAGACAGCTGTTACAGACTGCTTCCTGGGTGTGCGTGTGTGAAAAAAATATTTAATATAGTAACAGTTGATTGATTGACAGTTGAGAGGTGGGCCAAAAGAGCAGAGCTCAACCCCTGCAAGCACAACTAGATGAATACAACTAGGTGAATACACAGGAAAATCATATGACAATGATGCAACAAAAACTATATGGCATACTTGTAGGACTATACAAATGTGACTGGGATTTACTGGAGGAAAATGTAAACCAGACTTAAGTAACTGATGAAGTAGTCAGAAGTGTATGTTCATGAGCCAAGGAAAAAATGAGTCTACCCCCCTCCTCTCCCCTGCCTTCCTTGCAGGCTCCTGCCACAGACCCAGCCCGCAGCATGTACTGATGACATACCTGTATTTACCTGACGGTCACCATCTGTAGAAGCCATGATGAGGCCAGAAAGTCTGTCCTTACATTTAAACCTACAAATGCGCATATCAATCAAGGAAGATTGTGCCATTTCTAACCCCCCACTGCATGAGTCAGTAAAGGCCAATTTAAAGTATAACATAAGATTTAAAAGTCCCACATATACACAGGGCTCATATTTGCTTTGTTGGGTCTCCAGTTAACAGATGCCGTCATGGAAAAAATAGTGGCATACCCCAAGGGGAGCCGGTTGGCCGAGCGGACAGCACACTGGACTTGTGAGCCTGTGGTCCCGGGTTTGATCCCGGGCGCCGGCGAGAAACATTGGGCAGAGTTTCTTTCACCCTATGCCCCTGTTACCTAGCAGTAAAATAGGTACCTGGGTGTTAGTCAGCTGTCACAGGCTGCTTCCTCGGGGTGGAGGCCTGGTCGAGGACCGGGCCGCGGGGACACTTAAGCCTCGAAATCATCTCAAAATAACCTCAAGATAACCCCTGGGTGAGAAGCCTCAGTATTGAGAGAGCGACCCCTGAGTGGCATATGGAGCAGCAGTTCGCAGCATTGCCATGCAGCCTGTGCCTACAGTATCACTTAATAATGAGGAAATAAGTAACTGCAGTTATTTTGTGCTAGTGTCAGAGAAGATCCCGACTGTGATAAAGAATATGTACAATATTCAGATATCAATAAACACAATGTTGGATATGATGGTCACAACATGAGGCAGACATCCACAGCACACAGCCGTGGTTTCATATATCTACGCATCACAAAACAGGACCTCATGTTCCTTTAGAAAATAAACTTGTGGAAAAGGATTCATATTCATGATTTAGTGCCCAGGATTCTGATAATAATAGCATTGATGTGGCTAGAGTTAGTTGTGTTCAGTATATTGGGAGGCATTTTTCTGAGTCAGGAGGCATCAGCAACTTGCTAGCATGTTGGGCTACTGTGCTTGCATTACCATATTACCTCACATAATAAATGTAATGGATAAAATCCAGAGATTGAGAATGGGGAACAGGACTACTGAGAATGACAAAGAAGTGTGTAAAATGCTAAATTAACAGTTCCAAAAGTGTGTTTGTACAAAATGAGGATTTCAGAGAGCCGGACCCAGTACCAATTCCAGAGCATGTCATAGAATACATAGATGTATCTCAAGACAAAGTGAAAAATTACTCAAGAGGCTAGAAAGAAAGAAATCAGTTGAACCTGATAGTTTCACCTTGGGTGCTGCGAGAATGTGCAACTGAGCTGAGCATTCTACTCCAATTAATATTCCAGACATCCCTGTGCACAGAAATCTTAGTAGATATATGGAAAAAGGCAAACATAGTACCAGTCTATAAGAATGGTAGTCGAGAGGAACCTCTAAATTATAGACCCGTGTCACTAACAAGTGTGATAGTCAAAACACTAGAAACAATGAAGCGAAATGGGTTGAACCCCTAGAGAGTAATGACATAATAACAGACAGACAGTATGGTTTTCAAACAGGAAGATCCTGTGTAACAAATCTACTTAGTTTCTATAATAGAGCCAGAGATACTACAGGAAAGAGGTAGTTGGGTTGACTGTCTATCTGGACCTAAAAAAAGGCTTTTGACAAAGTCCCCACACAAGAGTCTGTTCTGGAAACTGGAACATGCTGGAGGAGTGACAGGGAGATTTCTGACATGGATGAACAATTTTCTAACAGACAGATGAGGGCAGTAATCAGAGACAATGTATCTGACTGTAGGAGTGTTACTAGCGGAGTACCACAGGGTTCAGTTCTTGCACCAGTAATGTTCATTGCCTACATAAATGATCTACCAGAAGGAATACAAAATTATATGAACATGTTTGTGGATGTGCTAAGATACTGGGAAAAATAGGAGACCCAGACGATTGTAATGTCCTTCAAAGCGATCTAGATAAAATAAGTGCTCAGAGTGTTAAGTGGCAAATGGAATTCAATGTGAATAAATTCCGTCATAGAATGTGGAATTAGAGAAAATTCTCTTTGGACTTTTCAGGGTTCAGTGCCTTGGTGCCTACCCAAGCCTTCGCTCGATGTGTTTACGGACGCGTCGTCTCTTGGCTGGGGCTTTGTGACCTGTGCTCACCAGGCCGGCCAGGGGCGGTGGGGTCAAATTCAAATTCAGATTCAAATTCAAATGTTTATTTAGGTAAAGTACATACATACAAGGGGTGATACAGATATTGATGAATTTATAGATAGAGCTAGTACATACAATGCCTAAAGCCACTATTACACAAAGCGTTTCGGGCTGGAGAAACACTAAAAACTAAAACTTAATACTAATTGAGATTAAAGTATAAAATATGTTGATAAAATATAAAAATAAAAATGGGGGGAACATGGCAGGAAAACAGCAAAAATATAATTAGGTCGACAAACAGCATTGTTTAAAAATAACAGACATGGGTTGACATTATAGGGGTAAGGTCGGTTACAGGGAGTTAATTAGCTAGTGCTTAGTTTTTATCTTAAACTGGTTGAGAGAGGTACAGTCTTTAACATGATTGGGAAGGTCATTCCACATTCTGGGTCCCTTGATTTGTAGAGCATATCTAGTTTGATTAAGGCGTACTCTTGGAATATCAAAAAGGTATTTGTTTCTGGTGTGGTGCTCATGGGTTCTGTTACAACCTTCAATGAAGCTTTTAAGGTTAGGATTGGTATTACAGTTCAGCATTTTATATATATATATAATACACATGAGAGGATGTGCAGTGACTAAATATATCTAACATATTTAGAATATATCTAACATATTCAGAGATTTGAGAAGGGGTCCATCCTTCCATTGGACCCACAGCACGGTGAGGGAGATCTCGGCGGTATGATGTCTCTTCAAAGGGTTCGGGTCACTCGCGGATCGACAATCCGGCTCCATTCGGACTGCTTCCTGGTGGTTCATTGCCTGACCTGAGTGGGGTTCAATGCATTCCTTGACTCTTTGGGGCTGGTTGCTTTGGGTGACTCGTCTGCTGCGTTTTCAGGGTTTGGCTCTCCTGGTCGTTCACATTCGGGGGGGGGGGGGGGGTGTCCAATGTCCTGGGGGATAGCCTGTCCCAGTTCATTCCGCTGTCCTTAGAATTGACGGTCGTCGCCAACTCATTCAGTTGTCTCTGCCGGACGTACTGGCTCCCGGACGTGGACCTCTTCGTGTTGGAGTGATCGAGGTATCTCCCAGTATATGTGGCGCCCTTTCCCCAACTGTGAAGCCGTCGGGATCAATGGTTTTCGGCAGGACTGGTCGAGGTGGGGTTACTTGTATTTCTTTCCCCTGGTTCCACTGTTACTCCAGGTCCTAGCTCACTTGGAGACTTACCAGGGGAGAGTCGTTCTCTTGGCTCCTTGGTGGTTGGCCCAGCCTTGATTTCAGGTGCTGCTTGCTCGGTGTCCGAACCCAGGGGTTTTCTCGCGGCTCCGCCTCTTTCAAATAATCGGTCCAGTCCATTACGTGGCTAGTTCGATTTTCTCGAGTCCTCACGTTTGGAATTTTTTACTCGAGTCTGTCACATCTGTATGGTGATCAGGTGGCTTCATTGTTGGCGTCCCACCTGCGTGCTTCGTCTCGGTGGCAGTATGAAGTTTCCTGGCGATTCTTCCGTTTCCTTTTGTCTCTTCGTCAGTTTACTTTGCTTTCTGTTCAGGTGGTCTTGTCCTTCCTCTTGTGGCTGTTTCAGGACTGTCATCTTATGCCGAATAGTGTCGCCTCGTTTCGTGCGGTGCTGGCGGAGCCGCTGCAGCTTGCTTTCATCATCGATGTTACTTCTGCATCGTTTCACAAGTTCTCTCGGGCATTGTTTCACTTCCGGCCTGCTCATGCGCCACCTGAGCCGTCCAGGTCGTGGACTGAATGCTGTCTTTTCTATCTTCCCCTCAATTTGTTGTGGCCCTTTCGGTTCAAGATTGTTTTGCGAAGGCTCTCTTCCTATTGGTATTGGGCTCTGGAGGTTGGGTTGGGGAGATTAATGCTTTTCTCTGGCACAGAGGTTTTTGCTCTTTTGGTCTTGGTGGTAGGTTTCTTCGGTTGCAGCCATCTCCTTCTTTTCTGGCGAAGAATGTGACAGCTGCTTTCCCAAGGGGTCCTTGGGTTGTTGATGCTTGGTTGGTCAGGCTGGGGGTGCATCATGTGTTATTTCCGGTTGCGATTCTTCGCTGTTAATTGTGTGCCAGGAATGCGCTTTGGGTTGATCCGTTTTTTTCTTCCCTGTTCCATGGTTTGGATCTCCCATGTTGTCTGCAGGGTTATTCGGTCTAGCTAGCCTGCAGTCTATCCCTGTGCCCACGACGTTCGCAAGTTTGCTGCTCTTGCTGCTGTCTTCGGTAACATGTCTTGGGCTGACACTGGGGCACGGGATTTTTGGCGGTCGAACAGGGTCCTGGCTGCGCATTACCTAGTTTATGTTCCTGGGCCTGGTCGGGCCTGTGTCGCTTTGGGTCAGTGGTTGCAGCCAGTTGTCTCGACTTCACATTGAGGAGCGAGCAACGATCGCCTCCCGGGAAAGTCCCTCTTGTTTTCATCTTTTGATAAGTCAAATTTTAAGTTCACTACACACCTATCAATCAAACATCAACCCCCTGTTTACTCCATCAATATGCCCATATGTAGCACAGTTAAGTCACAGACAAAAGCTCCTGCGTTCAATTTGCTCAGTAAGACTAAAGTGGTTGGGCAATATTTCCTTTTATCTGATGCCTCTGTTTACCTACTGGTAAATAGGTACCCGAGAGTTATGCAACGGTTGTGGGTTGCATCCTGGGGAAGGTCAGTACTGTAGTTGAATTGGAGGACCTCGATAACCCAAACGGCCTTCCTGTACCTGACTGTGGGAACCCATAAGGTGAACCAACACACCCATCAGCACTCCTCATCCTCCCACCCTCCAGCCCTCCCCACCCCCCATCCACCCATCCAATGACCCTCCCCCACCTCCATCCACACACCCAATGACCCTCCCCCACCCCCATCCAGCCACAAAATGACCCTCTCCCATCCCCATCCACCCACACCCATTCTCTTATGTTTGAATTTCAATATACTGTATGTGCACAGAGACTGATTTTGTTTTGTTTTTATGAATACAGTGCTGTATTCATAATTTTATTTGACTATTGAAATATTATATCTGGCATAGCAACCAGAGATACCTCTCTTAATTGACTGGGATGGAAATATATCTAGTGTATAATATATAAATTAAGAAATGTATCTAGAAATATATATTAAAATTGTTTCACTCTGAAGTAGCCTATGGTCTGAGGCTTTTCATGGTGAGCAAGTTGCTTGGTCAATCAGATTAACTTTTAGATAGCTGCTATGGAAAAATGGCCATGACTACCTGTGCACAAAACTGTGTCAGTTGATTGACAGTTGAGAGGCGAGACTAAAGAGCTGAAGCTCAATCCCCGCAAGCACAGCTAGGCAAGTATAAAAGATAAAAAGAAAAGGATTTTTTTTCATTATAGAATTATTAATTTGTATGCAAAATGTAAAAAAAAAAAAAAGAAAATGAATATCATTTCACTGAGTGGAGGCACTCGGCAAGACTGCTTCTGGCACTTGTCAAAACCCGGTGCTCGACTTTGTTGACGCTTCCTGTTTTATCCTTCGATATTTCACTGATTCATTGATTGTTTTATCACTTGTTTTGTTTTTCTTTATTTACATCTACAGAGAGTTGTTATATCCATATTGGCATCATTCATGTAAAACCCAGACAATAATTGTTTAAATCGTCATATGACGATGACCACATTCCTCTAGTATCGTTCATGATGATAACCGCATTCGTACCATGAAATGTTAGTCGAATTTATTTCACGGGTCAAGGTAAAGTCCATTACATCCATATTTGCATTATACAAGAAAAACCCAGACAATAATTATTTAAGTCGTCTTTTGATGATAACCACAGTGCCAATAGACAATAGTCTATTGGCACTGTGGTTAGTGCCAATATCGTCTATTGGATGGTCAATAGACGATAACCACTGCCTAAGAGTTAAGCATCATTTGATCTGTCTATCACGTGTATGGTTGTCTGTGTTGTCTCACCCTTGGCTGTGGGGAAGGGTTTTTTGCAAGCCATGCAGAGACCTCATGTTCCTGACATGTACCTACACGAGGCCCATTATTATGTTAAATTTGCATTCTGCACATTTACAATGGTTAAAAAATTATTTTTATTTGCAGGTTTTTGGTGTTTTCAATATGCTGACTTATGCCATTGGCTCCTTCTACTTGTACCGTGACTGGAAGGACTCGCATCCGCACTCATCCTTCTCTGGCCCTGTTCTGAAGCGTAACCCATAAACTTGGGGCTAGTTGTTGGAGATCTCCTCAATCATTCAAGAAGCCCCAGTTATTAACTATGGAGCAACTTGTTCTTACCAAGTGCAAACTCTCACCCATTCATGTCACAATTCTGCTCACGTTACAGCTTTACTTTTGAAATTATCTCAAACTGTAAATGGATGTAATTTCCTTACAAGAATTTGAATTATACCAACAAGAAGGAACAAGTGTAATGATCTTCAATGGTATTATGGAAGTTACTTGAGCTTATTTTGATCTCCATATTCATGTGTATGAACTTCTCAGCCTAAAACTATATTTAGGGATGCCATACTACATGTTCTTAAGTCTTGTCCTCATTTGGGGCAGAGCCGCTCAGTTGTTTGTTTAGGTGAGCTTGAGTCAACGCAGCAGCCTATGGGACTCAATAAGTGTCTATACACTTGCCCTCTTGTTATGGCTCAGAATTTGACTTACTTGGCCCAGATCCCTAAAACAGTACAAGCCTTTTTTAGAAGCCATATACAGTTCATTTTTGTATTGGCAAAAAGCTTTCATATATATATTGTTTTGCTTTATCCATAGATTGAAGATTAACCAATCCCTAGTCGACTCAAAAGATGTTTATAAACTGAATTATCTCTTTGAAGTTCAAAAAATGTATTAAAATTATATAAATTTTTACTAATACACTGCCCCTGATTTTGAATGATTAAAAAAAGAAAAGAATATGGAATAGATGATGCCCCTGTTGAAAAAAAGTATACTTTGTACTATATTATAGTCAGTTGGGGCTTGTAAAGATTAATAAGAATAACAGTAGTAAATAGTCAAGTTCTTATATTATGACTTCATTTAGGCTTTAATGTATATTTAACAGGATAAATAATAATTAAAATGTAATTTAATATATTTTCTCGACTACTCACACTAGCACATCGTCAATATTATCTTCTCCCCAATTACAAACAGGTAAGTCATGCTCTCACATTTGGTGGAGAACACACACTATTGTAGCTGTGTGTGTGATAGATATATATATATATATATATATATATATATATATATATATATATATATATATATATATATATATATATATATATATATATATATATATATATATATATATTATACAATATTATGTATATACTATATATACAGTTTATATACATACATATATACACACATACAGTACATACATTTGTATCAGGCAAAGCTTGACAACCTACAAAATGTTTGTGTTTGGAGAGAAGATAATTTGGGTATTAAATATCTTATATCTATATTCATATTTTTATGATATAGAATTAATGTCTATGTTAGTTTACATATTAATGCAATATCATTAAAAGATATAACTTTAGAGAAATACAAACTGTTTACAAGAGAAAGAGAGAATAGATTTTGATATACTGGTATATATTTTGTTTAAAATCTATCTGTTTTTACTGAAACACAGTGTGGCTGGTGTAAGATCAGGGGTTTCAACGCTAGCCTGTTAACGAATCCTGCTTGTCAGGTCATTTTGTAATATTATACAGTGTTGTGTATAAATAATCAGCTCCATCCCTTTGTACCTTCTTGCAAATCAATTATTATTATTATTATATGTACTCCTAGAATGCTTGGAGAATTTTAGGACCAGGAATTATCACTGCCATGTGCTGTGTTGCCCATCCTTTGTCACTAACTGTAGACAACATGCGATTTAGAGGATCATGGCGACTGCTGTTAGTTAAACAGCTCTGTTAATAAACATACAGTAACACAGTAAATTGATATACATTCAATTTTTCAACATTGACAAAATAAAGTCTTGGTTTCTTGTGTTAGTTAATGATATGTAAACACAGGCATTTAAGAATTGATTCCCTTATATTAGGCATTTTTTAATTAAATATAAATGAACATACAGTAAAAAAAAATATAAAATAACTAGGATAACACATGCTGTATTCAGAATTGCTCTGATCCCATTTTAGCTTGATGACAAGATTCATCCATTTGTATTTTGTACAAGGTGCCACCTCCAATATTATCATTTATTGAATGTTATGTGTAATGTTGCCCTCTCGATAATAACCATCTAATGCATGTATCTTAATAATAAATTATTTGTGTAGACTACAAATTGAAGATCTAACAGGCTGGTATTTTTTGATGAACATGTTAAAAACTTTTTTGGATATGATGATAGACAGAAATTTAGATTTTATAATCTATTTGTAGGGAATACTGCATCTCAGTCAAGAAATGTGGCCACTCACCAGTCCATCCCTTCCCAGTTGTACTGCATTGTGTCTGGTGTCTACAGTGATATGATCAAATCTATTTGCAAATTTATTTTTTACTTTGCATATTGTTATTTTTGCAACACTGATAACTATTACTTTCATTCAGTAATAACATAAACAGGAAAAATTCACACTAGCTTATGTTTAGAATTTGTTATTACCGGGTAATATGTACTATGTTGCGTGTATCTTTGAGCTGACATGTATCCTTTGCATATGAATCCAAGTAACAGTTGGCTCATAAGTTTGAATCAAATGTGTTTGTCTCCTTTGTAAATATTTTCTCTCACTTAATACTGACTTTATTCATATTTGGACCTTTGCATTTGTCAAGCATAATTTAATACACTTAATACTGTATATTGTATATTGAGAAATAAAATAATAATGTAAAAATAATGAAGCACAGTGTATATGATATAATCCAATATATTACATTGAAGGAGAATCTGGCCAATTTGCTGCTACCATATTTAATGTCTACAACATAAATCGCAGTAATGAAGGGATTATATCTGTCACTGAAGGAGTCATATCTGTCAAGCTGTTGCTTATAATGTAATTGTTAAAATCTTGTATCAAGAGTTCATCAGTAGCAAGAAAGGCCAAAAAATTATGAAGCATGGATAGTTTGTTTGTAAGTTGTGCTTTTAAAATAATTCTTCAAATTATTTACTTGTGTTTATTGCTTGGAGATATTCAATAAAGAGGATTTTGTAATAAGCAGCCTTTGCCTACACATTTTAACACAGTATTGCACTATTTATGAGCTGCAAGTAACTGCCTGCTAATTTACAAGGTAAATGTACAACAGCTTGTACACTTATTTTGATGTGCCATAATTTGCATAAGACAACGACTTGGGAAATGCTGAATTTAAATTATCATTACAAAACCAAATTGTACATTAAAAAGGTAGAGAAAGATCTATACCAATGAGAATGATCAAATGCAAGGGCAATCATATGGCTTTTAGGTATACATTTATACAATAACAATTCCTACAATAAATACTGTAGTTACATTATATTGGCAGAAAACATTTATATTGAATACATTTTATTGGTTATTCTGTGAGCTGTCTATACATTTTGCTAAGCAGCCCATCTTCCAAAGGTTTCCCAACGTCAAGAAACTATCGTACTAAAGTGTCCTTTCCTAACCTACCAGAGGACCCCAAACAGAAAATGGGACAGTATATCAATTTTGCAAGCTGTTATCATTTTCTAATATGGCAATTTTTGGCCATAGGTAAAGTATGCAACAAAATGTGACACTCTTTTAGGAGGACGGGTTGCGCTAAGTACAGTAAGAAAGGTAACGGAAGGAAAGATGTCGGGCAGTGAACCAGTCATTGAAGTGGCCAAGTATTCAGATAAGTTCTTGTGTGTCTTAATACACTAGTCCTCCAGACTGCATATGAATTATATTCCTTGAAAAATGTGAGCAAATTAAAACTGTACAAACCAAACTTAAGTACAGTTTATGGGAAAGGTAGGGTTGTGTTCCAGAGATCTCTACAAGACCATTTTCCCCATTCTTGCAATAAAATACCTATTTGAACATTATTACTAATACCTTAACACTTTCCAGTCAGAATGAAGTATAAAATACATAGGAGTACCCAGATGCTTTTGGGTAAGTTTGTGGAAGCCCAACCCATGGATCATTTAGTAATCCATGCTGATTCCAAAAGCATTATGCTCTTAATGGAAAAGAATATCTCTTACTGTTTTACATATTTGTATTACTATACAAATATGCTTACATTGAGAGGAACAAGTCTATTCTCTCTGGGAGATCATTTACATATATCAGAAACAGTATAGGTCCAAGGATTCGGTCCGTCTGATTACCACAAGCTACCACAAGCTACACAAGCTTCAGAAAGCTTCCTGGCAATACGTTAGTAATGAATAAATGATATATTTACTCATTATAATGTTGGTGCTGAATGTACAACACGAAAAAACATAATTTTAATCTGAAAAAGTATCTTTTTATAAAGAAATTAGACGAAAATAAAAAGATGGTGACGCCAAATCAAGTCGAAGATCCAAGCTTCGGTTAGGTTAGGTTAGGTTTGGTTTGGTTTAGTTAAGTTAGGTTAGGTTAGGATAGGTTAGGTTAGGTTAGGTCAGCCTAACTTAACATATCATATTTATTCATTACTAACGTATTGCCAGGAAACTTTCTGAAGCTTGTGTAGCTTGTGGTAGCTTGTGATAATTAGACGGACCCCAAGGATTGATCCCTGTGGGACTCCACTGGTTATGCTTCGTCACTCTGAGACCTTCCCCCTCACAGTGACTGTCTTCTGTTGCTTAGGTACTCCCTTATCTGGTGGAATATCTTCCCTTTCACTCCCACCTGCATCTCCAGCTTGTGCACTAGTCTCTCATGTGATACTGTGTCAAAAGCTTTCTGGCAATCCAAAAATATGCAGTCTGCCCAGCTCTCTCTATCTTGCCTGGTCATAGAATTCAATTAATCCTGTGAGGCATAATTTGCCATCCCTGAACCCATGCTGATGTTGTGTTAGAAAGTTCTTTTGCTCCAGATGTTCCACTAGTTTTTTTTTCACAAGTGCTACATAGCTTTCCCAACTTGGTGCCTTCTTTTGATAATTACTTACTTTTTTTTTGCACAATCTTCTCCATCATCTTGCATGGTATGCAAGTTAGGTACACTGGCCTGTAGTTCAATGCCTCCTGTCTATCACCCTTGTATATTGGGACTACATTGGCCATCTTCCAAATTTTTGGCAGTTCACCTGTTACCAGTGATTTGTTGTACACCATAGATAGTGGCAGGCACAGAACTTCTGCTCCTTCCTTTAGTATCCATGGTGAGATTCCATCCGGGCCTATAGCCTTTGTTACATTGCTGTATCTTTGTCACAAAATTCGTCAGTGAAACACTTGTTCTGGAAGTGTTCCAAC
This sequence comes from Procambarus clarkii, assembly GCF_040958095.1. Taxonomy (NCBI): domain Eukaryota; kingdom Metazoa; phylum Arthropoda; class Malacostraca; order Decapoda; family Cambaridae; genus Procambarus; species Procambarus clarkii. The sequence goes on along the minus strand of NC_091159.1, from coordinate 16,798,171 downwards.
AAAATCAGTTGTGAGTCGTGTGTAAACCGTTTTTCATTCATAAACAGGGGGCAAGGGGTTTGGCAGGTGCATGGAATCATTTTTGGGTCTTTGTTTGGAGGACGGCTGATTATAATACGAATTTATATTTGAGAAAATTCCTGTTTTGAATGAACAGCATATAAAAATCGACCAATGGATGTAATGAACTCGAGTCGAGGACGGGCTGGGCAGAGTACAGACGGGTTCATTCTCGACGCACAATCAAGAATTCCGAAATCGAATCCCGGGCAGGACAGAAGTGGTGGGGTACATTTCCTTTCACCTACTGCTTCTGTTCACCTAGCAGTGAGTAGGTACTCAGGAGTTAGTCAGCATATTGTGGGGTTGCATCCTTGGCAGGGAAGTAATTTGGCCTTGGTGAGGAGGGACCACGATATAAGCCTAACATGTATGAATATAGTCTGGTTTCCTGTCCCCTGACACAATGAATTATATGTACCCTGTATCACCACATATACTCCGTACCACTACATGTTCTCTGTACCCACACATGGATTCTTTACCCCCACATGTACTCTGCAGCTCATCCTCAAACAGCTGATGGGTATTGGGTAATATATATGAAAAAACAATCAATTTATTATACAGTTCATGCATAATGGGAATGGTCAGTAATTCGGGCTTGTGGAACACAGAGCACAAAGGATGGCACAGAGACCTTGTAGGACTGAGCACACAGTGCTCCAAATTTAGCTAAATCATTTGCTCATAAGGAGGGAATTAATTACCATCTCTGATTGCCTTTGAGGAGCCTCAAGAGTACCAATATTCTGAGAAAATCAAGAAAATATAGTTGACTTGAAGCAACGTTAAATGATGAATAATAATAATTATTAGAATTATTAATTAAAATTATAGTTCACCTATGGTATACATAGCTACCACCTATGGCTCCTTACATTAGTATTTTGGATGATTTTAAGTCTTAATAATTATGATTGTAGTGAAGTCGTCAGCAAAGATGATAGATGTTGACGGATGAATACTCTCTTTACTAAAATAGTTTACTCTTTACTGAAAATAGTTAAAACAAGTTATAGTAAGCCTCCATTCTGTGTCAACTAATGTTTCAACCCATGATTTAAGCCACTATTCTACAGTGCATCCAGTTAAAGGTTAGCACTTAGCAGAAATCATGGTGCTTCTCAGTAAATTATAATACAGTACAGTACTCATACATTATTACATGTAATAATGATGCTTTCGCTAAAACATTATATATTGTTGGACAAACCACACACTAGAAATTGAAAAGACGACGACGTTTCGATCTGTCCTGGACCATTATTTTATATTTTTTTGAGATATATACAAGAGTTGTTACATTCTTGTACAGCCACTAGTATGCTTAGCGTTTCGGGCAGGTCCCTGAAATACGACCCCCACGAAGAATTGTTTTTACAACCAAGTACCAATTTACTGTTGAGTTAAACAGAGGCTACAGTTAAGGATTTGCACCCAGTAAACAGGTGGGAGGCCCGGATGGATTTGCGCTCAGTAAATAGGTGGGAGGCACCTCCCCGGCCAGGATACGAACCCAGGACAAAGCGCTCGCGGAACGCCAGATGAGTGTCTTACCACTGCACCACGGAGACTGGTAAAGACTGGTAATTATCAAGTCGATTGTCTTGATAATGATTCCACAATCGGCTTGATAATAGTCCAGGACGGACCGAAACGTCGTCGTCTCTTCAGTTTCTAGTGTGTGGTTTGGTCAACATTTTTCAGCCATGTTAAATTCTGATTCTGCTATTGAGTTCAATAGGTTCTTCTCTTCCATTGGGTCATCCCTTGCAAATGACATTCCATCTTCCAGTACTGATGTTAAAGACTATCTTACAGGTAACTATCCACAATCTCTGTACCTAAAGCCTACAAATTCCACTAACGTTAATGAGATAATCCTTTCCCTTAAAACCAAGTCTAGTGCCCTTGAGGAGATACCAACTTTAATTTACAAAAAAGCCTCCAGATCTTTAGCCCCTGCTATTGCATTGCTCTTCAACAAGTCACTTGAACTCCAAACCTTTCCAGATATTCTAAAAAAAGCAAGAGTAACCCCTGTCCACAAATGTGGTGATCTCACAGATGTTAACAACTACAGACCTATATCAATCCTGCCTAACTTGTCAAAAATATTTGAAAAACTATTCTACAAGCAGCTTTACTCTTATCTAGAAAAACACAATATACTTAGCTCTTGTCAATATGGCTTCAGACCCAAAAAAAGCACTAACGATGCACTTATTAGTATGATTAACTTGATTCATGCAGCTCTTGGTAAAAATGAGTTTCCTGTTGGGTTATTTGTGGACCTGCGTAAGGCTTTTGACACTGTCAACCACCAAAACCTTCTTCTTAAATTACATCATTATGGAGTCAGAGGACACTCCCTACAATACCTCAAGTCTTACCATACTGACAGGCTCCAGTATGTTTCTGTGAACAATTCAATTTCTCCCACCCTACCCATCAACATCGGTGTTCCTCAGGGCAGCATACTTGGCCCTCTCCTCTTTCTCATCTACATTAATGACCTTCCAAATGCCTCCCAACACCTCAAACCAATTCTATTTGCTGACGATACAACCTTCATTTACTCCAGTTCTGACCCCCTTGCTCTAAATGCCACAGTAAATACTGAGCTAAATAAAGTCCATCTTTGGCTAACTGCCAACAAACTCACCCTTAACATTGACAAAACTTTCTATATTCTGTTTGGTAATAAATCCTCTAATCAAATAAATCTCAGAATAAACAATACCCAAATTTGTAACAAAATGGATGACAAATTCCTTGGCGTTCCCATTGACCAGCGAGCTGAATTTCCAGGGACACATTCTAAATATATCAAAAAAAGTTTCAAAAACTGTTGGCATTCTTTTTAAGATCAAATATTATGTAACTCACCCTGCCCTGGTGACGCTCTATTACTCCCTCATCTATCCATATCTCAACTATGGTATTTGTGCTTGGGGTTCTACTACCCAAAATCATTTACGTCCTCTAATTACTCAACACAAAGCTGCTATTAGGACAATATCCAACTCTGGCCCCAGACATCACTCGGCGGTCCGTCTAATGCAGTCCGTCTTTGCAGTCGGGGACTGGTCAAGTCGTGTACTGCAATTTCGGATACCGGGCTAGAAACAACTTCGTTCACTGAGAAGTTTGTACATACAAACCATTCCGTTCGTATATGCGCTGGTTTGTGTTCGCTGTTGTTCTCGTCTGAATAAATACATGTTGGCACTTGTTCATATAATTAGCGCTTCCATTATTAAAATTATTTATCTATTATTAGAATAACAAGGTGCAAACCATACCCCCTTACAGTTGAAATCTATTTCAGATTCAGATTCAGATTCAGATGTTTATTCAGGTAAGGTATATACATACAAGTGATGTTACATTAATGGATTGATATATAGAAAGAGCTAGTACATACAATGCCTAAAGCCACTATTACGCAATGCGTTTCGGGCAAAATATATATATTTATTTATATACAAGAAGGTACATTGGGTTGCGAGAGTACATAACATATATTAAGAGGTACATTGTAGCAAGATTTGAGATTAAAGGATTTAAGACTAACACGTTTAGAAACAAGGCTCCCCCGAAGGAGGCTATTATTTGTTATGCACCCCATACTCAACCAGTAAGTAATGGAGCAAAACATAGATTACATGGTCATAAAGTCTTAATCAGACCAATTCAATTCAATTTCTTTCTTTATTATGCACCCCATACCCATCCCGTGGGCGGTGGTGTAAAGGATTACAGAGGCACATAATCGGTTCAGGAACTGAACCCTCTAGTTCGTTTAGCTAAGCAAATAACAATTTGTGACGCTAGTTACAAAATTATTAATATTATATATACATGTACACACTCTCATACATACATGTACATATATATATACGTATACATATATACATACACATACATATCTAATCACCTACACAAATACACACATCAATAATCTTTGTGTCACAAGTGATCAACAAGAGGCTCACAACAGTCACTATACAAGGCACTTTACATCTATGGTGAGTCACACAGTTACTAGTCTTGCTGCACACCCACCCAACTGGGCGGCAGCTTTACAGTCATGTGCTCCACACCCACCCAACTGGGCGGCAGCTTTACAGTCATGTGCTCCACACCTACCCAACTGGGCGGCAGCTTTACAGTCATGTGCATGCATTACCTACAGTAAGCAAATTTTGGATACTTCGCTAAAATTTCGAGCATCACATCATTATGAATGAAGTACTTACACATTTCTTGAACACTATTGATGGTGTTATCTCTAAATTCCGCGATTTTTTCACATTCCATTATATAATGACGCAAAGTACGCGAATAGTTCTGCTGACAGAGTTTACATTTAGTCAAATCTACATCAGCAGATGTTACAAACTCCCAGAGGTACTTGTAACCGAGCCTAAGCCTAGCAGTGGTAACATCTAGAAGTCTGCTAACATTATTGGATGACCCATAGACGTGCTGTTCTTCCTGCATAATAGAATGATGATAGATGGAGTAACTGGTGTGAATTTCACTTTGCCTCAAGTCTCCGAAATTTAGTTGATGTTCCTGGGATATTGCTGCCCTCAGGCTGCTCAAAGGCAGTCCAAGTTTGTAATCAATTCCCTCTTTACGAGCAAAAGTCTTGGGCAACTCATCAGTTCTCAGTGGTTATTTTTACATTATCATTTACAACTAACTTAAGTTAAATAACAACCAGTAAACAGACTGCTGTTTTCTAATTCTAGTTCAGGCACTTCCTGGGATAAAACGCGAACATTCCTTGAGGAACTGTGAGGTGCTTACCTGTTTTTCCTCGTAACGGTCCCAAAGCCTCCACAAATGTTCCTGTTTCTCTTTATTGCCCTTGCGGCGACTGGACTTTAGCTTTTGATCAGAAACCAGTTGGCATTGCAAGGTTACCAGGGACGCCTCACGGTATAGTAAGGGGATTAAAATATATATAAAGCCAAGTTGTCCCTCACTGCCCTTTGATTCAGACGCTGGTGCCATCCTTCTACGTCATTGTTGGTCCTCACCAGTCGTCTAAATGCACACCAGTTCCCCAATTCTCACACACTATTGCACAACCACGTATTTTTTTATGTAATGAGTTAATTGTGTCGTTAAGGGTGGACTGCTAGCCGACTTTTCTAATTCAGCAAACGCCTTACAATTATGTAGTACATACGTACCACATAAGTACGTGTGTGTTATACACGTACACACACACACATACCTAGCTTGTCAAGCACAAGACGAAGCTTGAAAAAGTTTGGTGGTATGCCAATAGGCTAGTCCCAGGGCTAAGAGGCATGAGTTACGAGGACAGGCTGCGAGAAATGCACCTCGTGACACTGGAAGACAGAAGAGTAAGGGGAGACATGATCACTACCTACAAAATTCTCAGAGCAATTGATAGGGTACATAAAGATAAACTGTTTAACACGAGTGGTAGGCGAACAAGGGGACACAGGTGGAAACTTAGTACCCAAATGAGCCACTGGGATGTTAGAAAGAACTTTTTCAGTGTCAGAGTAGTTAATAGATGGAATGCATTAGGCAGTGATGTGGTGGAGGCTGACTCCATACACAGTTTCAAATGCAGATATGATAGAGCCCAGTAGGCTCAGGAATCTGTACATCAGTTGATTGCCAGTTGAGAGGTGGGACCAAAGAGCCAGAGCTCAACCCCCGCAACCACAACTAGGTGAGTATACACACGCACACACACACGTGCACACACACACGTACACACACACACACACAGACACAAACATACACACACTAATGCCTCTATTCACTTTGCAGTAAATAGTAACCTGAAAGTCAGGAAGCTGCTAAAGGCTGCATCTTGGGGATGTGTGAGTGTGTTAGATAAAAATATATGTTGTTTAGATATGATGGAGGAAAAGAGGCCGAGAGTCGGTACATTAGACAACCGACGCTTAGAAAGGCGGGGTCCAAGAGCTAACAGCTAAATCTTGGAAATAATAAATTAAAATATTTAATACACACACATACATGTTTCACATGAATTTGGCTGAGGGCACACTGAGGGCTGATGGCCCCGTCGACGGGGCAGGAAGTCGGCGGTTGATCAAAGGCCTCCCGGCCCCCATCCTCCACATACCTGAGGATTTTTCCGGCTTAATTTTAAACGGAAGTAATGTCTTGGCATTTACGGCTTCAGCGGGTGGGTGGGTCCGTGGGTTTATTACACTATGAGTGAAAACAATCGCCTATTCTCTATTTTATATTGCCGCTTGTAGAGCTAGAAGCTGTTGCCTCTTGTGTGCGTTGCACAAGGGAATTAATATCTGGATTAATATCTTTGAATATTTCCAGTATTTTTTAAGGTATCGCTTAAATACCGAAGATACTGCTATTGGACACCGCTTAATTGACAATGTCTCAACAACGCAGACTGAAGATGTGCGTGGCTCCTGCTATTGCAATGATGCTCATTTGCTTTTCAATGATGCGCCTTAGTTGTCCCCTCTCTAACTTACCGTTCTAAATACCCCTTCTCCATCTCTCGCAAACATTCCCCCCTCATACATCTCCCCCCTTTCCTCCTGTCCCCCTGTCCATCTTTGTCCCCCTGTCCATCTTTGTCCCCGTGTCCCTCACTTTGTCCCCCTACTCACATTTTCTGTCCTCTGTCCCCGATCCCTTTCCCCCTGTCCCCCTTTCTGTCCCCCTGTCCTCCCTTTCCATCTCTCTGTCCCCCTGTCCCTCTGTCTCTGTCCCTCTGTTCCTGCCCCTCTGTCTCTGTCCCTGTCCCCCTCTCCGTCCCTGTCTCCCTCTGTCCCTGTCTCCCTCTCTGTCCCACTGCCCCCCTCTGTTCCCCCGTCCCTTCTCTGGCCCTGTCCGTCTGTCCCTGTCCCTCTGTCTCTGCCTCTCCTCGTTTCTGACATTCTCTGTGTCAGCCTTTCTCTCTGTCTCTTTCCTCGCTCTATCTCTGTCATTCTCTCACTGACTTTGCATATCCTTATCTATCCGTCCCTGTGTCTAACATTCTCTCCCTGACTCTGTCTATATCTATTTCTCTGTCTCGGTCTTCATCTCTTTCTCTCTCTCTCCCCTTACATACATACATACATTCATACATACATACATACATACATACATACATACATACATACATACATACATACATACATACATACATACATACATACATTTATTTAACACATGTGGTACACGCACAAGGGGACACAGGTGGAAGCTGAGTACCCAAATGAGCCACAGAGATTATAGAAAGAACTTTTCAGTGTCAGAGTAGTTAATAAATGGAATGCATTAGGCAGTAATGTGGTGGAGGCTGACTCCATACACAGTTTCAAATGTAGATATGACAGAACCCAGTAGGCTCAGGAATCTGTGTGTTAGATAAATTTATACCTTAGTTTTTTATACCTAGGTATAAAAAACTCGAAGATGTTTAAGCTCTATTCAGTTAAAGTTGTGTGTGTGTGTGTAAACTAAAGTCTTTGAAAATGTAATAAGTTTTACGAAACGCGCTCAAGTGTCGCGTCAGACTAGAAATAAAAATGAATTTTGGAGAATTGATTTTTGAATTACCATCAACAGTGAAAAGAAACGTAAGAAAGATCGAGAAAATTCGTGTTAGAATTATTAATCTTACTTTTTCGGTCATATTTAATAATATATGTCTACAGGAAAGACTGCTACCAAAATATACTAATATATATATATATGTCGTACCTAGTAGCCAGAACGCACTTCTCAGCCTAATATGCAAGGCCCGATTTGCCTAATAAGCCAAGTTTTCATGAATTAATTGTTTTTCGACTACCTAACCTACCTAACCTAACCTAACCTAACTTTTTCGGGTACCTAACCTAACCTAACCTATAAAGATAGGTTAGGTAGGGTTGGTTAGGTTTGGTCATATATCTACGTTAATTTTAACTCCAATAAAAAAAAATGACCTCATACATAATGAAATGGGTAGCTTTATCATTTCATAAGAAAAAAATAGAGAAAATATAATAATTCAGGAGAACTTGGCTTATTAGGCAAATTTGGCCTTGCATAGTAAGCTGAGAAGTGCGTTCTGGCTACTAGGTACGACATTATATATATATATATATATATATATATATATATATATATATATATATATATATATATATATATATATATATATATATATATATATGTCGTACCTAGTAGCCAGAACTCACTTCTCAGCCTACTATTCAAGGCCCGATTTGCCTAATAAGCCAAGTTTTCCTGAATTAATATATTTACTATAATTTTTTTCTTATGAAATGATAAAGCAACCCTTTTCTCTATGTATGAGGTCAATTTTTTTTTATTGGAGTTAAAATTAACGTAGATATATGACCGAACCTAACCAACCCTACCTAACCTAACCTAACCTATATTTATAGGTAAGGTTAGGTTAGGTAGCCAAAAAAAGCTAGGTTAGGTTAGGTTAGGTAGGTTAGGTAGACGAAAAAACATTAATTCGTGAAAACTTGGCTTATTAGGCAAATCGGGCCTTGAATAGTAGGCTGAGAAGTGCGTTCTGGCTATTAGGTACGACATATATATATATATATATATATATATATATATATATATATATATATATATATATATATATATATATATATATATATATATATATATATATATATATGTACATGTATGTATGAGTGTGTGTACATGTGTATACAACATTAATAATTTTGTAACTAGCGTCAAACATTGTTATTTGCTAAGCTAAACGAATCAGTTCCTGAACCGATTATGTGCCTCTGTAATCCTTTACACCACCGCCCACGGGATGGGTATGGGGTGCATAATAAAGAAAGCAATAGAAGAAATTGAAATTGCATAATACGGTTATTGACATTCAATAATAGTAAGATAAAGCAATGAGGACCAAATGGGAGACAAGTGATCAGATGAATATTACAGACTCAAGGGTAGCCTTCTCTTCTTGTATATAAATGAAAAAATAAATTCGTTTGTTTAATTCTAATGCTTGTAGGCGAGAACAGTTGTGAACGCCAGCTAGCGCACAAGTACATGAGCGCCCAAAATACTTTTACACAAAAGACATGTACAGACAGGCGTGTGGCTTCTGACTTCTTATTTATTGATTAATATTAAATATTAGGCGCTTACCTATAATAATTATCATTTTATACAGGTATAACTATCACATAATAAATTTAAAAGGAGTTTACCCAAAAACTGACAGAAGTGTTGTGTTTTGTGCGTTGTATCGTGTTTGTGGGTATTCGGGTGTGTTGTGTTTACGCTGGCGGGCGGCGTCCTTACCAACTCCGGATTATGTCTATTACATCACTAAACTTCATTTAATAACTATATGCCTGTTAAGTAGAAGATTTTAATTGTTAATAGCATTATATTGTCGTTTTAATATGAAACACGTACACATATGCGAAACGTCCAAAGCTGGTGTCCGAAGTGGTAAAAATATTAGTGTGCGATGTTGTCAATGTACGGAGTGTCTTGTATCCTTTGCAGTCTCCGTGGTGTAGTGGTAAGACACTCGTCTGGCGTTCCGCGAGCGCTATGTCATGGGTTCGTATCCTGGCCGGGGAGGATTTACTGGGCGCAATTCCTTAACGGTAGCCTCTGTTTAACGCAACAGTAAAATGTGTACTTGGATGAAAAAACGATTCTTCGCGGCAGGGGATCGTATTCCAGGGACCATAGGATTAAGGACTTGCCCGAAACACTACGCGTACTAGTGGCTGTACAAGAATATAACAACTCTTGTATATATCTCAAAAAAAAAAAATAAATAAAATAATTACCACAAGCTACACAAAGCTTCCTGGCAATATGTTAGTAATGAATAAATATGATATATTTACTCATTATAATGTTGGTGCTGAATGTACAACACGAGAAAACATAATTTTAATCTGAAAAAGTATATTTTTATTAAGAAATTAGACGAAAATAAAGAGCTGGTGACACCAAATAAAGTCGACGATCCAAGCGTCGGTTAGGTTAGGTTAGGTTTGGTTTGGTTAAGTTAGGTTAGGTTAGGTTAGGTCAGCCTAACCTACCATATCATATTTATTCATTACTAACGTATTGCCAGGAAGCTTTCTGAAGCTTGTGTAGCTTGTGGTAATTAGACGGACCCTCACTCGGTACCCCTACTCAAATCTTTGAATATGTTAGATATTAAGTCACTGCACATTCTCTCATGTGTATTATACATATATAAAACGCTGAACTGTAATGCCAATCCTGACCTCAAAAGCTTCATAGAAGGTTGTAGCAGAACCCCATGAGCACCACACCAGAAACAAATACAGTTTTGATATTCCAAGAGTACGACTTAATCAAACTAGAAATGCTCTACAAATCAAGGTACCCAGAATGTGGAATGACTTTCCCAATCATGTTAAAGACTGTACCTCTCTCAACCAATTTAAGATAAAAACGAAGCACTACCTAATAAATTCCCTGTAACCTACCTTACCCCTCTATTGTCAACCCATGTCTGTTTTTTTTTTAAACCGCTGTTTGTCGACCTAATTATATTTGTGGCTCTTTCAGCCATGTCCATGAACATGGCTCTTTCAGCCATGTTCCCCCCTTTCCTATTTTTATTTTTATTTGTTCTCAGCACATTTTATACTTTAAACTCAATTAGTATTAAGTTTTAGTCTTTAATGTTTTTCCTGCCCGAAACGCTTTGCGTAATAGTGGCTTTAGGCATTGTATGTACTAGTTCTATCTATAAACCTAGCAATTTTTGTAAAAATCTCTTGTGTGTATGTACCTTACCTGAATAAATATTTATTTATTTATTTATTTAATTTATTTATTTATTTATTTATGTTATTGTGATTCATTATCTGCAACATTATATACAATAGTGTAAGCTTTGAAAATCTTAGAGAATGGATTGTAGGAACGTCAACAGAAAACGATGTGACGTTGGAATATCTATTGGATACACTATTGTAAACAGGATGGATATAGAATCTACAAGTCACACGATGTTTATGTTGGTCCACTACCACGTGTTGGATGGTGTTGGTGGTTCTTACAGTCTGAGACACAAACCGGGGTTTTACACAATTCCCCCATGCACTCTGGCTCTGTTAACAAGCTATTCTACCTCTTCGCCTTAACTTCAGTACACCAAGGAACAAGCAACATGGAGGGAGGGGAAAAGTAACATGGAGGAGGGGAAAACCACATGGAGGGGAAGAAGCCACATGGAGGGGGGAAAAGCCACATGGAGGGTGGGGGGGGGGGGCAAAGCAACATGGAGGGGGGTGGGGGGCAAAGCAACATGGAGGGGGGTGGGGGGCAAAGCAACATGGAGGGGGGTGGGGGGAAGCAACATGGAGGGGGGAAAGCAACATGGAGGGGGGGAAGAAACATGGTGGGGGGGGGGGGGGAAAGCAACATGGAGGGGGGGGGAAAGCAACATGTGTCGGAGAACCCGACACCATTTACTAATGTTACATGCATTATGCAGATAATATTGCTGTTGTTGTATACACAAGTTAACCCATAGAAAATGTAGCTTGTAGTGGAATTTTCCATCAATAGAAAACGGGATATCATTGCCACATAGTACTATAAATTCACCAGCTATTCTGTTGGGAATTATTCTTAAATACATTAGTCTTTGGACTTTTAATATCATAAAAACATCTCATTTGAATTAACTTAATTATCAGTATCAAAATAGAGTAAATGTGACCCTTCTATCACCTATTAACATTGGATAAGGAGAGCCAAGGTATCTGTAGTGAGAGGGGGTCAGCCATTGTTTGTTAAGACCAGAGTCGTGGAGCAAATTCAGCTCCTATGATTTCTCTTGGACAAAGTGTTATGGAGATCGACTTAAGTGTTCTGCCATCATCAACACGCTGTCAACAACCACAAGGGAAGTGTCTAACCGAAACCCGTTTATCTAATAATTTCTGGCCAGTTAATGTTAGGTAGAGAAAGGACGAACCGGTTATAACACAAACAATCGACTCAACACAGGTAATTAATCCTTGGTCCTTATCTAATATTCAGTGTTTTCTCTGATATAGCTGTCATATATTAGGATTCCGGCTTACAGCTAGTGCCCTTTGACAGGAACAAGAAGAGGAAGCAAGAATTAATCTTGGTACATCAGTTACTATGGGTGATGGAAGCTAGCCTCACACGAGGATAATTTGGTGTCTACATCCTAGTTATATCTGGTGGACTAAGCCTGCTGTACAATAAGATAAGGCACCTCCAATTTATTTATTAATATATGTAGTTAATACTGTAGTTTGATTGGCTGCATATATATAAATTTAATATAAACCCCCCTAATGTGTAAGGATCGATTTATGAGAAATATTGCAGAAATACAGTCCACTTATACAAATTGCTATCGAAATATATAAATTAACGTAAATATAAATTCATATAAATTAAATAAATATAAATCTCACAGGTCGGTTCCCACATTTGTACCCAATGACATCATACCAGGTAAACTGGCCCTAACTCTTGGTGATCTGTACTCAGTGACATCACTGCAGGTAAACTGACCCTAACTCCTTGTGATCTGTAGCTAGTGACGTCACACCAGGTAAACTGGCCCTAACTCCAGGTGATCTGTAGCCAGTGACGTCACACCAGGTAAACTGGCCCTAACTCCTGGTGATCTGTACCCAGTTACATCACACCAGGTAAACTGGCCCTAACTCCAGGTGATCTGTAGCCAGTGACGTCACACCAGGTAAACTGGCCCTAACTCTTGGCGATCTGTACTCAGTGACATCACTGCAGGTAAACTGACCCTAACTCCTTGTGATCTGTAGCCAGTGACGTCACACCAGGTAAACTGGCCCTAACTCCAGGTGATCTGTAGCCAGTGACGTCACACCAGGTAAACTGGCCCTAACTCCTGGTGATCTGTACCCAGTTACATCACACTAGGTAAACTGTAAGTTGGTAGCTTCTAGCAGGTTGGTAGAGAGCTCTGCCTCTGGCAGGTTGGTAGAGAGGTTGGTGTGAGACGATAAGACAAGTCCTCTCCCTTAAGTAGGTCAGCACAGGCCAAGACGCCACCCTTTTTGAGGTCACGAATTTCAACTGTTCATACTAAAAGACATCCTTAACCTGACCAGGAAGCGTGTGATATTCACCACATTCGATATTTCTTAAATTGACTGGCAGCAGATTAATGTTTACAATATGGATGGATTATGATGTCACCTCATTATGTTTAAATTGATATACACTTATGTATGGAAAAAAGGACACAATATTTAAAAAAAGGCTTGTAATGTGACTATATAACATGGTTATCATTAAAGTTAATTAATTTGTAATTAAATTAAAAAAGATTTATTATGACAGTACAGAACAGCAGAATTACAGTATAATTGGGTATTACCCTAAAAGGTTGTAATAATTTATAATTTGATGAACTGTATGGAAAGCACTCCAACAATGTCCAAACACCATTAAATGTTATGCAAATCAAATACATATATTCAAGGATACATTTACATAGGCACGATTTATTGTCTTCAATATATATATATATATATACAGGTATATATATATATACAGGTATATATATATATATATATATATATATATATATATATATATATATATATATATATATATATATATATATATATATATATATATATATAAATTCAAAACACATTTTGGTTTCATTCATCTGGACAATCCATGATATGTTGGTTAGGAACTTATATTTTGTTATTGCATTTAATTAAATGCATTCCCAGTCTGAATTCCTTTGGATTTGAATCATGCAACACAATAAGTTGCATGATTGCATCAATAATAAAGAGGCTCGTTAAAGAGCATGAAGACAATAAGCTGCTAAAGAAAATACTGCTGAACTAGAACTAAAGCTGAACTAAAGTAAATACTGAACAGTACTGTTTTAGCTTCAGTCAGTACAGATCCTTACTGTTGTTGTTGTTGTTAAACTCAACATTTATGTTTGGATTTTTAAGTTCAGCCATTATTTTTTATTTATAAATGTTTTTACCGTTATCTTAATTCATTGTTCATGTCCACACTGGCTCGTTTTTCCATGGTTGAAGGGACACTTTTGGAATCAGGTTCCCAACTTTGCAGAGAGCACGCTTATTTCTGAAAATATATACACACATATATATAACTACAATTAATGCAAGTAAATTGGAAATAATAATGTGTTCTAAACACATTTCACATTTTTACATTTTAACAAAATGTAAAAATTCACATTTTAGTTCACTTCACACTTCACTTCACATTTTAACAAAAATTCCAGAGTATGAAAATTCCACTTTGAGACATATTTGTTCACTTTTCAAAGTTATCACTGTGAGGAGTGAACACACACACACACACACATACATAATACATAATACATAATATATATATATATATATATATATATATATATATATATATATATATATATATATATATATATATATATGCAAACAAGCCTGAATGGTCCCCAGGACTATATACAACTGAAAACTCACACCCCAGAAGTGACTCGAACCCATACTCCCACAACTGGTATGTACAGGGACGCCTTAATCCGCTTGACCATCACGACCGGACATAAGGAAGTGATAGCCGAGGCTATATGAACCACTTCCCCGCCGGCACTCGGATGGTAATCTTGGGCATAGCATTTTATCAAATCACCTCATTCTTTGGGGCACACGTGAGGAACACAAATGCAAACAAGCCTGAATGGTCCCCAGGACTATATACAACTGAAAACTCACACCCCAGAAGTGACTCGAACCCATACTCCCACAACTGGTATGTACAGGGACGCCTTAATCCGCTTGACCATCACGACCGGACGTAAGGAAGTGATAGCCGAGGCTATATGAACCACTTCCCCGCCGGCACTCGGATGGTAATCTTGGGCATAGCATTTTATCAAATCACCTCATTCTTTGGGGCACACGTGAGGAACACAAATGCAAACAAGCCTGAATGGTCCCCAGGACTATATACAACTGAAAACTCACACCCCAGAAGTGACTCGAACCCATACTCCCACAACTGGTATGTACAGGGACGCCTTAATCCGCTTGACCATCACGACCGGACGTAAGGAAGTGATAGCCGAGGCTATATGAACCACTTCCCCGCCGGCACTCGGATGGTAATCTTGGGCATAGCATTTTATCAAATCACCTCATTCTTTGGGGCACACGTGAGGAACACAAATGCAAACAAGCCTGAATGGTCCCCAGGACTATATACAACTGAAAACTCACACCCCAGAAGTGACTCGAACCCATACTCCCACAACTGGTATGTACAGGGACGCCTTAATCCGCTTGACCATCACGACCGGACATAAGGAAGTGATAGCCGAGGCTATATGAACCACTTCCCCGCCGGCACTCGGATGGTAATCTTGGGCATAGCATTTTATCAAATCACCTCATTCTTTGGGGCACACGTGAGGAACACAAATGCAAACAAGCCTGAATGGTCCCCAGGACTATAGTAGTAGTAGGCATCCTTCAGTCTCGGGAGACTATGGAGTTGCGCCCTAGTTGTCAATCCTGGTGCAGCGTCTGGTGTGACTGATGAGGCCAATCCGAGAGTGGCAGTCCATCCCACACCGAGCACAAACGAAGTCCGATTCTGGTCTGTCTTCCTGGTTACCGGCTTTCCTTCTCTGTCTCTTTGCCTCCGATTCCTTGGCAAGTGACTCCTCGAACTTGGAGAGACCTCGTTGAACAGACTGCCTCCAGGCTGAACGGTCTGTAGCCAGTGTCTCCCATATAGCAAGATCGACGTCCATGGCTTTCAGGTCCCTTTTGCATACGTCTTTGTACCGTAGCTGGGGCTTGCCTACTGGACGCTTTCCCTGCCTCAGCTCTCCATACAGGAGATCCTTGGGGATCCTGCCGTCGCCCATTCGCACAACGTGCCCGAGCCAGCGCATTCGTCTCTGTTTCAGCATTGTGTACATGCTGGTGATTCTTGCTCTCCCCAAGACGTTGTTGTTTGTCACCTTGTCCTGCCAGGTGATGTCCAAGATGTGTCGAAGGCAGCGCATGTGGTAGGCATTCAGCCGTCTTTCCTGACGGGCGCGGAGTGTCCAAGACTCACTGCCATAAAGGAGAGTGCTCAGGACACAGGATCTGTAAACCTGAATCTTAGTATACTCAGTTAGCCTATTGTTGGCCCACACTCTCTTTGTCAGTTTGGACATGGTAGTAGATGCCTTACCGATGCGTTTGTTTAGCTCCGTATCAAGAGAGAGGGAGTCAGAGATTGTGGAGCCCAGGTACACGAAGTCGTGAACAACTTCCAGTTTGGAATCAGAGATGCCGATGTCAGGTGGGGAGTCCACTCCTTGTCCCATGACTTGTGTTTTCTTCAGACTGATGGTGAGTCCGAAAGCCTGAGAGGCCTCGCTGAAGCGGGTTATGAGCCGTTGGAGGTCTTCAGCTGAGTGGGCAGTGACTGCTGCGTCGTCGGCAAAGAGGAAGTCGCGCAGACACCTCAGCCGAACCTTTGTCTTGGCTCTCAGCCTGGCGAGGTTAAAGAGCTTCCCATCCGACCTGGTCCGGAGGTAAATGCCTTCCGTGACAGATCCGAAGGCGTGCCGCAGCATAACTGCGAAGAAAATCCCGAATAGGGTTGGAGCCAGTACGCAGCCCTGCTTTACTCCACTTCGGATGTCAAAGGCGCCTGATGTTAGGCCATCAAAGACCACGGTGCCCCTCATGTTCTCATGGAAAGATCTGATGATGCTGAGGAGCCTGGGTGGGCATCCGATCTTGGGGAGGATCTTGAACAGGCCATCCCTGCTGACGAGGTCGAAGGCCTTCGTCAGGTCTATGAAGGCTACAAAGAGTGGCTGCTTCTGTTCCCTGCATTTCTCCTGCAGTTGTCTGAGGGAAAAGACCATGTCGATGGTGGACCTGCCAGCTCTGAATCCACATTGTGATTCTGGATAAACTCTCTCTGCAAGTACTTGGAGCCTCTTCAATGCGACTCGAGCAAACAGCTTTCCGACAATACTGAGGAGGGAGATTCCACGGTAGTTGTTGCAGTCGCCCCTGTCACCTTTATTCTTATACAGTGTGACGATGTTGGCATCCCTCATGTCCTGTGGCACCTCTCCTTCTTCCCAGCAGAGGCAGAGAATTTCGTGCAGCTCCATGAGCAGGCTACCTCTGCAGCACTTCAAGGTCTCAGCAGGAATGCCATCTTTGCCAGGAGCTTTACCAGAAGCAAGGGAGTCTAGGGCATCGCTGAGTTCTTCCAGGGTCGGTTCACTGTCGAGCTCCATTAACACAGGCAGACACTCAATGGCGCTCAGGGCATCTTCGGTGACCACATTGTCCCTGGCGTATAGCTCAGAGTAGTGCTCGACCCAGCGCTTCAGCTGCAGTGTCTGGTCCTGAATCACCTCGCCAGTGGCAGATTTCAGAGGAGCGGTCTTCTTCTGGATTGGGCCGAGGGCCTGCTTGATGCCGTCATACATTCCCCTTACATTGCCTGTATCCGCTGCAGTCTGTATCTGGGAGCAGAGCTGGAGCCAATAGTTGTTGGCACATCGCCTGGCGCTCTGCTGCACTTTGCAGCGGACGGCCCGAAGGATCTGTAAGTTGCGCCGACTTGGGCAGGCTTTGTAGGCTGCCAAGGCGTTTCTCTTCTCTTCGATTACAGGTGTCATCTCTTCCGAGTGAGCCTCGAACCAGTCTGCCGACCTGCTGGTCTTCTTGCCAAAGGTGGAAATGGCAGCGTTGAACACAGCGTCTCTGAAGTGCTCCCATCTTTTACAGGCAGTGACCCCAGCTGGGCCAGGAAGAGCTTCCTCGAGCACGTGCGCAAAATCTTCCACCTTGTCCTGGTTGCGGGTCTTGGTGGTGTCGATGCGAGGTCTGCCCGCCTTTTTCGAGTGATGAATCTTCTTTGGTTGCATCTTGACCCTGCTACATACCAGGGAGTGGTCGGTGTCACAGACAGCACTCTGGTAGCTACGCGTAATCTTGACGCTGGGTAGACTTGCACGCCTGGTAAGAATCAGGTCAAGCTGGTGCCAGTGCTTGGATCTGGGGTGTCTCCAAGATACTCGGTGTTGAGGCTTTGTGCCGAAGAACGTGTTGGTGACACAAAGACCATGAAGGCAGCAGAGTTCTAGCAGACGTTGCCCGTTCTCATTCATCCTTCCTATGCCGAATTGACCCAGGCAAGTGGGCCAAATGTTGTGCTCGGCACCCACTCTGGCGTTGAAGTCGCCGAGGATGAACAGTGGCTCCTTTACAGGGATTCTCGCTATGACTCTGTTGAGGTCATCGTAGAATTTTTCCTTTGCCTCTGCTGGAGAAGTCAGGGTTGGTGCATATGCACTAATTACATTGACTGGTCCTGTTTGGGAGTACAGTTGCAGAGACAGAATTCGTTCGGTTTCCCCCATCGGTGGCATAATGTGTCCCAACAGTGCATTCCTGACGGCAAATCCCACACCATGTTCTCTGGTCTCATCTGGAGGTTTTCCTTGCCAGAAGAAAGAGAAGGTCCTCTCTCTCACAGATCCTGATCCTGGGAGCCTGGTCTCTTGGAGAGCAACAATATCCATCTGCAGCTTGCTCAGCTCCCTATCGATGATTGCTGTTTTTCGGGCGTCATTGATTTCTTGCAGGTCGTCAGAGAAACCTGGTGTCAGTGTCCTGACGTTCCATGTGCCCAGCTTTAGGGCAGTTGATATTTTCTTCTTTGGTTTGGTATTGCTTGGTGCAAAGTTGTCGGGCCGCTTGTCAGTTTTCACCCTAAACCCCACGCACCCAGTGAGGTTAACGGACCGTGGCGAGGCAACACCTTATTGGCTGGGGTTTGCCCAGCTTGAGGCGGGCGGTAGCTGCCCAGTGGGGCGCGATGACCCCTCCCACCGTCGGAAGCAACCCCTGGCGTCACACTCTTCGCCAATCGAGCAGAAGACTTAAAACCGGTAGACTGTCGCTTCCCGTGTTGGTTCGACGCTGTGAGGCGAAGCTGGAGTGTCCTCTCCAGGGCGCAAAGCCTGGGTAGGTAGATATGGAGGAGAAGCTGTTACCCATGCAGCAGGTCCCCCCTCTCCACGTTGCTGAAATTATCCAATAGAGAGGCAAATGCCAATACGCATGGTTCCAGCAACGTCGCAGGAGCTGCCAGAACGAGGTCGACGTCAACAACGAACTGCCTTAGGGGCTCCAACTCCGGATTTTTCCTCGAGGTTGACTCCTGAAGCCTTCCCAAAAACAAGGGTATGGCCGCAAGGCAGCGGAGGTTTAAAATCAGGGTTTTCCTTCCCCTAGATGGGCTGCCTTCCCAGGCTATCGAGTCCCATCTACCCGGAGCAGCTGGTTTTAAGGCGCCAGAGGCACGCCCTCGCCCCTTCTCCTGTCGGTAAAAGCAGTTCTGCCGGACTTAGACTAAGCCACCCGTGCAGGCCAGGAGTTGGACTTGGTTGTCAGAGGCTATTTGAGACGCATGCCGTATAGGAGCATTTTATAGGTCATGGGAGCTCGTCCCCCATTACCACCCCCTGGCTATGACAACCCCTTGGAACCTCCCCAGGACTATATACAACTGAAAACTCACACCCCAGAAGTGACTCGAACCCATACTCCCACAACTGGTATGTACAGGGACGCCTTAATCCGCTTGACCATCACGACCGGACATAAGGAAGTGATAGCCGAGGCTATATGAACCACTTCCCCGCCGGCACTCGGATGGTAATCTTGGGCATAGCATTTTATCAAATCACCTCATTCTTTGGGGCACACGTGAGGAACACAAATGCAAACAAGCCTGAATGGTCCCCAGGACTATATACAACTCATTCAGGCTTGTTTGCATTTGTGTTCCTCACGTGTGCCCCAAAGAATGAGGTGATTTGATAAAATGCTATGCCCAAGATTACCATCCGAGTGCCGGCGGGGAAGTGGTTCATATAGCCTCGGCTATCACTTCCTTATGTCCGGTCGTGATGGTCAAGCGGATTAAGGCGTCCCTGTACATACCAGTTGTGGGAGTATGGGTTCGAGTCACTTCTGGGGTGTGAGTTTTCAGTTGTATATAGTCCTGGGGACCATTCAGGCTTGTTTGCATTTGTGTTCCTCACGTGTGCCCCAAAGAATGAGGTGATTTGATAAAATGCTATGCCCAAGATTACCATCCGAGTGCCGGCGGGGAAGTGGTTCATATAGCCTCGGCTATCACTTCCTTATGTCCGGTCGTGATGGTCAAGCGGATTAAGGCGTCCCTGTACATACCAGTTGTGGGAGTATGGGTTCGAGTCACTTCTGGGGTGTGAGTTTTCAGTTGTATATAGTCCTGGGGACCATTCAGGCTTGTTTGCATTTGTGTTCCTCACGTGTGCCCCAAAGAATGAGGTGATTTGATAAAATGCTATGCCCAAGATTACCATCCGAGTGCCGGCGGGGAAGTGGTTCATATAGCCTCGGCTATCACTTCCTTATGTCCGGTCGTGATGGTCAAGCGGATTAAGGCGTCCCTGTACATACCAGTTGTGGGAGTATGGGTTCGAGTCACTTCTGGGGTGTGAGTTTTCAGTTGTATATAGTCCTGGGGACCATTCAGGCTTGTTTGCATTTGTGTTCCTCACGTGTGCCCCAAAGAATGAGGTGATTTGATAAAATGCTATGCCCAAGATTACCATCCGAGTGCCGGCGGGGAAGTGGTTCATATAGCCTCGGCTATCACTTCCTTATGTCCGGTCGTGATGGTCAAGCGGATTAAGGCGTCCCTGTACATACCAGTTGTGGGAGTATGGGTTCGAGTCACTTCTGGGGTGTGAGTTTTCAGTTGTATATAGTCCTGGGGACCATTCAGGCTTGTTTGCATTTGTGTTCCTCACGTGTGCCCCAAAGAATGAGGTGATTTGATAAAATGCTATGCCCAAGATTACCATCCGAGTGCCGGCGGGGAAGTGGTTCATATAGCCTCGGCTATCACTTCCTTATGTCCGGTCGTGATGGTCAAGCGGATTAAGGCGTCCCTGTACATACCAGTTGTGGGAGTATGGGTTCGAGTCACTTCTGGGGTGTGAGTTTTCAGTTGTATATAGTCCTGGGGACCATTCAGGCTTGTTTGCATTTGTGTTCCTCACGTGTGCCCCAAAGAATGAGGTGATTTGATAAAATGCTATGCCCAAGATTACCATCCGAGTGCCGGCGGGGAAGTGGTTCATATAGCCTCGGCTATCACTTCCTTATGTCCGGTCGTGATGGTCAAGCGGATTAAGGCGTCCCTGTACATACCAGTTGTGGGAGTATGGGTTCGAGTCACTTCTGGGGTGTGAGTTTTCAGTTGTATATAGTCCTGGGGACCATTCAGGCTTGTTTGCATTTGTGTTCCTCACGTGTGCCCCAAAGAATGAGGTGATTTGATAAAATGCTATGCCCAAGATTACCATCCGAGTGCCGGCGGGGAAGTGGTTCATATAGCCTCGGCTATCACTTCCTTATGTCCGGTCGTGATGGTCAAGCAGATTAAGGCGTCCCTGTACATACCAGTTGTGGGAGTATGGGTTCGAGTCACTTCTGGGGTGTGAGTTTTCAGTTATATATATATATATATATATATATATATATATATATATATATATATATATATATATATAATGTCGTACCTAGTAGCCAGAACGCACTTCTCGGCCTACTATGCAAGGCCCGATTTGCCTAATAAGCCAAGTTTTCATGAATTGTTTTTCGACTACCTAACCTAACCTATCTTTATAGGTTAGGTTAAGTAGCCGAAAAAGATAGGTTAGGTTAGGTAGGGTTGGTTAGGTTCGGTCATATATCTACGTTAATTTTAACTCCAATAAAAAAATTGACCTCATACATAATGAAATGGGTAGCTTTATCATTTCATAAAAATAAAATTAGAGAAAATATATTAATTCAGGAAAACTTGGCTTATTAGGCAAATCGGGCCTTGCATAGTAGGCCGAGAAGTGCGTTCTGGCTACTCGGTACGACATATATACATATATATATATATATATATATATATATATATATATATATATATATATATATATATATATATATATATATATATATATATATATATATATATATGTCGTACCTAGTAGCCAGAACGCACTTCTCAGCCTACTATACAAGGCCCGATTTGCCTAATAAGCCAAGTTTTCATGAATTATTTGTTTTTCGACTACCTAACCTACCTAACCTTACCTAACCTAACTTTTTCGGCTACCTAACTTAACCTAACCTATAAAGATAGGTTAGGTTAGGTTAGGTAGGGTTGGTTAGGTTCGGTCATATATCTACGTTAATTTTAACTCCAATAAAAAAAAATTGACCTCATATAGAATGAAATGGGTAGCTTTATCATTTCATAAGAAAAAAATTAGAGAAAATATATTACTTCAAGAAAACTTGGCTTATTAGGCAAATCGGGCCATGCATAGTAGGCTGAGAAGTGCGTTCTGGCTACTAGGTACGACATTATATATATATATTTATATATATATATATTTATATATATATATATATATATATATATATATATATATATATATATATATATATATATATATTCTCCTATATCTCCTATATCTATCTCCCTATATCTTATAGGCCCCGCAACCTACTGAACCGTGACTCTGTTAGCTTTGCCGGCCGACCAGACGGAATCACACTGCGTCCGTGGAAGGGTGGCAGGCAGTTAGCATGGGACTATACTTGCGTATCCACCCTGGCAACGACATACATCACCCTCTCTGCCGGCACGGCAGGAGCCGCAGCGACACACAGAGAAAAACAAAAGTCAGTCAAGTACAGGCAATTAGATCAAAGGTACAATTTCGTTCCAATAG
Source organism: Procambarus clarkii (assembly GCF_040958095.1). Classification (NCBI taxonomy): domain Eukaryota; kingdom Metazoa; phylum Arthropoda; class Malacostraca; order Decapoda; family Cambaridae; genus Procambarus; species Procambarus clarkii. The sequence continues at coordinate 16,775,190 of NC_091159.1, read as the reverse complement.
GGTCTGAGACCCTAGGCCCATGGGGTGAGAGTGCAAGAAGGTTTCTTAAGGATCTTGGTTCCAAGCTCATTGACACCACAAGAGACCCTAGAGCAGCAAGTTTTCTCTTTCAGCGCCTCAGTGTCGCGATCCAGAGGGGAAATGCCCGCTGCATCCTCGGTTCCTGCCCGGCGTCGGAGGAGTTCGAGGAAATCTACAGCCTCTAGGAAGCGAACTTTTTCTTGTGTCCTCTTAATGTTCATTTTTTGTATAAAATCAGATATGTAACTGTATAACCTTGCATAATAAAGTGTACATCATAATAAAAAAAAAAGGGGGTGGTAGGAGAAGTGAACACTCTTTCGTATTCAGAGTTAAATGTCAAGTTTTTCCCTGAGTGCTCTGTGTTCCCTTCTCTGTGGCTGTGGGTCTCTATATATATATATATATATATATATATATATATATATATATATATGTGCAAAATCCACAGAGAAATATGAAATGAGGTGAACGTTTCGGCTTGTTAAAGCCTTTGTCAACACCAGACTCTGCCCTGACTTGAGTCTGGTGTTGACAAAGGCTTTAACAAGCCGAAACGTTCACCTCATTTCATATTTCTCTGTGGATTTTCCGCATAAAATGATCAGTGTTTTGTGATCGTCAATTGCATATATATATATATATATATATATATATATATATATATATATATATATATATATATATAATATATATAATATATATAATATATATAATATATATAATATATATAATATATATAATATATATATAATATATATATATATATATATATATATATATATATATATAATATATATAATATATATAATACATATAATATATATAATATATATAATATATATATATATATATATATATATATATATATATATATATATATATATATATATATATATATATATATATAATATATATATATGCGCATGCCTGTTTGGGGCAGCCCGCCCCTGCCCTGACTTGCCTGTCTGGGGCAGCCCCCCCCCCCCTGCCTTGACTAGGCTGTCTGGGGCGGCCCCCCCCCCCTGCCTTGACTAGGCTGTCTGGGGCAGCCCGCCCCTGCCCTGACTTGCCTGTCTGGGGCAGCCCGCCCCTGCCCTGACTAGGCTGTCTGGGGCAGCCCCCCCCTGCCCTGACTAGGCTGTCTGGGGCAGCCCCCCCCCCTGCCCTGACTAGGCTGTCTGGGGCAGCCCCACCCCCCTGCCCTGACTAGGCTGTCTGTGGGCAGCCCGCCCCTGCCCTGACTAGGCTGTCTGTGGGCAGCCCGCCCCTGCCCTGACTAGGCTGTCTGTGGGCAGCCCGCCCCTGCCCTGACTAGGCTGTCTGTGGGCAGCCCGCCCCTGCCCTGACTAGGCTGTCTGTGGGCAGCCCGCCCCCTGCCCTGACTAGGCTGTCTGTGGGCAGCCCGCCCCTGCCCTGACTAGGCTGTCTGTGGGCAGCCCGCCCCTGCCCTGACTAGGCTGTCTGTGGGCAGCCCGCCCCTGCCCTGACTAGGCTGTCTGTGGGCAGCCCGCCCCTGCCCTGACTAGGCTGTCTGAGGCAGCCCGCCCCTGCCCTGACTAGGCTGTCTGCGGCAGCCCGCCCCCTGCCCTAACTAGGCTGTCTGTGGGCAGCCCGCCCCTGCCCTGACTAGGCTGTCTGGGGCAGCCCGCCCCCTGCCCTGACTAGGCTGTCTGTGGGCAGCCCGCCCCTGCCCTGACTAGGCTGTCTGGGGCAGCCCGCCCCTGCCCTGACTAGGCTGTCTGCGGCAGCCCGCCCCTGCCCTGACTAAGCTGTCTGCGGCAGCCCGCCCCTGCCCTGACTAAGCTGTCTGCGGCAGCCCGCCCCTGCCCTGACTAGGCTGTCTGCGGCAGCCCGCCCCTGCCCTGACTAGGCTGTCTGCGGCAGCCCGCCCCTGCCCTGACTAAGCTGTCTGCGGCAGCCCGCCCCTGCCCTGACTAAGCTGTCTGCGGCAGCCCGCCCCTGCCCTGACTAGGCTGTCTGCGGCAGCCCGCCCCTGCCCTGACTAAGCTGTCTGCGGCAGCCCGCCCCTGCCCTGACTAAGCTGTCTGCGGCAGCCCATCGTGCCGGTGACAAGGGATGGGCAGCGTGAGGCACCCTTGCATAGTAACTATAACAGGGAGCCTAATTTTAAATATTACTATAAATATTTATGTAATACAAATCAACTAGTGTTTATATATAAGAACACTGGAGTTGTATTTCTCAATTTTATGTTTTCAACAAAGGCTAAATAAGATATTTAAAATGACATTTACAGCTAAAATCACTAATATTTAAGGTTACTAATTCAACCATGAATAGTTATGTAATTAAAGCACAGGTACATCATATTAGAAGTTTTACAAGTATGTACTAATTATGAAAACCTGTAATGACAAGTATATTGACAACCAAGTAACCTTGACATTCAGACACTTTGAAATTAGGAATCAAATTATACAAACTCCTGACGACGCCTGATAACAAATAGGTTTGTATTATTAACTTTATTAACTTTAATAAACTTTAAACTTTATTAATATTAATAAATTATTATTAACTTTAACTAAGCCAAAGACAACGAATACAATTTGGAATACTCACACAAGCTCGGCTTGGACGAAGGCGAGTGGCTGCATCATCTCCAGGTTGTCGGAGTTGTCGCACATCACTCTGGCTAAACTGGTCTGCCGGATCTGGTCCAACTGAGCCTCTGTGAACGACGACTCCAATCCACCATTTTCGTAGTAGAATCTATCGCCCACCTGTTAAATATTATAGAATTGTGATTCATGTAGTTGACAATGGCGATAAATGAAGAGAAATAGTCTACATAATTGTTCCCCATTGTTCGGGAAAGTAAGACTGTTAGGCTAGTCGAGGTTTACCAAACGACTGACAATCTACAACTATCTACCACTTCCCAGAAACGTATTTACCTAAGGGTGTTAGGTAAACCCTTACGTATTTAGGATTTACCAAAGGGTAAATACGTAACTGGGAGGTAACTTTATCCCATCTTGTTTACCGTTAGGGTTAACAGAGGCGTAAGGTGCAACGAAATGCGCCCAAACGTAATTCCATCCTACAAGAGAATCAGAGCAGTAACCTTTCGGTTGAGAAACTACTGCGCTGACCACTGCGCTATAGGCTTAGTACTCACCACTGGTGTGGCAGTACTGTACAATACAGTATAGCAAAATGCTTTGAAAAACTAAATTATGTTAAAGATACTGATATAAAAGTTTGATAGAAAAATGAAGAGTAATAAATGTCAAGACGGATGTGCACTTTGGTACTCCTGTTCACTCAAACCAGAACTGTAACGATTTGAACAAGTTCTTGTGAGGTCCTTAGCCACGGGCAGTCCGCAGCTAAGCCACGGACAGCCCACAGCTAAGCCACGGGCAGTCCGCAGCTAAGCCACGGGCAGTCCGCAGCTAAGCCACGGGCAGTCCGCAGCTAAGCCACGGGCAGTCCGCAGCTAAGCCACGGGCAGTCCGCAGCTAAGCCACGGGCAGTCCGCAGCTAAGCCACGGGCAGTCCGCAGCTAAGCCACGGGCAGTCCGCTGGTAAGTCACGGGCAGCCCACAGCTAAGCCACGGGCAGCCCACAGCTAAGCCACGGGCAGTCCACAACTAAGCCACGGACAGTCCGCTGGTAAGCCATGGACAGCCCACAGCTAAGCCACGGACAGTCCGCTGGTAAGTCACGGGCAGCCCACAGCTAAGCCACGGGCAGCCCACAGCTAAGCCACGGGCAGTCCACAACTAAGCCACGGACAGTCCGCTGGTAAGCCATGGACAGCCCACACCTAAGCCACGGACAGTCCGCTGGTAAGTCACGGGCAGCCCACAGCTAAGCCACGGGCAGCCCACAGCTAAGCCACCGGCAGCCCACAGCTAAGCCACCGGCAGCCCACAGCTAAGCCACCGGCAGCCCACAGCTAAGCCACCGGCAGCCCACAGCTAAGCCACCGGCAGCCCACAGCTAAGCCACCGGCAGCCCACAGCTAAGCCACGGGCAGCCCACAGCTAAGCCACGGGCAGCCCACAGCTAAGCCACGGGCAGCCCACAGCTAAGCCACCGGCAGCCCACAGCTAAGCCACGGGCAGCCCACAGCTAAGCCACGGGCAGCCCACAGCTAAGCCACGGGCAGCCCACAGCTAAGCCACGGGCAGCCCACAGCTAAGCCACCGGCAGCCCACAGCTAAGCCACGGGCAGCCCACAGCTAAGCCACGGGCAGCCCACAGCTAAGCCACGGGCAACCCACAGCTAAGCCACGGATAGTTTGTAAAAGTTTTGCATTCTTCTAATACTGTAGCAGGGCAACTTTATCCCATCTTGCCCTGGTTATCACATATCGTAGGGCATTGCAATATGGGATTAGCAATAGCAGTATTCAATAACATTAGCAATATTCATTACAAAAATCTACAAAATGTGTGAAAAGTTGTTTAAAAAACACACATTTAAGGCTGCTATCGAGGTCGCTTCAGTCAAACTACTGACCCAGGATGCAACCCAACAACAGTGGCCAACTTCCAGGTACCCATGTACTGCTAGGTGAACAGGAGCATTAGGTGACAGGAAAAGTGCACAATAGACTATAGCAATCACAAATATTTCATCCTTCAGTGGATTCTTGTATCGTTTTCAAAATTCATAATTTTAATATTTACCAACTGTTAATTTTGTTTGCTAATGTTAGCAGCCCTTGTCATCTTCACCTATGTGATAACTAGAACACTAAACCATATCGAGCCGTCACAGCCGGACGTGACTCTGGTTGCTCCAGCTCGCTCTCGCTCTCGCTCTCTCTCTCTCTCTCTCTCTCTCTCTCTCTCTCTCTCGCACCTAGCTGATTGATTGATTGATGAAGATTAAGCCACCCAAAAGGTGGCACGGGCATGAATAGCCAGTAAGTGGTGGCCCTTTTGAGCTATTACCAGTATCAAGAGCTGATACTGGACATCTGTGGGGGTGCGACTGCACCCTGCGTGACGGGAGATGTCTCCCGTGGCACCTAGCTGATTGATTGATTGATGAAGATTAAGCCACCCAAAAGGTGGCACGGGCATGAATAGCCCGTAAGTGGTGGCCCTTTTAAGCCATTACCAGTATCAAGAGCTGATACTGGAGATCTATGGAGGTGCGAATGCACCCTGCATGACGGGAGATGTCTCCCTTATGAATGTGTTAAGATGAAGATGAAGCAACCCAAAAGGTGGCACGGGCATAAATAGCCCGTAAGTGGTGGCCATTTTAAGCCATTACCAGTATCAGGAGCTGATACTGGAGATCTGTGGAGGTGCGAATGCACCCTGCATGACGGGAGATGTCTCCCTTGTGAATGTGTTAAGATGAAGATGAAGCCACCCAATAGGTGGCACAGGCATGAATAGCTCGTAAGTGGTGGCCCTTTTGAGCCATCACCAGTATCAATAGATGATACTGGAGATCTGTGGAGGTGCGACTGCACCCTGCGTGACGGGAGATGTCTCCCGGACCAAATGGTGACCAGATGACGGCACCTAGCTCTGCCGGGTGGGTAAATATAAGGAAGCAAGACTCGCTTTACTGTTTACGGGCTATTCATGCCCGTGCCACCTTTTGGGTGGCTTAATCTTTATCAATCAGTTTCACTCTAAATGGTCAGACCCCACTCCCAACTTTGATGCCGTGTAGAGATGGTAGGCCATCACCAGTGACGTGCAAGTCTTATAGAGAGATCCTTCGTCCACCAGGAAGCACACCATGTATCACAAACACTACAAGGTCCGAGGTACGCCCCTCCACGAACATGCGTTCACCCAGCCAATCCTCCTGAAGCTACTTAAGAACGTAAATGAAGTAGTACTTGACGATATCGAACAAGCAGGCACCAACTTTGTTTTCACCTCTCTAACGAGCAAGACGTCAAAAAACTGATAAATCGAGGTTATCGGCTTCGTACAGAGCATCATCTCCATCTCCACTTCCCACGACAGCTCCTTCGTGCACGATCGGTCATTGTCAGTGAGGTCAGACATTGGATCGTAGAATGGGAAAGTGAGGCACCTAACAGTGGAGAAATTGCAGATAACATCGAGAACGAAAACCCAGGCATGTATGTGTATGAAACTGTGTTCTGCAACAGCCGCACCTTGAAGGTCACCTTCTCCACTCTGAATATGGCTACTCAGGCTACCACTGAGGGCCAGAATGATTGCTGGTACTAACCCCCTAGAATGTGAGAATTCTGAATATTCTTTACAAAGCGAATGGTCTCCCTACCTTCAACGTTCCTGGTGAAGTCTACAATGCTTCAGATTCAACTCCAGCAACTGACCCTGTAGAGGATGCCGACTCTTCACTCGACGATGATTCTGCCACTTCAATGAAGACTTCAACTCTTGTTCTAGTGCCTTCAGCTCACAAGACTCTAGCTCCTAAGGCCCCAACTTCTGCTCCAGCTCCAGTTACTGACCTTGACATTACTGTATATGAGGCTGAGCTTTCAGATCTACTGTCAGCTCCTGCTCCACCCGTTTCTCCAGCTGTTGCTGGTCCTTCACACGACCCAGTAGAGACTTCAGCTGCAATTGATCCTTGGTCTGATCCTCTAGAGGTTGCTGACTCTTCACCCGACGACGATTCTGCCACTTCCATGCAGACTTCAGCCATGGAACCTTCTTCATCTGCTGCAGTACCCACTGCTGCTACTCAACCATCAAGAACTAAACCTCCACGATCTACCATTTCTGCTTCATACTCATCTAATGAATCGGATGAGGACGAGTCTGTTGGAACACCATCTCCTCCTTCACGGAAATGCCACTACTCAGCTGCCGATTTTCTTCACGACATTACACCATCAACCTTCAACTCCAAATGACAACACGAAGCAAGATCACCAAGACCGACAAGCTCAGGAAGAAGACCAACGGCCCGAGTTTACTGAAAACATCAAGGAAAAAGTAGACCACCAACAAAATGCTGGAACATCAACAACAAACATCAACATTTAACTACCATCAACTGCCAGCTGCCTGCGAGCCCATCCCATGTGTGTACTACAAATGACGCCCTACTCAGTCTTACCTCACTCTTCTCAAGTTCAAAGACGCGGTGGTTGGGCCACCGATCTTTCATCTTCCCTCTTCGCCTCGTCTCCAGTTCCTTGCTCAAGATTTCTGCATTCTCGCCCCGTTCTTCCATTCCCTGCCTGCCAGCTCTATGGACTTTTTCAAACTTCAAACCATATCTACCACATATCTTCACCATCCTATTGTACTATAGGACGGCCGTGCAAGCATGTATTGGCTAGTATTTGTGGACGAAAGATGTTATGTACATTTCTTGCTCCAAATGAAGAAAATATAATTGTTGCTCACACTTACAAATGAGCTAGAAACAAAAAATGACACACTTATGTTTTGGTTTTTCCATTGTCGAGGGACAGGATGTGTGTTGTCCTAGTTTTTAAGTGTTTTTCCCACTTCTTGCCCGAAACGCTATACGTGTTAGTGGCTTTAGGCGGAGTATATACTAGCTCTATCTAGAAATTCAACATTCTGTTTGTAACTCATTTTATATGCATGTACTTTTACCTGAATAAACATTATCATTATTATTACTACCGAGGCTTCCCAAGCCCCAGGCGAGGTTGTGTCTGCCCCCACAGCTACTGAACAGACCCATGGCCGTTTAAACAAGTGACGTGCACATTATCTACTGCACCAAAATACTGTAGAATACTATGCATACATACCCTGAGTCTTGCGAACTGATCTCCTATTATACAGAGGAAGGTGTGGCCTAGGAGGGAGCCTGGCGAGGGCCTCTCTGCAATACCGCCGATGAAAATGTCAATATCATCCACATCCTCGTACAGCTCCCGCAGTTGGTTGATTACCTGAAAACAAGGAGGTTCTAAAATGTTATAACAGAAGTTTAACATTTTGATGCATGGGTTAATACTTTCCTTACCAGAGAAGGCATGATAAGTTAAAAATTATATAATGTATATTTACGACATAGGTACGACATTATATATATATATATATAAATATATATATATATATATATATATATATATATATATATATATATATATATATATATATATATATGTCGTACCTAGTAGCCAGAACGCACTTATCAGCCTACTATGCAAGGCCCGATTTGCCTAATAAGCCAAGTTTTCATGAATTAATTGTTTTTCGACTACCTAACCTACCTAACCTAACCTAACCTAACTTTTTGGGCTACCTAACCTAACCTAACCTAACCTATAAAGATAGGTTAGGTTAGGTAGGGTTGGTTAGGTTCGGTCATATATCTACGTTAATTTTAACTCCAATAAAAAAAAATGACCTCATACATAATGAAATGGGTAGCTTTATCATTTCATAAGAAAAAAATTAGAGAAAATATATTAATTCAGGAAAACTTGGCTTATTAGGCAAATCGGGCCTTGCATAGTAGGCCAAAAAGTGCGTTCTGGCTACTAGGTACGACATATTATATATATATATATATATATATATATATATATATATATATATATATATATATATATATATATATATATATATATATATATAAACCTAAAAGGGGTACCATCTCTGGTGCAAGTGTAGGGACCCATAGCCTCGGAGAAGAAAATAAAGAGTACTCAGAGAAGACCTTGTGGATCCTCAGTGAACACTTTGATATTTTCTTCTCCTACCACCCCTATTCTTTTTGTATGTGTGTATATATATCTAACCATTTTTAAATTTGATTACTCAAAAAGGGTTACAACATAGGTTACATGCAGGGTACAAGGCTACTTGTCACAAGTTGTAGAGCTCCTCCAGCTCCTCAGATGGCGGGCAAGAACCATGGATACAGTTTCCTCTCATTTCCTTTATAGCATTTGCTCTCTGGATCGCCACACTAAGGCGCTGAAAGAGAAAACTGGCGGCTCTAGGGTCTCTAGTTGTTTCAATTAGCTTAGACCCCAACTCCTTCAAAAAACTAGCAGCACTTTTACCCCAGGCACCAAGTGTCTCTTGAGGCAATGGGGACAAAATTGTAGTGGTGATCAAGGTCTCTGTATTTACGTGACTTGGCCGCTTCCCGGTGATTGGCAGCACCTCCTACCTGTGCAGCATTGAAGTCAACACAGGTGTTGGCTAAAGTTGAAACATAAGTGTAGTCCCACACCAACTGTCTACCATTCTTCCAGGGGTTCACCGTGATCCCAACTGGGCGACCGACAGGCTCTTCAGAGTTGCGGGGCATTAAGTAACGGGGGGGTCGGTCGGTCGGTCGGTCGGTCGGTCGGTCGGTCGGTCGGTCGGTCGGTCTCTCTCTCTCTCTCTCTCTCTCTCTCTCTCTCTCTCTCTCTCTCTCTCTCTCTCTCTGCTGGATAACCGGCTATGGTAAAGCTTCTTTTAATGTCATTAACCTCACCGTGTCTTGCATGCCATCCTCCTGTCCTTTGGCAGAGAAGGCCATGCCGTCCGTACCTGTCGGTCACTGCCTCGCCGCAAATACACCTGTATTCGGTGTGGATTGGCACAGCAAGGCGGAGAGCCACAGCAATTCGGAGGGCCTGCGGTGTGAGACGAGTGCCAGTTGCTGACATTGGGGTTGCCAATAGGAAGTCACCTGCATGGGGAGTTGCTACAGCTCTAAGTCAGGCAGTGTCATGTAGTGTTGTCGCAGCTTCTTGGTCGACAATGGGGCGATCCCAGCTGGATTGCTTATGGGCTTCAGAAATTGGTGGTTGGAGTGCTGGTCCTGCACGAGATACCCATTTGGTGGTGCAGTCTGAAGTTGGACTCGTGTATCCCTGCCTGTTGACCTAGGTACCTAGGTCAGGTAGAATTTCTTTCACGAGGTTGTCAGATGCCACTGAAGAGGACAGGAACACTGATACTGCAATTTGTGTTGCTGTGCGAACGCCGAGACCCCCGAGTCTGACAGGAAGGGAAGCTTGTTTCCACTGTGGGTGGCTGAGAGAAAGGTTGATGGCTTTTTCTAGCATTAATTTCAGCAGGCTGTCGTATTCTTCTAATTTAATATTTTTAAAAGATGGCGAACATCTAAGAAAGTAGGTCAGCCTGGGGAGGGACAAGCATCTGGTGATGAGGTAAAGTGCATCATGAGCATCCATGTCTTCAATCTTCTCATTCATCCTCTTCAGGTCAGAGATGATCTTACCAAGGACCTCGTCGATGGCATTCCCTCCAAGGGGAGCTCCTAGAAGTGTGCTGTCCTCAGGGTTGGTTATATGAATATCAGGAAAAACAACCTTTATTTGCTCTATTGTGTGCTGGTTGATGAAAGTTATTTCATACTTGGAAGAGTTCAGGGTGAGGCCTAGACTTGCCCCTTGCTCCTGAATTATTTTTATGTCATCCGGGAGGGAGTCTGGGGAGCCAGCTAGAGTACCATTGTCCAAAAACCAAATGTTGAACTTACTGGACAGGTTGTCAATGACTTCCTTGATGACTAAGCAGAAAAGAAAAAAAGCAAGGGGGGTCACCCTGTTGGACACCTTGTGATTCAGCTTCATGTTCCCCGAATTGCAGAGTTAGATTCTTGCTGTAACATGAGTTTACAAACGAGTTGAGGGAAGGAAAAAGGTGATGAACCGCACTGTGTACTGCATCCCTTCCTACCAGATTGAAAGCATTTTTGAAATCCAGTTTTATCAGGGCTTTTTCATCTGTAATGTTGGCAATGTAGGCTCTAGCTGCATGAGACGCTGCCTCACACCCTTGGGGAATGCCAAACCCAAGCTGTTTTGACTTCAGCATGTCTGCTGCTGCCTGGCTAACTGTTCTAGCAACAGCCTTAGCGACGAGGCGCCGGAGTGAATTACCCACAGCAATCGGTCTGATTCCTCTATCCTTTTTCCTCAGGGCACAGAGGGTAGCGGCAATTCTCTCTGTCGGGGTTCACCAATCTCCCAGTTGCATCTGTAACCTAGACGTAGTCTATATAACCGAAAGCGAAGAAGGAAACCTATATAACCGAAGAAGGAAAATGATTGATTAATTGATTGATTAAGCCAATCAGGAGGTTGCACGGGCATGCATAGCCCGTAAGAAGAAGGAAACGTCGTTGTTGTTTTAGATTTAGCGACTCAGAACGAAATGTCCATGTAGCACGGGCTATGGTGAGCCGGTAGAGAAGGAAATGACTGATGAAGATTAAGCCACCAAAGAGGTGGCACGGGCATGAATAGCCCGTAATAGAGAAGGAAACGTGGTAGACAGTCCTTATACCCGCCAGGGCAAGTACCTGACCACCAAAATAAGGGGTGAAACCTACGGATAAAAGGGGCCGAAAAAGGTGAAGGAAAGGGCCAAATATGGATAACTGTACAAAACAAAAACACTGGATAATATATATATATATATATATATATATATATATATATATATATATATATATATATATATATATATATATATATATATATATATATATTGGTAGCAGTCTTTACTGTAGACATATATTATTAAATATGACCGAAAAAGTAAGATTAATAATTCTAACACGAATTTTCTCAATCTTTCGTACATTTCTTTTCACTGTTGGAGGTGAAACACTGTTTACCTCCAACAGTGAAAAGAAATGTACGAAAGATTGAGAAAATTCGTGTTAGAATTATTAATCTTACTTTTTCGGTCATATTTAATAATATATATATATATATATATATATATATATATATATATATATATATATATATATATATATATATATAAGAGCCGCCGGATGGAAATAAATAAATATATAAATAAGTAGTGGTGTTGACAAGAGCCATAGTGTGTACAGTGTGAGAAATATTGGTGAAAATTATATTGAGATAATCATAACTTCAAATACAATTAAAACAAATTAACAATAAAGATTATTATCTACAGAATTAGTGGCTTCTCGGGTACATATATCTTTACTTTATGATGCCATTCTAATTTTAAAAAAATGTACAATTACTGTACGTACAAATAATAACTATCAATAACCATACTAATAATACTAATAAAATATGAATCAATATTTGATTAGAATTATTACAATTAATAATAATAATAATAATAATAATAATAATAATAGAACAATAAAACGCTCCTCTAAGACCTCTGCCCGAAACGCTTTGCGTAATAGTGGCTTTAGGCATTGTATGTACTAGCTCTATCTATAAATCTATCAATTTTTGTAAAACCTCTTGTATGTATGTACTTTACCTGAATAAACATTTATTTATTTATTTATTTAAAAAAGCAATAGCAATGGTTACCTCTGGATCAATAACATCAGCGAGGTCATCAAAGGTGTTGGCCCTCGGGAGGGCGCAGATCTTCCTCCACTTGTTGTAGCCAGGGATGCCGTGGTCGCGGGCCCGCTGCAGGTTCAGGGCCACCAGGTCCATCCCGAACTTGTTCTTACCCGCGAACAGGTGATTGGTCAGCTGTGGAGAGGAAGCGACTTAGTGAGGAAGTGAGGGAACATTGGTCAAGCGTTGAAGCAACTGCAGATCGCTCGTATTCATTTCCGAGCCGAACTCATTTGTACATTTACCCGAGAGGCTCTATAGTGGCCTCGACGAGTACAGGAAGCCGGCGGCTTGTCGAAGGTCCCCCCCCCCCAACAGACTTAGTATGTCACGTTCCTAACGGATGATTTATATATGTTATATGATCCAGTTCTATTATGCTACTCTATAATGGTTCAATAAATCCACAGCTGTATTTTCAAAACAGTACTTACCCAGGTCTTTACCGAATTTAAACTTATCCAATTTGTATCCACATTTTAATGTTCTATTTGGTGTTTATATACATCAGCTCTGTCACCCCCTTACTCTTGTGCTCCCCAGAGAATGTATGTAAAGTAGGTTTTATAATTTCTACATAAAAGAAGTTTCTTGTTCCTGTTATTAACCCTGTCTTCCTTTTCTGCACACATTCAAGTGAACTTGTGTTTATTTTATAGTATGGTGATGACCAAAACTGAACCGTATAGTCTCTAGTTGATGCCTAACAAGGTCAAAATAAAGCTGAAGAGTGAGTACATACCAGGCGAAGAGACCAAACCTGTAAAGCTTTGTACCACATTATCTGTCACAATATCCCAAATCCCAGATAGTATTCAGAATACAAAGGCATCATATAATAATGGATCGAGCTGAATTCAATATTCCCTCCCGGGCTGCGAGCTTTCAAATATACTGATTTCGCGCCATCCTACCTCCTTGCTGAAGAAGCGGTCGAATTTCTGGCTGGCCTGGATGGTGAGGCCACGCAGGAGAGAATCCAAGCCTCCTTGCTGGTACAGAATGAAGGGTGAGAACTGATTCTCGCTGAGTCGGAGGTTCTTCTCCACAATGCCAAATTTGTTGTAGGCTCTGAAAAAAAAAGAGAACGTCAAGGTGAGTAGCCTATACACGAGAATTTTACCCGGTGGTCTGTGCTTTTGGTCAGACTAAAGTCCTGTATTATTATTTACACACAAAGAAATTACATTGTGATATAACATTGAGATAATCCCAGGAACCGTGATGAGGATTCGAACCTATGCACTGGGTGTTCCCAGATGCACGCTCTAGACGACTACAGCATTATATGGTCAAAAGTTTTGATCATGTCGAACCCTGGTTCGGCTTCAGTAGAAGCCTCGGGGGCACAGTAGTACCCCAGGTTGTAATTCTTTTGACCATGTCGTGGTGAAGTCGTCTAGCGTGTGCATCTGAGAATACCAGGCACATACGTTCGAATCTTCACACGGCTCCCTTGAATTTTCATTATTATTTATCTAAAATGTCTTTTGAATATTAATTTTTATACTACTGAATGCTGTTAATGAAAACTAACCCAAAAGGTCGACTATGCCAAGAACGTTCAGAAACTGTAAGGGATTTCGTACAAGACGGACACACACACAAATTTGTTATATTCACACTGCCAAGAAAGTGGAAGTTGCTTACCGTTACTGAAAAAAAAGAGTTGGCACATGTGCGCGCGCGCACACACCCACACAAATCACACACACACACACACACCTGTCAATCCTGTTGATTGATGGTTGAGAGGCGGGACCAAAGAGCCAGAGCTCAGCCCCGGCAAGTACAATTAGGTGAGTACACACATACCCCTAAATGAGTGGGATATAAGGGAAGTTAAGTTGGAAGCACCCTTGGGAATGAGTGATCACAATGTATTGATCTTTGAGTACCTGGTAGAGCTAGGATTTATCTCCTCCAAAAATGAACTAGGAAACAAAAGGCTGGCATACCGAAAGGGGAATTATGGGGAGATGAGAAGTTTCCTAAGAGCTAAGGAAAAACTAAAAAACTCCTAAAACTCAGAGCTAAGTCCGTACAAGACATGATGGACTATGTCACCCAAAAGTATCAGGATGCAGTAAACAGGTTATCCCGGCCCAAAAGGAAAAATCCGAGAAGCAAAAGAAGAATGCGTGGTTTAATAGGGCATGTATGGAAGCAAAGGAACTGAACAAAGGGGCATGGAAGAACATTCGAAATAACAGAACACCAGAGAGCAGCTGAAAAAAGGTATGAACATGATATACCAAATAAAGTCAAGACCGAATCAAAGTTACTCCACAGTCACATCAGAAGGAAAACAACAGTGAAAGAACAGGTGATGAAACTTAGAACGGGTGAGGACAGGTAAACAGAGAATGACAAAGAGGTGTGTGAAGAACAAGAGGTTCCAGGAGGTCTTCACAACAGAACGAGGTGAGGTCATTGCTCTCATCCTGTAACTATACTTAGGTAATTACACACACACACACACACACGCTCTCCCATTGACTTACTCCATGTTGCCAGAGATGAGAGTGTGGCCGTATCTGAAGGCAGCGGCGGCGAAGGCGTTGATGATAGTGGGGTCGACGTCCTCGCGGTAACCAGCAGCGTAGCCCTTCTTCTTCGGCACCAGACCAAACGTCTCCATGAACCGTCGACCTGAGGGACCAACACTTGGTCACAACTGAATGATTTGTGTGTGCGATGAAGTGACTCATTTACGGAGTGAATGGTAATGTGGATGGTTGTGCTATGGTTGTGTTGTGTTGTGGTGTGGTGTGCTCTGGTTGTGTTGTGTTGTGGTGTGGTGTGGTGTGTTGTGGTGTGGTGTGCTATGGTTGTGTTGTGGTGTGGTGTGGTGTGTTGTGTTGTGGTGTGCTATGGTTGTGTTGTGGTGTATTGTGTTGTGGTGTGTTGTGGTGTGGTGTGCTATGGTTGTGTTGTGTTGTGGTGTGTTGTGGTGTGTTGGTGTGGTGTGGTGAATATAGTGGCTTTATGATTAGTTAGTGTTGAGTATAAACAGTAGTATGAGGACTGGGAAATGGTATGAGTGTTCACAATGGCTCATTTCTCTCAAGATGTGAAACAGCCAGACCAAATTAAACAAGAATGAAATATAATAATAATTGTGTCGTGGGACAGAAAGCCAGAGAGTATGCATACATATTAGGCTTTTATCGAGGTGGTTTGTAGTGGAGTGCCACACACCACTACAAACACCCCCCCCCCTCCTTTCATTGCCGAATTACTGACCTCCCCCCCCCCCCAAGAATACAACCCCACAACAAGGTGACTAACTCCTGAGTACCTGCTCACTGCTAGATGAACACAATCATTAGGTGACAGAAAATGTGCCTAACCATTACTGTCCCACCCGGGATTCGAACCCGTATTTATCGACTGTGCATCGAGAACGAACCCGCCTGTGCTACCGGAACCCTTAAATGACCGATATATATATATATATATATATATATATATATATATATATATATATATATATATATATATATATATATATATATATATATATATATATATATATAAGAAATTACAAAAGCATTGAAGTTGTAAAGGACACACAGAAATCACAATTGCGTGATGCATCAAATGAACAAATCCACAAGGGCCGTGACAAGGATTCGAACCTGCGTCCGAGAGCATCTCAGACACTGCCTTAATCGACTGAGCTATGACACGGTAAAAAGAGTTGAAACCGAAGTTCTACCGAACTTACTGAAGTTCAGTAGAACTTCGGTTTCAACTCTTTTACCATGTCGTAGCTCAGTCGATTAAGGCAGCGTCTGGGATGCTCTCGGACGCAGGTTCGAATCCTCGTCAGGGCCCTTGTGGATTTGTCCAGCTGTAAAGGAGTTCGAGGCGTCCCTCACCGAGGACGATGGGGAGGTACTCGTTGTAAGTGATGTGTTGGATCTGCGCCGCCAAGATCCTTCGCGCCTCCTGGAACAAGATCTCGTCCGTCCAGCCGGGGTTGAGGCTTTTGAGCTCCGTGGCCAGCTTGTTGTGCTGCCTCATCCAGATGGTGTGCATCACCGCCAGCTCCGGCTGCTCGTTCACCCGGGTGTCACCTGTGGGATGCAACGGTACAGTCACCTGTGGGATGCAAGGGTACAGTCACCTGTGGGATGCAAGGGTACAGTCACCTGTGGGATGCAAGGGTACAGTCACCTGTGAGATGCAAGGGTACAGTCAACTGTGGGATGCAAGGGTACAGTCACCTGTGGGATGCAAGGGTACAGTCACCTGTGGGACACATGTGTACAGTCACCTGTGGGACACATGTGTACAGTCACCTATGGGACACATGTGTACAGTCACCTGTGGGACACATGTGTACAGTCACCTGTGGGACACGTGTTTACCTGGTTAACCTGGTTGATGGGGTTCTGAGAGTTCTTCTACTCCCCAAGCCCGGCCCGAGGCCAGGCTCGACTTGTGAGAGTTTGGTCCACCAGGCTGTTGCTTGGAGCGGCCCGCAGGCCCACATACCCACCACAGCCCGGTTGGTCCGGCACTCCTTGGAGGAATAAATCTAGTTACAGTCTAGATTTGACATGTACAGTCACCTGTGGGACACAAGGGTACAGTCACCTCTGGGACACAAGGGTACAGTCACCTGTACGATATAGATAAGAAACTCTTAACGTTCAAAATTTACATAAGAATTTTAGTAAGTAGTACACAGACAGACTACGTCGGGGTCGTGTCTTTCTTTCTTGGATTTTTTTTGCTTACTGTAATTCATTTATTATGCACCCTATACCTATTATGTGAGGGTAGTGGAAGAGTTTACGGATGGACTCAAAATTCGTTTAGCTACACCTGTTACAGTCATGATGAATAGTGATGACTAAACCACACGCCAGAAGATGAGATGATGATGTTTCGGTCCATCCTGGACCATTATCAAGTCGGTTGTGGCTAGTTATGACAACCCTGGAAACACAAACCGAAACTGTCTCTATTTTCCGCTTGTTACAACTTGTATTAAAGTTGTTACATCTTGGCGTAACGTGTTTATGCCGTATTAGAACGTTGTTACAACTTGCTATATTGGTTGTTATAAGTGTTAAAGGTGTTAGACGTGTTAAAACTTTATTACAAAAACAGGTGTTAAAACTTGTTCGAACGTTGTACCAACGTCGTAGTTTCGGTGTGTGTTTGGCGGAAATCAACTTGATTATGGTCCAGGAGGGACCGAAACGTGGTCCGCTCATCATCTGTTGGGTAGTTTAATCATATCTTCAGCCACGTTATTGTGACTCATCGTCTGCCCATGATGAGTAGTTTTCCCCTGAAACTGCATGCCATGTTGATGACATGGCCTGAAGGATGTTTAGGATGAAGTTTGGCTCGTCAGTGCCCATGAGAGGACACGTGATGAACTAAGCAAGGCAGACAAGATCAATCCCCGCCAAACACACACCGAAACTACGACGTTGGTGCAACGTTCGAACAAGTTTTAACACCTCCTAACCAGTTATAACAACCAATATAGCAAGTTGTAACAACGTTCTAATAAGTCATAAACACGGTAAGCCAAGATGTAACAACTTTATTACAAGTTGTAACAAGCGGAAAATATAGATAGTTTCGGTTTGTGTTTGCGGGTTAAACTTGCAGTACTAAGAAGCATCTCGTACCCTCCCAAAACCTTATATGAAGCACAAGTTGGCTTCCATCTTGAGTATGTTCCCCTCTTGGAGGACCTGCTCCATTATTCATCCGTCTACCGGACCAGGCAGAGCGCCATGTGAGAACACGTCTCGGGTATTAACTTGTTCTGCTAGAACTGGTCTGTCTTTGAGCCTCTAACACCGAAGAAATGTCAACGTACTTGCTGTCATGGAATTCCGTCAATGACGAAAGTTTCCCCTGTAGCATGATGATGAAGATTAAGCCACCCAAAAGGTGGCACGGGCATGAATAGCCCGTAAGTGGTGGACCTTTTGAGCCATTACCAGTATCAATAGATGATATTGGAGATCTGTGGAGGTGCGACTGCACCCTGCGTGACGAGAGATGTCTTCCCCCCCCCTCCTGTAGCACTATATAGCAGTGATATATAGTGGGAAGCGGTCACCATCTGGTCACCACTTGGTCCGGGAGACATCTCCCGTCACGCAGGGTGCAGTCGCGCCTCCACAGATCTCCAGTATCAGCTCTTGATACTGGTAATGGCTCAAAAGGGCCACCACTTACGGGCTATTCATGCCCGTGCCACCTTTTGGGTGGCTTAATCTTCATCAATCAATCAATCTGGGAAGCGGTGTACTGGGAGCCGCCATGTGACAAGGCAAGGCAAGGCAAGGCAAGGCAAGGCAATAAGGGCCACCACTTATTGAAACTCTTAGACTTGAAACTCTTAGACTGGAGACGGGTTTGCCCTCTCTACAAGAAAGAATATCACAAAGGACAGCTACAATTATCAGTAAGATAATTATTTCTTCTGATCCAATCCCAGTACGGCAGGCCTTGGTGGTTGGACTAGGCCAAAACAATGGAAACTCTTGGGTTGCAAGAGCGGGAAAAGTCCTAAACAGACTACATTTAAAAAACATGATTCTTGATAGAGAGGGTGATCATCCACACCCAAATTACACTCCTTCCGCGCCGTGGGAAGAGCCTACTTTCAAAATAGTATTAGAAAGTCTCCCAATGAAAAAGGCTGCCTATGATCCGACAATCCTAAGGCGCATAATAGAAGAGCAAATGTATAGCATAGCAGTAGCAGGAGCCACCCACATCTTCACAGACGGATCGGTGGACACAGAATATGAGAGTGCTGGCGCTGCTCTTTGCACGGCCAGCGTACAGGCATATTGGAGACTGGGAGGACCAGTATCATCAACCCAAACTGAGCTGTTTGCCATACAACAGGCATTTGCGTATGTGATTGCACAAAACACTCAAAATGCAATCATACACACAGACTCAAAAGCTGCACTTCAAATACTAGGACAAAAACAGTGGAAAGATAATGTGGAAATAATTACCACCATTTTGTATCTTGGAGCAGTCGCTAAAGGCAAAGGACTCAACATAACTTTAAACTGGATCCCATCCCATATTGGAATCCCGTTAAATGAAAAAGCTGATGAAATTGCTAAATTGGCAACTGGTCATCCAGTGATACATAAAACAATTCAACCCAGCCTAGAGAACAACCCAGCCTAGAGAACATAAAAAACATCATCACCAAAAAACTCTCACATCTCAACCAAGCACCAGAGAATAGCTGAAGGTTCGCCATCTGCAACATGGTATCTTCAGGCAACCAAATTAGAAAGGTTAAATATCCCAAAAGGAATCCACAGGGAAATAGCAGTTAGGTTATATAGACTACGTCTAGGTTACAGATGCAACTGGGAGATTGGTGAACCCCGACAGAGAGAGTGCATCTTCTGCCAAACTGTCACAGAAAAGCCATTACTTCACTATCTTCTGGAATGTGAAGCAACCAATGACCTTAGAAGAACTTTAAGAGTTCCTGAATCATGCAGTGGCCACCCTGAAGCCATCAACACAGCCACTCTCCTGGTCAACAAAGGTGTCCAGCAGATGGACACCCTCATAAAGACTGTGAAGCAGTATCCTCCCCCGCGATAACAGCTTGATGGTTAAATGCAACCTCAGAATACTGAGAAAAAAAATTGTACCACTTACGGGCTATTCATGCCCGTGCCACCTCTTGGGTGGCTTAATCTTAAAAAAAAAAAAAAAAAAAAAAAAAAAAAAATGGGAAGCGGTCAGGATAAAGATTTGGGAAGGGACTGGGGGGGGGGAAGAAATGGTGCTCAACCACTTGGACGGTTAGGGATTGAACGCCGACCTGCATGAAACGAGACCGTCGCTTCAGGGCCAGACAAGCTGCATTAAGGTTTATTTATGAATATCAGGAACATTCTTAATGAGCTATAATCTTTGCTTAAAAAAAGTGCAAATAGGGAAGGATTTTATAATTGATGTGTTTATAAGACTTATTTGTCATTCAAACAAAAATGCATAAGAATTAAGGAAACTGGAGAAGGCCTATTGGCCCATGTGAGGCAGCTCCTGTGTAAATCCATCCAACCTCATTCACACACACGTCTAACCTACGCTTGAAACAATCCAGCGATCCCATGTCCATTATGTTACCCGGTATGGACAAGACGTCACTATGCTTTCTAGAAAGAAGAAATAGCAAGAGAGAAAGAGGACAGTAAATACAGTTGAGAACTGACCAGCTCTGAAGCAGAACATATTGCCGGTGGTGTCCTTGCACTCGGAGGGGTGGGGCGGGAGGAGCGGGTGGCCCGGCGTCCCCACCTTCATCAGGCCGTCACTGAAGCTCCTCAGCTCCTTCAGTTCCTCAAGACTGGACCCGTACACGTTGCTGCAACATACACGTACACGTTGGCGCAACAAGACTGGACACGTACACGTTGGTGCAACACAGGTCACCAGCACCTCTACACACGCATGCTTCTCTCTTATGACTTTACCCTTTGATACTTAGAGAAATTCTGTCACCTTTAAAATGACGAACAAACTGGAAGATATTAATCCATGCCATTCACCTGGGTTCTAGGAGACTCGAACAGTGGACCCCACGTGTGTGTGGAGCCGAAGCTCTATTGACCGAGCTATTGAGTAGTTTTAATAAGGAATGTTTAATTCCACGAAAGTGTGGATAACAATTTATATTAATCGTGTCCATTTCTTTAAGAAGGTGCAATGTAAGGCAAGGAAGGGGCAACAGCTTCCAGCTCAACCAGCCACCAATGTAGGGCAGAAAAACTGATGTTTTTCACTCATAGTGTAATAAGACTCACAGACTCATTGCACACACAAATCACAATAACGTGATGTATCAAATGAACAAATACACAAGGGCCGTGATGAGAATTCGAACCTGCGTTCAAGAGCATCCCAGATGCTGCCTTAATCGACTGAGCTACGACATGGTCAAAAGAGTTGAAACCGAAGTTCTACTGAACTTACTGGATCCTGCAGTCTCTCCGAGACACAAACCAGGGTTTTACACAACTCCCCCCATGCACTCGAGTTATGTCAATAGGCCGTTCTCCCTCTTCGCCCTTACTTCATTACACAAGTAAGGTTTGTACCTCGGAGAGACTGCAGGATCAAGTTCAGTAGAACTTCGGTTTCAACTCTTTTGACCATGTCGTAGCTCAGTCGATTAAGGCAGCGTCTTAAGGCAGATGCTCTTGGACGCAGGTTCGAATCGTCGTCACGGCCCTTGTGGATTTGTTCACAGACTCATCTACCGGCGAAGCCGTTAATGATAAGACATTACTTTCCATTTAAAATTCTTCAGGAAAAAACCTGAGCAATTGGGGGGGGGGGGCTTATAACAAGCCGCTGACTTCCTGTCCCCCGTCAATGCTACTGAAGGTGATGGCCCTCGGGTATTTTCAGGTGAATATAGTATAGATATGTTCCCTAGCAACAAAGAAAGAGCCTGCCATGGGGACAAAGTAGGACTGGCTTGTGGCTGAGTGACAACAATCCTTTAAAGAACAAAGACGAACAACAATAACTGTCCTTAACTGAACAGTCAACATTTGTAACAGCTCATCATATTGCCCAAAACACTGTGCATATTAGTGGCTTTAGACACAGTACAGACTAGCTCTATGTAGAAATCCAACATGCTGTTTGTAACTCATTTCGTTTGTATGTACTTTTACCTGAATAAACATTATTATTATTATTATTATTACTATTATAAATGATATAATTCACTGTAATACTGAGTATACACTAATAATATAAATTACAATGACGTTTTCCACCAGAGCTAATGACATACATTATTTATGGAGGGCTTGCGGTGGTGCACACAAACACCTTAATTGGGCTTTAAACAGTTTGTTGCAGTGTAAATTAATTTGCAATGTTTGCATTGAACACATGAGTCCCCGTTGTCGGGGGGGGGGGGGGGACAGGAAGCCTGCACTTAAGGTTATCGAGGTCACCCCCTCTACTACCAAGAGGTCAACTAACAACCTTCCCCAGGAGACAACCCAAAACAAGTGCCCATATCCCATGGGGGACCCATTCACTTATAGGTGAACAGAAGTATTAGGTGAAAGGAAGCGTGCCCAACTTTCACTGTCCAGCCATAGGATTGAACCGGGGAGCCTAGGTTGTGAGCCGTCGACGTAGACCATTGTGATACAGGTTATCAACACAATCACTAAGTCAAAATGACTACATAAGGCAAACAATTATCACTGTATCATTACCCCATCCCTTTGTGTGTAGTTTACCTCAATAAACTTATTTCAATTTCAATTTCAACCACACAGTATACCAGACAAAGAAGAAGGTAGCGCACCTCGCGTCGATGAAAGAGGTGATCTGGTTCATCTGCTCCCGAGGACCCAAGTTACACTTGGGGCGGACGGCCGGCATCGATCTCACGAACTCCATACAACGCTGACCGAACCTGCAGGTATATACGCACATGCTGATAATACACACTCAAGGTAAACCATAACAAATTATACAAATAATATTTTATTTATACAGATGATCAGATACAAGTCTAAGGTACACTGGCCATTATGTATGCATGCTCAACTAATTATTACAAGTCCACAGCCTCACAGCACCAAGACTACAGCCTCACAGCACCAAGACCACAACCTCACAGCAGCAAGATCACAACCTCACAGCAGCAAGGCCACAGCCTCATAGCAGCAAGGCCACAGCCTCACAGCACTTACTGGTTAAAGAAAGCATCGTCCTCGGGGATGATGATGGGCATACAGTCTGGATGGAGTTCGTGGAGTTGGCGTAGCTGGCCCTTGGAACAGCAGGTGATGTCCGCCTTGTCTTTACCTGTCAACAGCACAACCAACTCTTACGTCAGACAGACGCCCGCACACCTTGCTTAACATTACACAAATTCTCCATTGTGACAGATTGAAAAATGTTTTTAAATGGTGAAGAGTGTGAATAAGCGTATTTCTTGAGACAATGATGGTTTGTTGATGTATGACTTGAAAGTTTTCTAGTCGTTACTTAAAACCCATTTTGTGATACTTAACCTTTGTGGAACTCGCCCACAAAATGGTTACAGGCCGCCTAACACCTTAAACTTTATTGGAAAATATCCGACACTTATTCATCATTTTGTATTTTAATACATCATCCTTGTACTAACATTAGTAATTAATAATATTATTAACTTGTAGAATAATCAAATTAATTCCTTTCCTATTGCGCCATATTTTTCCCAAATATTTCTTACTTCATGGCGTGGTTGCGTCCAGCGAGTTAGCAAAGGAAAGAGTAACTGCTATATTCCAGAGAATTAACTTCTATTCTCATCACGTATCAGTGTTCTTATTAAGAATTATTGACTGATATTCCATAAACCAGTGATCATCTCAATTCGCGTTATTAGTGAAGATCACAAATTAATAATGATATTATGATATCCCAGAGTCAGTATGGAGGAACAAAATTCTCCCTCCATTTCTCGTCAATGTGAATTCTGTTTAGAGGGAGGAGAGGACCCGGGAGACATCTCCCGTCGCGCAGCGTGCAGTCGCAACTCCACAGATCTCCAGTATCAAGCTCTTAATACTGGTAATGGCTCAAAAGTGCCACCACTTACGAGCTATTCATGCCTGTGCCACCTTTTGGGTGGCTTAATCTTCATCAATCAATCAATCGAGGAGAGAAGAGCCGACACCGACATTCTCACACGAGGTTCCATCGAGAGGCGGCCATCTTACCTGTCAAGGTAGCACGGAACACACAATTTGGCGGACCATTCAGAGGACGTTCAAGCATCAGCGAGCGTCTGGGTACCCCAGTAACTCCTACAACGATCATACGATCGTTTTGACAAGCATCAGATTGGTGCTTGAACATAATTGTGGGTGTAGAGAGCTCTTTTTAACAACTTTATGTGCTTGCTTGCTTGTTGTTACGCTGCTGTTACGTTACCCCTCCATATAATTAGACAGATGCAAATTAATCACTAGATAGGCAGTGTTTTACAAATCGATTATGATTTCAGCCTTTATCGGAGCGACGCAAGAGAAGATAAGCCCTTCTTCCACGTGACTCCAGACCGCATGGCGAAGCAAGCCTAGTGACGCGTCGGCTTTGGAGCGCGCTTCTATCTCTGATATTTTACAGCTAAGCTGTTATCTCTTGTTATCAAGTACAATACTATTAGTTACATTAATGATCTTCCATTAAGACCACATTAACACCCTTTATATTTGTCATAAATTATTTCATATATTGCTATGGCGTAGTGACGTGAATTTACGACTATTTATTTCGTGACATAACAATATAATTTCATATTCATAATTTATTCTGATGAATCAACATCAGATTATTAGTTCTAGTGATTTAGTAATTACTAGTGATTTAATAATTACTAGAACCAATCGTATTGGCGTATGCCTTTCCATTGGAGACTTTCAGCACCGTGGAGAGGGGGGACCTGCTGCCTGGGTAACAGCTCCCCCCCGAATCAACCTTTGCGCCCTGGAGAGGCCACTCCATACCAGGCCGACACCAGAGCGCAACTCCATAGTCTCCTGAGACTGATGGTTGCCTACTACTACTAGTGCCTGTACCCCCTATTTTGTGAGTGAATTTGACTCATAAATTGATTATAATATACAGTCTTCTTAATGCATTTACTACATAATTAATTATGAACATCCATATGCACTAGTTCGTGGATTTAATATCAATACACTTGTTTTATTTAGTTTTCCAATTTTTCACAAAAAGTGGTGATCGTTCACAGCTATCGAATGTAATGATTATTTCTATTAATATTCCGAGTCAGATTTTCCCACAAACTTTAACCTCACATCTGCCACTCAAATTGTGACCAATGGAGTGCCTTCCTCACAAGAAGATAAAATAATGAGAGTATAAACTTGGCTTTCGCCATGATATGTGCTTTTTGTCGGACGTGATCATATCACTGAGGTTTAGCCATTGGCTAAACCCTTCCCCCGACGCCCTTCCCCTAAACACCCTTCTCCGACGGCCTCACAGTCGGGGAAGTAAACGCTCTTCTCCGACGGCCTCGCAGTCGGGGAAGTAAACGCTCTTCTCCGACGGCCTCGCAGTCGGGGAAGTAAACGCTCTTCTCCGACGGCCTCACAGTCGGGGAAGTAAACGCTCTTCTCCGACGGCCTCACAGTCGGGGAAGTAAACGCTCTTCTCCGACGGCCTCACAGTCGGGGAAGTAAACGCTCTTCTCCGACGGCCTCACAGTCGGGGAAGTAAACGCTCTTCTCCGACGGCCTCACAGTCGGGGAAGTAAACGCTCTTCTCCGACGGCCTCACAGCCGGGGAAGTAAACGCTCTTCTCCGACGGCCTCACAGTCGGGGAAGTAAACGCTCTTCTCCGACGGCCTCACAGTCGGGGAAGGGCGCCATATATACCGGAAGACGCCTCAACCGGGCCGACGCGAAGAGGTCCACCTCCCTTTGGGCGCCCAAACGTCCGGCAGAGACAAAGTTAAGGTATAATTTTTAACCACAGGGATGGACTTACCCTTGGTGATGGGTGTGTGGGTAATATCGTGGTCGAGAAACTGGCCCCACTGCATGATGAGGATGGTGAAGTTGTCGTAGAGATTGTCGCGATCAATGATCACCCTAGAAGAGATGGACCTGGGGGAGGGCAGAGGGGCCCCGGACTTGGCCTGCTGGCGGGCGGAGTTTACACCTGAGGAGCAGACAGCGTGAGTGGCCAGATCACTCACCCCGAAGAATGCCACAAAACAACATATTCTATAAATATTATATATTCCTAATGGTGCAAACATTCAATGAAAAGCATCTGAATGTTTATAACAAGCAGTAATTTGTTTTATGTGTCATTAAGCCAATCAATTAATGAGTACGCACCATCGTGGTAATCTGGAGGCAGGATGCGCTGAAAGGCGACCCCGGCGCTGCCCCAGTTCTTGTTCCGCCTGTTGTTGCATGTTCCGTTAATGGTCCGGTACTTGGTTACCGGACACGGTGGCTCTTTGGGACACGTGTTGGCAATAATCGTGTTCTGAAGGCCGAACTGTGGCAGACCGAACCCACCCTGTTCTTTTGTCAGCTTGAAGCTACGGGAGAGGTAAAACACGCTCAGCTAAGAGTTAAGGTACCGAATTTATTTGTAACATGCGTTCTGTATACATCCGAATCTAGGCAATTACTAGTTTTACACTGTATGTTATTGTAGGAATATTGTACACTGTGTCCAAAACATTATCAATCAAGGGTGCAAACACAGTTCTTCGACAGCGCGCTTGGCCGCCAGCTGGCCGAGACAGCCTGCTTGGCCGCCAGCTGGCCGAGACAGCCTGCTTGGCCGCCAGCTGGCCGAGACAGCCTGCTTGGCCGCCAGCTGGCCGAGACAGCCTGCTTGGCCGCCAGCTGGCCGAGACAGCCTGCTTGGCCGCCAGCTGGCCGAGACAGCCTGCTTGGCCGCCAGCTGGCCGAGACAGCCTGCTTGGCCGCCAGCTGGCCGAGACAGCCTGCTTGGCCGCCAGCTGGCCGAGACAGCCTGCTTGGCCGCCAGCTGGCCGAGACAGCCTGCTTGGCCGCCAGCTGGCCGAGACAGCCTGCTTGGCCGCCAGCTGGCCGAGACAGCCTGCTTGGCCGCCAGCTGGCCGAGACAGCCTGCTTGGCCGCCAGCTGGCCGAGACAGCCTGCTTGGCCGCCAGCTGGCCGAGACAGCCTGCTTGGCCGCCAGCTGGCCGAGACAGCCTGCTAGGCCGCCAGCTGGCCGAGACAGCCTGCTTGGCCGCCAGCTGGCCGAGACAGCCTGCTTGGCCGCCAGCTGGCCGAGACAGCCTGCTTGGCCGCCAGCTGGCCGAGACAGCCTGCTTGGCCGCCAGCTGGCCGAGACAGCCTGCTTGGCCGCCAGCTGGCCGAGACAGCCTGCTTGGCCGCCAGCTGGCCGAGACAGCCTGCTTGGCCGCCAGCTGGCCGAGACAGCCTGCTTGGCCGCCAGCTGGCCGAGACAGCCTGCTTGGCCGCCAGCTGGCCGAGACAGCCTGCTTGGCCGCCAGCTGGCCGAGACAGCCTGCTTGGCCGCCAGCTGGCCGAGACAGCCTGCTTGGCCGCCAGCTGGCCGAGACAGCCTGCTTGGCCGCCAGCTGGCCGAGACAGCCTGCTTGGCCGCCAGCTGGCCGAGACAGCCTGCTTGGCCGCCAGCTGGCCGAGACAGCCTGCTTGGCCGCCAGCTGGCCGAGACAGCCTGCTTGGCCGCCAGCTGGCCGAGACAGCCTGCTAGGCCGCCAGCTGGCCGAGACAGCCTGCTTGGCCGCCAGCTGGCCGAGACAGCCTGCTTGGCCGCCAGCTGGCCGAGACAGCCTGCTTGGCCGCCAGCTGGCCGAGACAGCCTGCTTGGCCGCCAGCTGGCCGAGACAGCCTGCTTGGCCGCCAGCTGGCCGAGACAGCCTGCTTGGCCGCCAGCTGGCCGAGACAGCCTGCTTGGCCGCCAGCTGGCCGAGACAGCCTGCTTGGCCGCCAACTGGCCGAGTACCCTTATACTTACTGCTCGACCAACATGATGGAGGCGGCCACGCTCTTGAAGGCATCTTTGGCTTTCTGGACGATTTTATCTGTGGTCTGGAAGAGTTGGGCGTGGGCGTACACTGGAGTCCCTTCCTTCGCTACGATATTGTTCTTCAACTGCTCTCAAACAATACAATTCTTGTCTTTATACAAACTTTTTAAAATCAGGTGAATTAATCTTTTTTTTAACATAGGTTGGTATATTAATAGTAGGATAATAGTGACTCCTGGTAGCAGGCTTACATCTTTCTTTTTCTAGAGTTAAAAATAAGCCTTATACTAGTTTCTCTCTACCACGATCCGTAGGTTGATTTACAACTAGGGTCCTCAATTATTGCTGCGTGAGCAAGGGTAAATGGCTATAAAGATTGGCATCTAGTCAACTATCTTGTCCAGGGCGGGGGAACCTTGCCCAGGGCGGGGGAACCTTGCCCAGGGCGGGGGAACCTTGCCCAGGGCGGGGGAACCTTGCCCAGGGCGGGGGGAACCTTGCCCAGGGCGGGGGGAACCTTGCCCAGGGCGGGGGGAACCTTGCCCAGGGCGGGGGAACCTTGCCCAGGGCGGGGGGAACCTTGCCCAGGGCGGGGGGAACCTTGCCCAGGGCGGGGGGAACCTTGCCCAGGGCGGGGGGAACCTTGCCCAGGGCGGGGGGAACCTTGCCCAGGGCGGGGGGAACCTTGCCCAGGGCGGGGGGAACCTTGCCCAGGGCGGGGGAACCTTGCCCAGGGCGGGGGAACCTTGCCCAGGGCGGGGGAACCTTGCCCAGGGCGGGGGAACCTTGCCCAGGGCAGGGGAACCTTGCCCTAGGGCGGGGAACCTTGCCTAGGCTGGGGGACCTTGTCCAGGGCGGGGAACCTTGCCCTAGGGCGGGGAACCTTGCCCTAGGGCGGGGAACCTTGCCTAGGCTGGGGGACCTTGTCCAGGGCGGGGAACCTTGCCCAGGGCGGGGGACCAAGCTGAAATTGCTAGGGAGGGCTGGGGGAGTGTGTTTCCACATGTGGGTTTTTCGCATTGTACAACAACCACACATACACGATAAAAGAGTAGTGACTGGTGCGTATATATCTACTTTTGAGCAATGTTATGTCACTCACCAGTTCTTCCTCGAAGACCTCCTTTTTGTGAAGCTCCTTGATGCCCCACTCACAGGCTTCGTGGATTTGCTGCGGTTTGAGATCAGGCATCACGGCCGTCACGGGATCCTGCTTGCTAATCAGTCCTCCCACATCTGCCCGGCGCCAAGTAACATTAGTATAATGTTAATGATCTACGTGTAAACTTTTGCTGCTGTTCAGGGGAGGGATCTCTCGTCTGTGTGTGTGTGTGTGTGTGTGTGTGTGTGTGTGTGTTCAGCTTCGTCTGAGTGTGTGCCTGCGTTCAGCTTCGTCTGTGTGTGCGCGCGTTCAGCTTCGTCTGTGTGTGTGCGCGCGTTCAGCTTCGTCTGTGTGTGTGCGCGCGTTCAGCTTCGTCTGTGTGTGTGCGCGCGTTCAGCTTCGTCTGTGTGTGTGTGTGTGTGTGTGTGTGTACTCACCTAGTTGTGCTTGCGGGCTCAAAGAGCTCTGGCTCTTTGGTCCCGCCTCTCAACCGTCAATCAACAGGTGTACAGGTTCCTGAGCCTATTGGGCTCTATCATATCTACACTTGAAACTGTGTATGGAGTCAGCCTCCACCACATCACTTCCTAATGCATTCCATTTGTCAACCACTCTGACACTAAAAAAGTTCTTTCTAATATCTCTGTGGCTCATTTGGGCGCTCAGTTTCCACCTGTGTCCCCTTGTGCGTGTGCCCCTTGTGTTAAATAGTCTGTGTTTATCTACCCTATCAATTCCCTTGAGAATCTTGAATGTGGTGATCATGTCCCTCCTAACTTTTGTCTTCCAGCGGTGTGTGTGTGTGTGTACTCACCTAGTTGTACTCACCTAGTTGTGCTTGCGGGGGTTGAGCTCTGGCTCTTTGGTCCCGCCTCTCAACTGTCAATCAACAGGTGTACAGGTTCCTGAGCCTATTGGGCTCTATCATATCTACACTTGAAACTGTGTATGGAGTCAGCCTCCACCACATCACTTCCTAATGCATTCCATTTGTCAACCACTCTGACACTAAAAAAGTTCTTTCTAATATCTCTGTGGCTCATTTGGGCACTCAGTTTCCACCTGTGTCCCCTAGTGCGTGTGCCCCTTGTGCTAAACAGCCTGTCTTTATCAACCCTGTCAATTCCCTTGAGGATCTTGAATGTGGTGATCATGTCCCCCCTAACTCTTCTGTCTTCCAACGAAGTGAGGTTTAATTCCCGTAGTCTCTCCTCGTAGCTCATACCTCTCAGCTCGGGTACTAGTCTGGTGGCAAACCTTTGAACCTTTTCCATTTTAGTCTTATGCTTGACTAGATATGGACTCCATGCTGGTGCCGCATACTCCAGGATTGGTCTGACATATGTGGTACATAATGTTCTGAAAGATTCCTTACACAAGTTTCTAAAGGCCGTTCTTATGTTAGCCAACCTGGCATATGCTGCTGCTGTTATCCTCTTGATATGAGCATCAGGGGACAGGTCTGGCGTGATATCAACCCCCAGGTCTTTCTCTCTCTCGGACTCTTGAAGTATTTCATCTCCCAAGTGATACCTTGTATCTGGTCTCCTGCTTCCTACCCCTATCTTCATTACATTACATTTGCTTGGATTAAACTCTAACAGCCATTTGTTCGACCATTCCTGCAGCTTGTCCAGGTCTTCTTGAAGCCTCAAGCTGTCCTCCTCCGTCTTAATCCTTCTCATAATTTTGGCGTCGTCAGCAAACATTGAGAGGAATGAGTCTATACCCTCTGGGAGATCATTTACGTATATCAGAAACAGGATAGGTTCAAGTACAGAGCCCTGTGGGACGCCACTGGTGACTTCACGCCAGTCTGAGGTCTCACCCCTCACTGTAACTCTCTGCTTCCTATTGTTTAGGTACTCCCTTATCCACTGGAGCGCCCTACCAGTTACTCCTGCCTGTTTCTCTAGCTTATGCATCAACCTTTTATGGGGTACTGTGTCAAAGGCTTTCCGACAGTCCAAAAAAATGCAGTCCGCCCACCCTTCTCTTTCTTGTTTAATCTTTGTCACCTGATCGTAGAATTCTATCAATCCTGTAAGGCAAGATTTACCCTCCCTGAACCCATGTTGATGGGCTGTCACGAAGTCTCTTCTCTCCAGATGTGTTACTAGGTTTTTTCTCACAATCTTCTCCATCACCTTGCATGGTATACAAGTTAAGGACACTGGCCTGTAGTTCAGTGCCTCTTGTCTGTCACCCTTTTTGTATATTGGTACTACATTAGCAGTCTTCCATATTTCTGGTAGGTCCCCCGTTTCCAGTGACCTACTATACACTATGGAGAGTGGTAGGCAAAGTGCTCCTGCACACTCTTTCAATACCCATGGCGAGATTCCATCCGGCCCAACAGCTTTTCTCACATCCAGCTCCAATAGGTGCTTCTTGACCTCATCTCTTGTAATTTCGAACCTATCCAAGGTCACCTGGTTTGCTGCCACCTCTTCTAGCGCCGCGACATCTCCCTGTTCTATTGTAAAGACCTCCTGGAACCTTTTGTTGAGTTCTTCACACACCTCTTTGTCATTCTCTGTGTACCTGTCCTCGCCCACCCTAAGTTTCATCACCTGTTCCTTCACTGTTGTCTTCCTCCTGATGTGACTGTGTAGTAGCTTGGGTTCGGTCTTGGCTTTATTAGCTATATCATTTTCATACCTTTTCTCAGCTGCTCTTCTCACACTGACATACTCGTTCCTGGTTCTCTGGTATCTCTCTCTCTACTTTCTGGTGTTCTGTTATTACGGAAGTTCCTCCATGCCCTTTTGTTCTGCTCCTTTGCTTTCATACATTCCTTATTAAACCACGGATTCTTCCTTTGCTTCTCTGTTTTTTCCTGTCGGGCTGTGACAAACCTGCTTACAGCCTCCTGACATTTTTGGGTGACATAGTCCATCATGTCTTGTACGGACTTGGTTCCGAGTTCTGTGTCCCAATGCATATCCCATAGGAATTTATTCATTTCCTCATAGTTTCCCTAATAGTTGTGTGTGTGTGTGTGTGTGTGTGTGTGTGTGTGTGTGTGTGTGTGTGTGTGTGTGTGTGTGTGTGTGTGTGTACTCACCTACTCACCTATTTGTACTCACCTATTTGTGCTTGCGGGAGTTGAGCTTTGGCTCTTTGGTCCCGCCTCTCAACTGTCAATCAACTGGTGTACAGATTCCTGAGCCTACTGGGCTCTATCATATCTACATTAAAAACTGTGTATGGAGTCAGCCTCCACCACATCACTGCCTAATGCATTCCATCCGTTAACTACTCTGACACTGAAAAAGTTCATTCTAACGTCTCTGTGGCTCATGTGGGTACTCAGTTTCCACCTGTGTCCCCTTGTTCGCGTCCCACCAGTGTTGAATAGTTCATCCTTGTTTACCCGGTCGATTCCTCTGAGGATTTTGTAGGTTGTGGTCATGTCTCCCCTTACTCTTCTGTCTTCCAGTGTCGTAAGGTGCATTTCCCGCAGCCTTTCCTCGTAACTCATGCCTCTTAGTTCTGGGACTAGTCTAGTGGCATACCTTTGGACTTTTTCCAGCTTCGTCTTGTGCTTGACAAGGTACGGGCTCCATGCTGGGGCCGCATACTCCAGGATTGGTCTTACATATGTGGTGTACAAGATTCTGAATGTTTCCTTACACAGGTTCCTGAACGCTGTTCTGATGTTAAACAGCCTCGCATGTGTGTGTGTGTGTGTGTGTGTGTGTGTGTGTGTGTGTGTAATCCTCGTCTCTGTGTGTGTGTGTGTGTGTGTGTAAGCCTCGTCTGTGTGTGTGTGTGGAAGCCTCGTCTGTGTGTGTGTGTGGAAGCCTCGTCTGTGTGTGTGTGTGTGGAAGCCTCGTCTGTGTGTGTGTGTGTGGAAGCCTCGTCTGTGTGTGTGTGTGTGGAAGCCTCGTCTGTGTGTGTGTGTGTGGAAGCCTCGTCTGTGTGTGTGTGTGTGGAAGCCTCGTCTGTGTGTGTGTGTGTGTGTGTGGAAGCCTCGTCTGTGTGTGTGTGTGTGGAAGCCTCGTCTGTGTGTGTGTGTGTGGAAGCCTCGTCTGTGTGTGTGTGTGTGGAAGCCTCGTCTGTGTGTGTGTGTGTGGAAGCCTCGTCTGTGTGTGTGTGTGGAAGCCTCGTCTGTGTGTGTGTGTGTGGAAGCCTCGTCTGTGTGTGTGTGTGGAAGCCTCGTCTGTGTGTGTGTGTGTGGAAGCCTCGTCTGTGTGTGTGTGTGTGTGTGTGGAAGCCTCGTCTGTGTGTGTGTGGAAGCCTCGTCTGTGTGTGTGTGTGTGGAAGCCTCGTCTGTGTGTGTGTGTGGAAGCCTCGTCTGTGTGTGTGTGTGTGGAAGCCTCGTCTGTGTGTGTGTGTGGAAGCCTCGTCTGTGTGTGTGTGTGTGGAAGCCTCGTCTGTGTGTGTGTGTGTGGAAGCCTCGTCTGTGTGTGTGTGTGTGGAAGCCTCGTCTGTGTGTGTGTGTGTGGAAGCCTCGTCTGTGTGTGTGTGTGTGGAAGCCTCGTCTGTGTGTGTGTGTGGAAGCCTCGTCTGTGTGTGTGTGTGTGGAAGCCTCGTCTGTGTGTGTGTGTGGAAGCCTCGTCTGTGTGTGTGTGTGTGTGGAAGCCTCGTCTGTGTGTGTGTGTGTGTGTGGAAGCCTCGTCTGTGTGTGTGTGTGGAAGCCTCGTCTGTGTGTGTGTGTGGAAGCCTCGTCTGTGTGTGTGTGTGGAAGCCTCGTCTGTGTGTGTGTGTGGAAGCCTCGTCTGTGTGTGTGTGTGTGGAAGCCTCGTCTGTGTGTGTGTGTGTGGAAGCCTCGTCTGTGTGTGTGTGTGTGGAAGCCTCGTCTGTGTGTGTGTGTGTGGAAGCCTCGTCTGTGTGTGTGTGTGTGTGTGTGTGTGTAAGCCTCGTCTGTGTGTGTGTGTGTGTGTGTGGAAGCCTCGTCTGTGTGTGTGTGTGTGTGTGTGTGTGTGTGTGTGTGTGTGTGTGGTGTGTGTGTGTGTGTGTGTGTGTGTGTGTGGTGTGTGTGTGTGTGTGTGTGGAAGCCTCGTCTGTGTGTATATGCTCAACATAAAAGCCTCGGAGTTATGCTCCACCCATTAAAAGTAGCTTAACAAGTAAGAGCTGGAGTAAAATATACAAAAGTCAACCAAACTTCAGAAATAGTCCAAAGATCCTCTGACAGTATAGAAAATGTATTGTGGTTATTCAGTAGTACAAAGCCCTGGTGCCCCCCGCCCCCTCTGGACTTGCTGTATTCTTGTATCCAAGGACGGTGACCTTACCTTGAGGCTACCTTGAGGTGCTTCCGGGGCTTAGCGTCCCCGCGGCCCGGTCGTCGACCAGGCCTCCTGGTTGCTTAACCTTGCCGTTATGATTTATTAATATATATACAAGAAGGTACATTCCCTGGAAACACAAACCGAAACTGTCTCTATTTTCCGCTTGTTACAACTTGTAATAAAGCTGTTACATCTTGGCTTAACGTGTTTATGACGTATTAGAACGTTGTTACAACTTGCTATATTGGTTGTTATAACTGGTTAGGAAGTGTTAAAACTTGTTCGAACGTTGTACCAACGTCGTAGTTTCGGTGTGTGTTTGGCGGGTTGGGTTTGTGAGAATACATAGCTTGGTAATTTACAATCTGGTAAAGCCACTAACTAGTTCGAGCCGCGTTTCGGGCAGGAAACGAGATGCAGCCCGCCCTCCTGTTGTGGTAGCACTTATACTAACGATGAGCACCAATAGTACATATACCGACATACAACGCAGTTAGAAAGTGGAAATCGCCACTATTGAGTTGGACAAACGGGATAATAATTTTTCCCTTGTGTTGCTTGGCCAAACTAAACTAACCTAACCTGCCTACTTGAGGTTATCTTGAGATGATTTCGGGGCTTAGCGTCCTCGCGGAACGGTCCTCGGCCAGGCCTCCTTTTTGTTACACCCCCCCCCCAGGAAGCAGCCTGTTGCAGCTGACTAACTCCCAGGTACCTATTTACTGCTAGGTAACAGGAGCATCAGGGTGAAATAAATATTTTGCCCATTTGTCTCCGCCTCCACCGGGGCCACCTCCTAGGCCTAATACACGATATCTGCGGCCTAATATAGTACATGTGTGCTATACTAGGCCTAGAAATATTTAAGCTTGTTTTAAAGCTTCATTTATTTTAAAATAATTCCTTATTAGTCAGTATAATACTATCTAAAAGCTAAGTACTAATTGTACTAATAAGTACTAAGTAAGTACCTGCCCGAAACGCTTTGCGTAATAGTGGTTTTAGGCATTGTATGTACTAGCTCTATAAATCTATCAATTTTTGTAAAACCTCTCGATGTATGTACCTTACCTGAATAAACATTTATGTATTCATTTATTAATTCGTGACTATTGACGGAGGTCACAATAGATGCCATCTAAACAGGAGGATGGGCTGCAGCGACACATGTACCGTGGAGAAAGATGGAGGTGAGAGCGACATAACATCATACCAGAATGAGGTCAAATCTGATACAAGGAACGGTTGAGGGACCAACAACACTGCAAACCAGACATGACTGTGCTCATCTCATCGAAACCATTAAAATACTAAACAAGTTGGAGGATAATAATCCAGACTACTTCTGTAAAAAGTCCAATATAACTCACAAAAGGAGCAACAACTACAAGCTCAATAAACCACAATGTTAGACAGAAAAAAAAGTGTTTTTTTCATCCTAAGGATGCAAGCTAATACTTTAATTTACAAGTAAACATGGAGCCACAAGCTTCGTGTCCCCGTCGTGACCATCAGAGACAGTGGTGTACTGAAAACGGCGAAGCGTGCTGCGAGTTCCCCAACTGTCTTGAATGTTTCTTTGTCCAACCATAAACTAGTAAGATAATATTGTACTGTAATCACGTAACAGAGGCACATGAGACGATATAGTTGCTTGGTGTGGCACTAACCTGCTGAGGGTTGCTTAGTGTGGCACTAACCTGTTGAGGGCTGCTTAGTGTGGCACTAACCTGTTGAGGGCTGCTTAGTGTGGCACTAACCTGTTGAGGGTTGCTTAGTGTGGCACTAACCTGTTGAGGGCTGCTTAGTGTGGGGGCAGCAGACGCCCTGCTGGGCGTCGCTGATGACGCACGGGGAGCGGGAGAGCTGGGCGATCTCGGCGAAGAAGGTGGCGCACTGCACCAGGCGGCGGCAGGAGCCCTGCTGCCCGAGGTACGTAGTGCACGGGACCTGCTGAAACACTATCAACTTAATACAAATACTATGGTGTGTCTCTGTATGTTTATGCCAAGCTACAAAAAAGATTTACCTTTCTCCTCAGCACACACCCTCCCCATCTCCCCCCCCCCGAAGACACACCCTCCCCATCTCCTCCCCCCCTCCCAAGACACACCCTCCCCATCTCCTCCCCCCCTCCCAAGACACACCCTCCCCATCTCTCATCAAATGGTTGCGGCCAAAATGCAAATCTGTCATCTTAAATTACATTTTACATACCAATATCTAAATGTACTAACATTACAAATAAATGCTAAAGTGTACTGGCTCGGGGCAGAACATTTCACATCCACCGACTTCGTGAAGGAAGATCATAGGGTCCCATGCTACCCCTTGGCTCCGATTCCCCCCCCCCCCCCCCCTAAAATAAGCATTAATTCTGTAAAGTATAATGAGACTAGCCTGAAGCGTCTGGCCTACAACCTTAGATTGACATTATATTGTATGGATATAGAATTTGTGACTGCTGTCTACAATTTTAATCCAAGCTGTGATGATTATTTCGAGAACCGACAAGTGATGAATATTATTGTTTAGTGTAAGTATAAAGGATCAAAGTTTCCCGCTAGTACAAGTAGGTTTGTTCTCCACTCACAGTTGGGAATTCCCAGCGGGACAGAAATGGTTGGGCGTGTTTCCTATCATCTAATGCACCTGTTCACCCAGTAATAAATAGGTACCCAGGAGTTAGCTTGTCATGAGGCTGTATCCTGGAGAGGCTCAGTAGTTCGTGGTTGGAAGGACAATGATATAAGCCTAACATGTATATATACACAAAATGCCTGTCAACAAAATGAATTAATAATAATAATAATCAAGTGGTCCTCACACACGACTAGGTAATGGTCCACGACGGACCGAAACGTCGTCGTCTCATCATCTTCTGGTGTGTGGTCTGGTCATCATATCTTCAACCCCGTTATTGTGACTCATCGTCTGCACCTCATTGCAACTTTTACAATATTGTAATGAACAACCTGGATGATACTAATCAAGTCCACTTCTTTAAAAGTCAGATATAACACAAACAAGGGCAAGAGCTTCAAGTTCAACAAGCCACATTGTAGGACAGAAAACAGGAGATGCTTTTTCACCCACAGGATTATAAACTCATGGAACCGCCTACCCGCCGAAGCCGTAAATGATGACAGTACTGTACTATAAACTTAGATAATTATCAAAAGAAGGCACCAAGCCGTGGGGGACCAAAGAGCCGAAGTCCAAACCACTATAAGCACAATTAGGTGAGTACATACTTTTCAGTGAACAGGAGGGAAGGGAGAGAATTATCAGGGGGGAAAAGCGCCAAGCCATTACGACTATATAGCACTTGGAAGGGATCAGGACAAGGATTTGGGATGGGACGGGGGATCAAGTTCAAGTATGTTTATTGAGACAAGAAAGAAATACATCTCAAAGGGATAGAGTAGCTTAGGTTATTTGTACCCCCCAATGACAGGGGAAAGGATTGGTGCCTAACCACTTGGGCGGTCGGGGATTGAACACCGACCTGCATGAAGCAAAACCGTCGCTCCACCGTTCAGCCCAAGGTGTTGGACGGGAGCTATTCATTATTTATAATCAATGACGGAAAATATTATAATAAATAATCGTATAAAACCTCACCTCAGGCTGAAAAACTTCTCGAGGAAAGACGATGTCTGGCAGTGCAGGGATCCCTAGTCTGGGCAGCACCGCTAGGGTGCCCTGGATGCTCCTCTGGATGCTGTCCTGGATGCTGCCGCTATCAGCACTGGCATAGGAGCTAGCTGACACATCCACGCCGGCTCCCGCCCCGGCAGTGGCAAAGGCTTGAGCAGCACCATCAGGAAATACTATCTGAGTTTGGGCCAGCGCGATGAGCGTGGCGGCCACCACACCCACCGTCCACAGCGCCGTCTGCGTCATCTTCACACACGCTGGCTAGTCTGTCAAAACAAACGTGTTATGTAGTAACGAGAGTAGTAATGTAGTAACTCTCAGACCACCAGACAGGAAGGAGCTCAACCCCTCAAGGCTCCTCTAGACTCACTTTATCTTGCATGAAGGTGTTCATCTGGTGTACCTAATATATATGTAGTAGAGTAATAATTGTGAGTGTCAGTTCAATAGTCTCCTCAGACTGACGGATGCCTACTACAGTTCTTGAGGTGATCAAGAGGCGCGTCTTGGAATAGGGGTCACGGTAGTTCACAGTAGTAAGAGAAAGAGTTACTAAAACTTGGCTGAACTATCTACACACAAACTCTATAAACTGAAATCACTATTATTTAATGTGAAACTATATAAAACAAAGAATGCTAAACGCGTTTTCGGTTCAATTCGCCTTCATCAGGGCAAAAAGAATCAATCTTTCATTCTTTTTTTGCTCTGATGAAAGCGAATTGAGCCGAAAACGCGTTTAGCATTATCTGTTTTTCAAATGTGGTTTTTCCGCATACTTAGAACAGTGTTTTTGTGGTCATTGTTGCATATATATATATATATATATATATATATAATATATATATACATATATATATATATAATATATATATACATATATATATATATACATATATATATATATATATATATATATATATAAACATATAGATGTGTGTGTGTGTGTAATTACCTAAGTGTAGTTACAGGATGAGATATGCTCGTGTTGTCCCGTCTTCCCAGCACTCTTTGTCGTACAACGCCTTGAAAATATATGTGTGTGTGTGTGTGTGTGTGTGTGTGCTCACCTAGTTGTGTTTGTGGGGGGGGGATTGAGCTCTTGCTCTTTGGTCCCGCCTTTCAATTGTCAATCAACTGATGTACAGGTTCCTGATGATATTGGGCTCTGTCATATCTACACTTGAAACTGTGTATGTAGTCAGCCTCCACCACATCACTTCTTAAAGCATTCCATTTGTCAACTACTCTGACACTAAACAAATTATTTCTAATGTCCCTATGGCTCATTTGGGCACTCAATTTCCAACTGTGTTCCCTAGTGTGTTTGCCCCTTGTGTTAAATAGTCTATCTTTATCTACTCTATCAATCCCTTTCAGAATCTTGTATGTAGTGATCATGTCCCCCCTAACTCTTCTGTTTTACAGCACCGTGAGGTTAAATTCCCAAAGTCTCTCCTCATAGCTCATACCCCTCAGTTCGGGTACTAGTCTGGTGGCAAACCTTTGAACCTTATCCAGTTTAGTCTTATGGAACGAGATATATGTGTGTGTGTGTTTTCACCTATTTGTATTCACATAATTGTTCTTGCGGGGGTTGAGCTCTGCTGTTTCGGCCCGCCTCTCAACTGTCAATCAACTGTAACTAATTTCCCCCTCCCCCCCAGGAAGCAGCTCCATAACAGCTGTCTAACTCCCAGGTACCTATTTACCTAGTGTGTGTGTGTGTGTGTGTGTGTGTGTGTGTGTGTGTGTGTGTGTGTGTGTGTGTGTGTGTGTGTGTGTGTGTGTGTGTGTGTGTGTGTGGGTACTCACCTAATTGTACTCAGCTAATTGTTGTGCTTGCGGGGGTTGAGCTTTGGCTCTTTGGTCTCGCCTCTCAACCATCAATCAACTGGTGTACAGATTCCTGAGCCTACTGGGCTCTATCATATCTACACTTAAAACTGTGTATGGAGTCAGCCTCCACCACATCACTGCCTAATACATTCCACCTGTTAACTACTCTGCCACTGAAAAAGTTCTTTCTAACGTCCCTGTGGCTCATTTGGGTACTCAGTTTCCACCTGTGTCCCCTTGTTTGTGTACCACCCGTGTTGAATAGTTTATCCTTGTCTACCCTGTCAATACCCCTGAGGATTTTGTAGGTAGTGATCATGTCTCCCTTTACTCTTCTGTCTTCCAGTGTCGTAAGGTGCATCTCTCGCAGTCTTTCCTCGTAACTTATGCCTCTTAGCTCCGGGACTAGTTTAGTAGTATACCTCTGAACTTTTTCCAGCTTCGTCTTGTGCTTGACAAGGTACGGGCTCCACGCTGGGGCCGCATACTCCAGGATTGGTCTTACATGTGTGGTATACAAGATTCTGAATGATTCCTTACACAGATTTCTGAAGGATGTTCTGAAGTTAGTCAGCCTCGCATATGCCGCAGACGTAATTCTTTTTATGTGGGCTTCAGGAGACAGGTTTTTTGTGATATCAACTCCTAGATCTCTCTCTCTGTCCGTTTCCTGAAGTACTTCATCTCCCATTCTGTATACTGTGTTTGGCCTTCTGTTTCCACCGCTTAGTTTCATTACTTTGCATTTACTTGGGTTGAACTTGAGCAGTCATTTGTTGGACCATTCATTCAATCTGTCCAGGTCATCTTGTACCTCCAACTATCCTCCTGTTTCAATCCTCCTCATAATTTTTGCGTCATCAGCAAAAATTGAGAGAAACGAGTCTATACCCTCTGGGAGATCATTTACATATATCAGATACAGTATAGGTCCAAGGACTGACCCCTGCGGGACTCCACTTGTAACGTCTCGCCAATCACCCCCTCGCTGTGACTCGTTGTCTTCTGTTGCTTCTTGTTGCCCTTATCCAATAGAGTACCTTCCCTTTCACTCCTGCCTTTTCACTAGCCTCTTGTGTGGTACTGTATCAAAGGCTTTCTGGCAATCCAAAAATATGCAGTCTGCCCATCCCTCTCTTTCTTGCCTGATTTTTGTTGCCTGGTCGTAGAATTCAATTAACCCTGTGAGGCAGGACTTGCCATCCCTGAACCCATGTTGATGCTGTGTTACAAAGTTCCTTCGCTCCAGATGTTCCACTAGCTTTCTTCGCACAATCTTCTCCATCAGCGTGCATGGTATGCAGGTTAGGGACACTGGCCTGTAGTTCAGTGCCTCCTGTCTATCCCCTTTCTTGTATATTGGGACGGGACTGTGTGTGCGTGTGCGTGTGTGTGTGCTCACCTAATTGTACTCGCCTAATTGTGCTTGCAGGGGTTGAGCTTTGTCTCTTTGGTCCCGCCTTTCAACTGTCAGTCAACTGATGTACAGATTCCTGAGCCTACTGGGTTCTATCATATCTACATTTGAAACTGTGTATATGGAGTCAGCCTCCACCACATCACTTCCTAGTGCATTCCATTTATTGCCTACTCTGACATTGAAAAAATTGTTTCTAACGTCTCTGTGGCTCATCTGGGTACTAACTAAGTTTCCACCTGTGTCCCCTTGTTCGTCTCCCACCCATGTTGAAGAGTTTGTCTTTGTCCACCCTGTCAATTCCCCTGAGAATTTTGTAGGTGGTTATCATGTCTCTCCTTAACTGTGTGTGTGTTTGTTTACGTTTTGTGCCTGCAGGATCGAGCTGTTAGCTCCTGGGCCCCTGCCTTTCTAACCGTAGAATGTCTAAAATACTGACTCCCAGCCTAATTTCCTTCAACCATATCTACTACATATAGTGTGTGTGTATAGTGCTAGCGAGATTGTGAAAGGGTCACTGACCAGAAGAGATTAACT